>NC_041060.1:7414357-7731169 GCF_900634775.1 Gouania willdenowi | reverse complement strand
TTTAATGCGACGCTGTTTTTGTTGCTTTTTCCACGCTTTTCCCCTCAATTACCGACATGTCTGTAGTTAACGAATCAAATGTACCATCCTACATTTTCAGAGATTTTATTAATAAGCGTCTTAGTGCTGTTGCTGAGGAGATTTTCTCCGTGTTTGAACGAACTGTCGACAAATACGAGAAAGAGCTCGACCGTCAGCGTCGACTGCTGGATGCCAGCGGGAAGCCTGGGACCTCAGGTATGTATGTACCACACACACACACACACACACAATGTGTGGTTCTCAACATTTTCAGCCCCGCGACCCCCAAAATCAAAGTGGTTGAACATTGAAGAACAGTCATGTGGAGACAGGGCCATCTATAAGGGGGAATAAAGGGGAGAGATTTTTGGGGTCCATCTATACAGTCAGCAAAAATGATGGTCCATTGTTCTATGAATCTGTGATAACCACATTTATTTATTGATATTAATATCCACTGTTATTCAGGAAGTTTATTATTATTTGTGCCATAGTATATAGTCATTTTAAAGATGTAAATCCTTGTTTTAATCATAAGTAAAATAGGTCAAAAGTGACCAAAAATGGGGGTAAAAGTGTCAGTATTGGCTTAAAAAGTAGGAACAGTTAGTTTAAAATGGTAAATAATGGGAATGATAAACCGTGATTGTGGTTAAATTGGCAAAAAAAATAAGCATGAAATATGGTGTAAAGAGGTTAAAAGTGACAATGTGTCAACATATGCGACATTAGGTGGAACAAGTGGTGGGAAGGGATTTAAGTACCGAAAAAGCTTTGAAAGTGTGAAAAATCATATTGAAATATGATGGAGAAGTGGCAAAAATGGGAGTAATGTAGCAAAAATGTCCTAAAAGGAGCAAAAATATGGCAAGTTTGGTGTAGTTGTAGAAATAGGGTAAAAATTAGAGCTGGGTATCGCCAGGGGTACCTCGTGATACAATATATCGCAATATTTTTTCCACGACACCGATATCGCGATACGGCGATATATCACGGGAAATTTTATACGCAATACATCACGATATCTGTGTCACTGAAGAAATTCAGAATTGATCTACTGCACTGAATCCATTTCACAGGAATTACAAAACATTGTCAGTCAATTTCACATGAATGACAGCCAAGTAAAACACAGTGTATACTGCACAGTGGCTCTTCTTCACACACACGCACACACACACACTTTGTAAATAGTGGGTAGTGGCTTATACCGATATCGATCCAATATGATATCAGCACGAATCATACATACTTTTATTACTTATTTTGTAATGTGGAATGTTAGAAAAGGCTTGATCAAGTGGTGTTACTCAAACTGAGAACAATAGTCAGCAATTCAAAAGTGTCAGTATATGGTGGGAACAACTGAGGGCGGGGACACCCCTAATATATATAGTTTTTGTCATGTCTTGTATGTTGCAATAAAACTAATCAATATTTGTTGCCAGTGAATTGATGACGTGTTGCGAGACAAAACCTTGCGATATATCGTATCGATATCTATGCACATCATTAGCAAAATAAGCAAAAATTGGCTCAAATTGTTCAAAATTTTCTCAGTGTCTTGCAACCCCAAATGGGGTCCTCTAGACCCCAAGGTTGAGAACCATGGAATCATAGAAATGAACTTAAAGAGTACCTGTAACAGTCTTTTTTAAAACATCAGTACGACATGTCCAGTATTTAATACTGTACATGGAAAGTATGTTTGTTTTATTGGTGCACATGGTCCATATATGTAGTTAGACACTTTTATAGTCATATCAAATGAATGATAATCTTTTAAAAAAATATTTCCCCTTGACAAGGAGTTTGAGAACCATTGCCCTAAAAATGACATTATTGTGTAAATTAGCAAATAAATCAGTTGTACTTAGTTCAGTCCCTCCAAATTCAGAAATTCAATTTGACTTCACTATATATTTGCAGGCACTCACACCTTCCCCATCCTTATATCACACGACTAGTCATTTTCAATCGCAAACTGTCAAAAGAACTCCCCATTTTTCTAAAATCCTGCAATTCCTCACAAACAGAATTCCTCTAAATCGCATAGAAATTGGTCACAAAATCAAGGAATATTGGCCCACTTGAGTTCAACTGAAGTTGTGAGACATTTTTTCTGCATTTGTGTCCTCAGAACTCCCACAGGCCTCTGTGAAAGACGAGGTTCCCCTGAAACAGCAGCACTGGGAACCGAACAAGAGGACCAGTGTGGATCACAGTGAAATACAACATTCACTGATTAAAAATGAAGAACATAAAGATATACAAATCAAGGAGGAACAGGAAGAATCCTGCTCCAGTCAAGGTGCTGAGACGCTTTAACAATTATTTTAATGTAATATTTAAACATTATTAGATCATATAAACAGCAATATACTTAAGATTATTTATGAAAATGTTAACATTTCATCTAGTGAGCATTTGTTTTCTCTGTAAAGAAGTTGTTTAAAAATGTGCTGAATTGCTGTGAAAATAATGTATTTTTGTGTAGAAATGTTCTCGCCCTTTGAGAAAAATATCCTCCATCAGCACCAAAGGGTTAATGACTCCTGTCAACAGAAAAGCATGTTGGAGAAAAAAGGTGAGTAAATCCACAAAAACAGTGTATAAATGAGTTTGAACAGAAATGTGACCTGCTGTCAAATCCAAGGGATTATTTTCAGACTTCTGACTAAACATAGTTATTAGTCGTAGATTTGATAAATGGAAGCTCTAAAGCGACAATGACCTTCAGTTGGATTTGTGACTTAATAATTATTTTAATATGTTCTCATATTCATCCTTTAAAACAGCTGGAGATGATAATTTATTATTGGATAAAGACAGTTTAGGCCTCATAGATTAATACATTTAATCATTTGCTCGAGAGAAAAAAAAATATTGTCGCTTGAAAGTTTTGATCTCCACATATTCGGAAAAGTTTCGCGCATTGCATTGTGGGATGTGGAGTCCTGTAGACCAGGGGTTCTCAACTTTGGGGTCGGGATCCCATTTAGTGTTGTGAGACACTGGGAGGGGGGGTCGATATTTGGCGCTAGTGAATCGATAAAGTATCGAAAGGTGAAACCTTGCAATATATCGTTGCATCGATATTTTTGGCACACCCATGCAGATATATATTTTTATAGCTTATTTTGTATTTAAATTAGGGATGTCCCGATACTACTTTTTCACTTCCGATACGATACCAATTTTGCAGTCTTGAGTATTGGCCGATACCGATCCGATGCCAGCACGAATCATACATACTTTTATGACTTATTTTGTCGAGGGGAATGTTAGAAAAGACTTGATAAAGTGATGTTACTCAAACAGAGAACAATAATCAACAACAGTAGGTATGAGAAAAACTGACTCATTTATTATTAACCAATTGGTTACATACATTTTAACCTTCAACATAATATCTACACTATTCTACAATTGAATAAATATATATCGTAGATTTTAGATGCAGTTCGATAAAATCCAATAATCGTTTTCTGGCTGATATCAGACCGATATCGGATCGGGACATCCCTAATTAAAATGCTCGTTTTTGGAGTCACTGCTTTCGTTACTTCTCAGAACATGAAAAGCATGATTAGATGTATTACCGAGTGTGTCCTAACTCAACCTTTCCTTAATCAAGCCACTCTACAGAACTCACTCACACGTGCTGTCCCTTAGAGGAGAAAAAGCCAAAAGTGGCACATATTGTGCAGCGGTTTGTTAATGAATGAGCCTGTGTGGCATTTTTATCAGCAAATTTAACCCAGAATTGTCTTTCTGGTCAGAGTTTTATTGAGCTATAAATAGAGATTAATATATCGCCAGTTTGAGAAAAAATATTGAGACGAGTTTTGGTCCATATCGCCCAGCCCACCTTTTTTTTTGCACATTTTTTTCCCAATTTCAGGAAATATTTCAACTCATTCCACCATTTTTCCCTCCTAATGTTGCACATGTTGACCCATTATTGTCACTTTTAACCTCTTTTTACAATATTTCATGCTTATTTGTGCTAATTCAGCCACATTCACGATTTGTCGTGACAATTATTTTCCAGTTTAAACTAATTGTCAATCGAACCTGCATTAAAAAAAATACTAGCTGAACTAGAAAGTTAGGAGTTTTTGGCTTTATTAAGCAATACACAATTGATATTAAAAAAAGTATCAGGCCCGGACATATTTTCTTTCTATATTCTCCCTTAAACAAATGGATTTTGGAGCATTTAACGGTTATAGAAACTTGTCTGATTAAGTTAAATATATTTTTTGACTAAAGAATGTCTCCTTTGTTTAAAGTTTTCTCAGCTTCCCTATATTTGTTCTTCCAGAGCTCCGGCAGCAGCTTTTCTATGACAAAAGCGACGTTTCTACCGCACAGAAGCACCACAGCCATAAAAACAACCCGGACAATGCAGAGCCTCGACAAACAAAGGAGGAACAAGAGGACCCTTGGCCGACTCAGGATGTAGAGCGTCCTAGTTTAACGCAAGAGACCGATGTGTTTATGGTGACTGTTCCCAATGGAGCAAGTGACGAGAACCAATGCCAGGTGATGAGTGCGCAGTTTATTTCAGCATCAACTGAAGCGATCGTAGCAGGCCCTGTTCGGAAGCGTGTAAAATGTGACTTGTGTGGAAACAGCTTCAGGAACAAGTCCAAGTTGGGAGTACACATGAGAATCCACACGGGCGAGAAGCCGTATCCTTGCGAAACTTGCGGTAAACATTTCAGACGAAGCCACGCGCTGAAGGCTCACAGGAGGATCCACACAGGTGAGAAACCGTATGACTGTAAAGTATGTGGAAGATACTACAGAACCCGTGGTCACGTGACTGAACACATGAGAATGCACACAGGTGAGAAGCCGTACCACTGTGGCACGTGCGATAAAAGATTTTCCAGGTTGTCAAACTTGACGATTCACAGGCTAATACACACGGGGGTGAGATACAGTTGTACCACTTGTGGAAAGTCGTATTCTCAGCAGGCGACTTTGAGAAGACACTGGAAGCTCCATTCACTGGAGGAAATCGTAATACCATGAGAGTCCACTTGGGTAAGACATCATAGACCAGGGGCCTCATGTACAAAGACTTACGTGAAAAATGGTGTGAAAAAAGCGTACATCTCAATCCAAAAACAAGCGTACGCTCAAAAAAAGTCAGATGTTTTAATCTGTGCGTAGGACTGGATCACCATCCTTTGAACATCTGAATCGGCATATGTCATATAGACACACAGTTGGCTGCATGCTTGACTTCTTGGGTGTGTTAAGAAGTAGGGGTGTCCCAGCCAGAAAACTAATATCGGATTTTATCGGACTGCATAAAAAAATCACTGATATATTTATTAAATTGTAGAATACTGTAGATATTATGTTGAAGGTTAAAATGTATGTAACCAACTGGTTAATAATAAATGGGTCAGGTTTTTTCATACCTACTGTTGCTGACTATTGTTCTCTGTTTGAGTATCACTTGATCAAGCCTTTTCTAACATTCCACATGACAAAATAAGTAATTAACGTATGTATGATTCGTGCTGATATCGCATCGGATCAATATCGGTATCGGCCAATAATCAAGGCTGCAATATCGGTATCGTATTGGAAGTGAAAACCTCGGGACATCCCTATTAAGAAGTGGGAAGCGGATTAAGGGAGAGATGGAAAATGCTATATACTACTACTAATAATAATAATTGCAAAATGTTAAATGTTAATTGTCTGTCCGCCATCTGATCAAGGCTGTGGCTTAATGTGTAACTGATAACTCTGTGTAAAACACTTTGGTATTAAGCAATCTATAAGTGAAGTCTGTTTACCGGTACGTCAATCGCCAAGCCCACCGCCTGAACAGTCCGTTGGATTGTGTGCGGCTGCTAATGATGGCTGGGCTGAAAGCGTTACAGTGTTCAGACGTAAGTATCTGTTACTCAGAGGATGGCTGACCAGCGTACAGAGCTTTGACAGGTAGTGAATAACATGTAGCGGACTCAGACATATAAAATAAATTAAAAAAACGTACGTATGCCACCTCAGGGCGTGAAAGACCGCACATTTCCATGCTCACTCCAGTTTCTGAACATCAGGATTTTGCCTTGGATTTGGGCGTACACACATTTTTGGGCGTATGTACCTTCAGTACATGAGGCCCCTGGGCTGCCCAATCTTTTTTGACCCAAGATCTACTTTTCAAATAGCCAACCTCGCGAGCTCTACCAGTTCAGTGTCAAAATCACAAACCCACACTCATCGTTTCCAGCATGCAGTCACTTTACCTCAACCACTAGACATCACATCACAAACCCTCCCTCTCTCTAACACACATTCCTTTCACACAGTTGCCAGTTTGCATAGTGCACTGTAGCACAAACCCGCTCTCACTGCCACAGACACACACACACACACAAAGAAACATACACACAAAACACAATCTCCGTTATGTTTTTAATATCGTCAAACAGGCAATCCACTGCCATGAGAAAGGCTTCCTTCACCACTTCACCGTCTTTGAACGGCTTCTTATGTTTAGCAAGAACGCGACTGACGCGATAGGAAGCAATAGTTGTGGCCTTTGGTAAAAATTGATTGCCGCGCTGCAAGCTGTGCTTTCAATTTGCACACTTTAGTGGTGCGTACCGGCGTTTTTGTAGGGAAATCCTTCTCGTACCTTCCGTGCAACGTTGAAAAAAAATGCAGCTTCGGATTCCCGCTCTTTGCCAACACCATCGTTTAAATGAGAATAAACAAAAAAATTATCTGCTCTGATGACTTAGCTGCGTGCAACGGCTGACAGCTGTCAACTTCCGGTCAGATTGAACCTGACCTTTTTAATTTTTCACTTTTTTTGTGGACGTGTTTAAGAGTCTGATAGGGTGTACAGGCAAGTACTCATAGGCTGTAGTGTGCATTTAACAATAAAAAACATAACACACAATCAACTTTAGTTTCTTTACTTTCCAACACTCCTCGCGATCGACTGGTTGGCCACTCCTGTCATAGACCACATATGTCAGGGGTGTCAAACTCATTTTAGTTCAAGGGCCACATACGACCCAGTTTGACCTCAAGTGGGCCAGGCCAGGAAAATCCATATTTTTGTGAAGGAAAAAAGCAAAAATTCAAACAAAATCCAGAATGTGAAGCAATGTCTAAGCAACTTGACTTAGAAACAAATTTTCTAAGTCAATTGCAAATTTTCTCAAAATTTGCAATTTTTTTAGCCAGAATTCCATGGGATAATTTGCGTGAAATTTTCAGCTTTTTAAAAATAATTGCAATTTAATATCATTGATAACAAGTATTGTAACTCCTACTGTATTTTATCTAAATCTTACATAGTACTTTACAAAAAGTCCTGTTTTTGCTGCCGTTTCTACTTTGAACAAAATATTCCGGCGGGCCAGACTAGAAGATCTAGCGGGCTCGAACTTGGCCCACAGGCCTTGAGTTTTATGTCAAATTATTTGGTAATTTTTATAAATGACCATATATGGCTTATCCTTCACAGAAACATGGATTTTTCTAGGCCGGCCCACTTCAGATCAAACTGGGTCGTATGTGGCCCTTGAACTAAAATGAGTTCGACACCCCTGACACGGACTTTAAATCTGAGTAGAAAAAGTCTTACATGTATGAGTTATGTAAATAATTGAACCCGTCTTGTTTTTTTGTAAAACGTGAAATTCCACATATTAGAAATGTAAAATTCAGAAACTATATGTATGAACAAGCCCCTGAAAGTACTCTGTCTCGCTATCGGTTTTCCATTGATTCTATTTGTAAATTGTGCTGTCAATAGGGATCACATATGCAGTTGAATACCATGTGGTTAATTGGAAAAAGAGGAAATATATAAGCACTGTACAGGTTGTATGTCTGAAGCTGAATAATAAAACTTTATTTGTTAAGTCGATCTTCATTTTGTGCTGTTCTTGACTTGAAAATAACTTCTCTTCACTGGATGTGTTCACTAGACTTCACTCAAAGAACTAGATATTCAATTACTTATTTAATATTATTTATAGTATTGTTTATATAAGTATAGGTGAAAAACCTCAAAAGGAAAATACACAGTACAAGAACAATTACACAACTATTCAGTCCTTGAAATCATATTTTGCTTTTAAAATTAAACCTTTTCCAAGTATTACATTTTATTTATATTATTTCATTTTTATTTTTCTCTAAACAAGGTTTTCTACTTCCAATCTTAATCAATTATATGAAATTATTGGTATTTTAACTTGCATTGTACAAGAAACTGATCAAATATTTATAACCATTCTTTTTAACCACACGTTTTTAACAAAATCACATTGTTTATAGTATAAATTAACTCAATATACTTTAACACAGCTATTTTTAAACCACATTTTTAAGCAATGTAGTTCATTTTTAAACTATTTAAACATTTTATCCTGATCCAACAACACAGTTGGCATGGCACCTTACATCTTGAAATTAAACTAGTACTTCAAACTCAAACATGATTTGAATTACATACGAGACAATTTCCGCGGAAATCGTGGGAGGGGCTCGTTGCCGGTTTGAAAGGTGGAAATCCATTAAAAATTGGCCAAACAGTTGAATTTTTAAGTTTTAGGTGTAAAATGAGAACCTGCAAACTACACACAAGAAGAGGATTAGTGATGAAGAAGAGAGGGGATGATGAAGAGCTTAATTTTTGACACATTTCAAAGTTTGAATTCATTAAAATGACTTTCAATTTTATACCTTCTGGTCTAAACTATGGAACAATGAAAGTGTCATATCCTGACCAAAATGGCAGCTCTCTATAGTTTATGCCAGAAGGTATAAAATCATTCTAAAAAGTTCCTTTTAATGTGGTTTTTTTTTAATATAAAAAGATGCACATAGTTTGTTTATTGATTAAACACACTTTTTGTTAGATACATTTTCACTACAGGTACTGTTTAAATCCAAGTGTCCTGATTACTTTTGAATGAAAGCAACAGCGTTTTATATAAAACCTGTGGTTATATTGCGAGGTTCTTACCACCAGCTGTCCATCCAAACATTAAAGAGTCTTTCACACCAAGTTCAATGAGGAGAAATAACTCTTTCCACTGTAGCTGCTTAACAAGCACTGCCATTACTCACAGTGATAGGTTAGTCATTAACAGAATCAGGTGTGCGTGAGTGGGAGGGGCTTCCACCTGGCCCCTCCCCCTGCACAGCAGGAGGGAGGGAGGGAGGCAGCTCACAGACAGTTTAGTAGAACATTCTTAGATAATGTAAGAAAAGTAATTTGAGTCATTTGCAACATTTAGTCTTTAAATACATGGAATATTTCTTTAATATGTTTCCAACACCATTTTAGATTTTCCAGCCAATCAGTGTTTGCATATCATGTTCTCAGTACGACATAATTACGCCTACTTAATTCCAACGTTACTCGACAAAGAAATGGCATTTAAGTAAAAAAAATTTCACAGGGAAGTCTATGCCAGGGTTTTTCAACCACTGTGTTGTTTGAAATTTTTCAATTTCACCTAATTGGTCTAAAGAAATGTTTTTGAAAACTATTCATTTAATTAATAAGTCAAATATGCCATTGTGTTGCCATGATATATATTACTATTATTATATATATACTAATAGTTCAACAAGTATTAATACTTTTTTGTGTATTTAATTTATAATAATTTTACATTTAATAAATCATAAATGTGTTTATCATATATTTTATACAGTTATAATATATATAGTAAATTATTACATAAATTAAAAATAATATCAGTCACATATTGTAAATTATAAATGTATTAATTATATATACATGCAATTATAATGAATTATATTTTTAATATATACATATGTATCAAATAAATTGCAAAAGTTATAATTTAAAATAACATTTAAATTATACAAATTATAATCTATATAATTCTAAATCTTTTGAACTGCTGAATAATTAAAAACTCTTAGATTTTTAGATGGTTTATATTGATTAGGTGTGTAGCTTGGTGAGTCCCAAATGGGGGCGGCTTTAGGACCCAGAGGAGCAGAGCTGTCAGCTGTAGTAAATATAGCAGCAGCAGTAATGTGCGCGTGGGTCAGATCAGACCAGGGTCATATTAAGACCCGCATGAAGCGGTTCGACCTGATGTTGGTCCACTGATCCACAGTGATCCGATTCAGTCCCATTAACCCGGGGATGGAGTCCAGGTGACGGAGCATCAGATTCAAGTAACATCTGCAAGTAAGTGACTTTGTCCTTGTGATCAATGAAGCGTTTATACCCGTCTACACTTATACTGGAAGAGTTCAAACTTTAAATAATAATTATACAAAAAAAAAATAATAAAAAAAAATATGGATAGATACCCAATATTCCATATTTAAATAATTTGTTTTTTTGGAAATTTAAATATTACATTTCTCGCAGCCAGCCATTTAAACACCCAATAATTCAAGTATAATAAGCAGAAAAAAAAGAAAAGAAAAATTGAGCGAGATCTAATTTATTATGAGACGCCAACTGTAATAAAATGCATGCTAATTTAAAAAGCAACTTCTTGCAACATGCAGCAACAAACCACGTTTAAAAAACACGCGAATTATTTTATGATACTTTGGACCAGATTTACAGCAATATTTGTGAAATTTGTGAGTTTTTTTTCTCTCGTAAAAATACGTCAATGTTAAATCTGAATGTTACAGCTGAATATAAATGTTAAATCTTAAATGTCACAGGTGAAGCTAAATATTTAGCTAATATGCAAATTCACCATTTCTATTTAAATGTAATATTTTGATTTAGATTTCATATTTAACATTGACATCATATTTTTACGAGAAAGAAAACATCACAAATTTTACAAATATTGCGGTAAATCTGGTCAAAAGTAACAAAACAAAATTCACATACATTTTGTAAACGTAAAAGTTGCTGTTTATTTTAGCATGCACAACTATACAATTGGCGCCCCATAATTTATTACTGGAGGTGCTGCTGTAGATAAATATTATGGGCACTACTTCCTGTGTGATAAAAGGGATCAGTTGGTAAGTTGCCAATCCATAGCTGTGACGGTTCTTTTTAATTAATGATTAGATTGCGTCTTTTTTTTTTTTTTTTTAAAATACATAAATGTAATCTACATTTTAATTTTACAGCAGTAAACCAATGTTTAGGTTATTGGTTTATTACAAGTTTGTAGATGACTTTGATGACTGTAAAAAAAATCTGCTTTTATTAAATGTTATCCATCTATCATACCATAAAAAAGAATCATTAAACACAAGATGTGATGATAAATTGTCTTTTGTGCCAAAAGGTGGTAGTAACATGAGGTTTACCATTGGAGAGTGCATGGCGTAGGAGCTGTGTCTCAGTTATGGGACAGATGTACATTTTAGGACGCATCATTAGTGGTGGTCCTTTGAATCAGGGGGTGTTTTGGCCTTTTTAAACACCAGACACCCTCATCAAAGGTGGCCGGCTACAGGGTGATCAAGCCTGAGCTTGTGTCCCATAACTGTTTCCCATTCTCTCCTATCTGCAGCTTTTGGTTGGGTTGGGCATTCAGCATCGATAGGACCCGGGACTAACTTTTCGATTCTCCCGGAATTGATAAAATTTTTACATTTCTATTCCTATATTCGATACACAGTCCGCCCAACAGAAGAAGAATAAACCGCCGAACACCAACAAAGAAGAATCCACCAATGCGTCTCACAACCTGCTCCAAACGCCACGACGGACTTGCCGCAGCGCGCTTGTGGGGGATGCCCCGGCATCAGCGGGGCATCCCGCGGGCACCGCCCCCTGCCAGGCCTGGTTTTCCATCCGTCGGTCGGAACCGAAACCCCACTGTGCGCCGGAGTGCGTGGCAGTCCAGCCCTGGCCGTCGCCCCGGGTACCCAGCAGACCTCCCTTCCTCTTCCACCCCAAATTGCAGTATAACATTATTATTTTTATAACTATTAATAATAACCATGAACAATGTGCGGAAAAACGGTTTCTGATTTTATGCAATACCTGCTGCGAATATGGACTGGGTAAGGTGTTCCTTATTGTATGTTTGATATTCTGCACCGAGTTAGCACATCAGTGGGAGCACAGTAATGTTTCAGTTCCTGCAGCATCAGACAGCATAATATTTATATTCAAGTCCATAGATTTGATATTTATATACTAGCTGCAAACAGCCCTGTTGGAAATGTATTGTAAAGTACTTAAAAAGTAAAAAAGTTCACAGGAATAAAATTCCTGGAGAGGTTCAGAGTACTTCATCAATAAAGATATCTGGTTAGCTAGCTCATTTAAAACATGTAAACATTTTTGACCATGCCGCTTAAAAGTATCGGAATCGAAACGCAGACTCGTAATAGTTCAAGTTCAAAGGATGCCCAACCCTATTTCGCACTCGGTCTGTGCCCTTTGTTCCTTTTCTCCCTACGAAGCGTCTGGTGCTCTTCGAACTGTGGTTTTGTTCCTGTCGCTGTGCTTCAAACATCTCATGATATATAATATATTATAAAACAAACAGGAAACCCAAACCAGATGTTTAGTTTTCATCTCCTAACAGTTTGCTTTGGTCCTGTGAAGATGAACCTGTGAGTGTCGTTGATGTGTGTGTTCTCTCTGAGCAGCGATGCTACAGCTGTGTAAAGTCACTAAGGCCCTGTTCATCAGCAACGCTCGCTCGGCCTGCAGCGATGAGCTCCTCCAACAGGAAGCCATCACGCTCTGCATCAACGTGTCCAAGCAGCAGCCGTTTCCAGACGCCAGCGTCGCCAAGCTGCAGGTCCGCGTGTACGACGACCCCAACGAGGACCTGTACAGTCACTTCGACCGTTGTGCGGATGCCATCCAGAGGGAGGCCAACAGAGGAGGTCACAGCGTCGTCTACTGCAAGAATGGACGCAGCCGCTCGGCCACCGTCTGCATCGCTTACCTGATGAAGCACCGTGAACTGACACTGATGGACGCCCTTCAGGTGACCTTGTTTATGTGAGGAATGAGAACAATGCTGATGTGTAGATACTCAGTGGTGTATTTCAGCTGACGATAGGCCTGTAGAATGTTAGGAAGATCTGTGATATGTGCTGTTATCAGGGTTGGCGTCAGTTACATTTTACAGCTACAATTATGTTTTCAAATACATTAAAAAAAATGTATTGTCTAATTTCTTTCCTATTAACTACCTTGTTAGGCTTCCTAATCAATTAAAATATAGGTTTTTAATATTTTTGGTGTGGGTGTTTGACCTTTGTTGTGTCAGTATACCCCTAGATTTAGATATATATATTTTTAAATTGTAAAATATGGTAAAGCTTGTACTGAAACATATTTTAATAATTGTTAGCTACATGTATAGAAATGTAGCATAGTTCCCCAGTTTTGTGTTAAATTATAATTGGCAATTATAGAATTTTTATGGCAATTACAATGTCAATTATCTGAACTCAATTACAATTTAAAGTCTGTGTAAAGCAGAAATAACTTACGCGATTACAATTATGATTGACCCCAAAATGGCAAAATACTGATTCTGGATCAGTTTGAATAAAAAAAAAAAAATGTTCAGCTCTATGTATCTACAGCACCTCCTGCTGGTGACTTTTAAAGTGTGATCGATCACTTTACCATGATCAGAAACACTGATCCAGATAACTGCCAATATCTTGGTGGAGGTTTGCGCTCTTTTGTGCATTTTTTTCCGTCATCTTTCTGTATTTGTGTTGTCATTGTTATGTATATTTATTATGTTTCTGAAATGTGTATATTTGCTGTTTTTTGTGTACTTTTCTTTGATTCTGAGTGTTTTTAAGAGCCATTTTGTGCATTTACTTTTGAGGCAGTGCAAATTAAGACAGAGGGCCCCCGTCTGCTCTAGTGGCTTGGCTGATAATGTAAGATTTGATACTGACAAAGACGTACTAACATACATTTATAAGGAAAACCAGTCTGTTGTTATCCTACAAGAGCATTAGCCCTTCACAGCATGTTAGAAAACTTCTAGCCCTTGGCCAAATGTAGTTGATGACCGCTGCCATACAGCAGTAGCGCTCAAATTTGAACATCTTCTGAGTAAGTGACTCAAAAAAAAAAAATGAAAAAAATAAAACACTGCCAATTTATGCAAGTGTAAAAGTTTTAGATTACAACTAGAACCAATCGCCACGTCAAAGTTATTATCAGTACAAACTAAGCTAATGGATGAGACAGAATGGTAAAAAAAATTAAAATCCTGCCCCTGCAGAATGAATGTTTCTTTTGAGCTGCCAAAGTCAAGGTCCGACACATCTGAAGGTCAAAAATCTGCAGCAGAGCATTTTTCCTGAAGCTCGTATAGTCAATGATGCCCTTGAGCAAAGCAGCGACACAAGAGCCTGTGACATTGTGATCAAATAGACACACTCAGCAAATCTGCAGCTTCTGAAATGCTGAAATCTGGCAAATGGAGCTGTATCTGTGGCAAATATACATGTTTTCTGGTGATTGTTGTTAAAAATGAGTGTAAGCCAGTTTTAAACAACACACTATGGTTGTGTTGCATCGTTTTGATAAATAATAAAGCAGTTTTATAAAATAAAACTGAACTGATTACAGGGTTGGGGGTGAATTACATTTTTCAGTCACAATTACGTTTTCAATTTCCCATGTCAAGTACAATTAAATTATGATTACAGTGACCAGCATTTTTTCCAATTACAATTAAATTATTTTTATCCTCAAAAAGTCAATTACATTCTCAATTACTGAAGTTCAATTAAAATTAATCACAATTACTGAGCCTGAAATAAATAACCTAATAAAAATTCATTTCTTATGATAATGGTCCTAAATCAGCAGTAAATCTAACATCTAATTTCTTCCCTATCTATTGGTTACCTTGTTAGGCTTCCTAATCAATTAAAATATAGTTTTTAATATTTTTTCCATCAGTAGACTCCTCAATTTGAATTTATTTTTAAATGGTCAAATGTGGGAAAGCTTGATATGAAACAATTTAATATTCATTAGCTACATATGTTAGAACTGTACATAGAACTGTAACATGGTTCCCCAATTTATTATAGAATTTGCATGGCAATTACAATTACAAAGTCAATTATATGAACTCACAATTTAATTATGATTACAGCAGCAACACATTTCTAAAATTGCGTGATAATTGTAATCAATTATCAATTACACAAATAGAATTATAATTGACCCCAATCCTGAAATTAAATAACATTTTAGATCATAGTAAGCAGGATGTAACACACCATAATGCTTTTGCACCATTTTTTAAAAATTACAACTATTTCTGTTATAGAAAAGAGTTATTTACAGATGTTGGGGGGGAAAGAATCAACTGTTCTTGCTGAAATTATTGTTGAGTGATGTTCCAACAGATTTATGTGTTTCCATAGTTGTTAAATCCTCATTATTCTTCCTCAGAGAGTGAAGACGGCCCGTCATGTGATCGAGCCAAACCCCGGGTTTATGTCTCAGCTTCAGAGGTATGAAGAGGAGCTGAAGAGAAGAAGAGGAGAGTCCTGATGCACGTTTAGCTGAAGCTACTGAATAGCCTCAAGCAGCAGGAGAAGCTTCTGCTTTTGAAAGTCCATACAGACAGGATTACAATATAAATGACTTAATGTAACAGAAAGCCCTTTAAACACACTTTATTTGATTTAAAAATCAAACTTATCATATAAGCAGAAATAGAGAAAGCTTGTATTTTTCCTGCTATTAAGAATGATCAAAATAAGATCATTGTAAGCTATAAAACCTTTAAAAAATATATATATATATATTTTTTTTAAATAATAGTTTTTTCTCGATTATGTTATTTTTGTAATCATTGAGTGTAATCGAAATCGATTAATTACACAGCCCTATATAAACCGTCTTGAGATTAGCGCTAACCACAATGTGTGACATATACAATAATACAGTGGTTTCCAAACAGGGGTACGTGTACCCCTAGGGGTACCAAAGCACATCGCAGGGGGTACTCAGAAAGATTTGACAATTATTTTAAAATAATCGAGACATGTTCCTAGTTCTTTTTTAGGCTATTTTTTTAGACAAATTCACCATAAAAATCCAGACTCAAAACCCATACAAGTGTCCTTGGGTGGCCTGAAAGGTGCTTTTTAAATTAAAATATATATATATATATATATATTATTATTACAACTGAACAGTACTATTGCTAAAAAAAAAAAAAAAAAAAAAAACTATATTTTCTTGTAATTTATTGAAACAGGTTTATTTTATGCTGTAGATACCATTTTATCACACTTTTGACAATAGGAGAAAATAATTAGCTACATTTTACATCGGAGGCCACATATTCTTACTATTGAAGTAATGACAAAAGTTACATTGGTAATTTAATTTTTAAAAATAAACAACATTTTGCATCGACACCACTTTCTGCAGTACCGTACATGAACTGCTGGGTGCAGTGTCGCTTCACCATTTACATTGTGAAGAACAATTGTGCAACAGAAGAACCAACTTTTTTCCCCCTTTTTTTTTTATTGAATAACAAGATACTGTCTCACAGAGGTAATAGCAGTAGAACTGTACACACACACAATATATCACGATACACAAACCAAGCAAAGAGAATGAAAACAAAACATCTTACACACAAATCACATACATTGTAAGGCAGAGGAAAATTAAAAACCAAAAGAAGCTTGACTTTAAACATTTAAAACAAAAGTAAGACATAATCGATGTAATTTTTTTATTTTTTGGCATGGTCAGTTTTCAACAGTTTTAAAGAGGAAAAACAACTTAAAATAATTGAAAAAATGGTTGAAGCAGGTGAGACCTTCTCCATTTACAGCAGTGTATATGGTATTTTGCATAGAACAACACAATATTCACAATATTGGACACATTACTTTCTCAGTTGTCAACAAAGTATCTTATATGATTAAAGGTAAAAGTGGGAATATTAGAAATTCCCTACATCGCTACATCACTCCATGAATTGCAGGTAAAAAAAATAAATACCAACCTAAAGATTAATCTAGGTGAATACAAAAGGCACATTGTGTTTTGTCCAATTTGAACTGTTTGTTTAAAATTATAAACAGAGCAAATATTACGACACATTTTAAAATTAAAATGAGTTTCTTTGACCTGACCTGAAGAACCAACCTGCCTCTAGCCTTGAAAGGAAGACCAATAAATTACTTGTATTTTTTAAAACAACAACAAATTAATTCACATATATTTTGTACAGTCATTCACTGTGTTTTATGGCATTTAAAATATTTGTATATTATGTACATTATATTAGGAATTGTATTTTTTTTTTTTTCGAATGAATTTAAGAAAACATCAATACTCAACGAACCTCATCGGCATTTTAGCGTTATAAAAAAAAAAAAAAAAAAAAAAAAGATAAATAACGGGATATCAAATTTCTGTCAGTTTAAAATAAACTGTTGCCTATCATTCGGCTGTATTCTTTAAAAACAAATTCAATTAATTACCTTAAAGTCGAAGGTTAGAAGATCTACTCCCAATGGACGGAAAGATGGTAAATGTGCATGAAAGCTCTATGGGGATTTGAAAGAGCTAAGTTAGAACATTGTAGCTTCAAAGTATACAGTTGGCCCTTAAGTGGAAAAGTCACAATAATATTATAAAACACTTACCAAAATATGACGGTCTAAAAGTGTATAGTTGCTCAGTTTCCGTAGTTTGTCTGAAACGCCAACGACATGCCACGCCCACAGCGGACAATATCAATCGGGTGACTTTACAGGAAGTGGAATATTCGGGGACAGGAATTAGGCCCCTCCTCCTCCTTCTTCTTCTTCTTTTTTGGGATTTTATGGCAGTTAGCAAACTAAAAAGTGTATTACCGCCACCTACTGTTTCTAAGCGGATCTGCGTTTAGGAGGACCATAACTTGCAAAATAAGTTAAAAAATAGATTAGGCCACCAGAAATTCATCACAAGCAAGCAGTGAATCTCCAGGAGTCCAACAGGGCCCCACACCTTCACTCCACGAGCTTTGCCTTCATTCTCCAACATATTTTTCAGCTTCTTCATGTTCAAAAATGTCTCTTTCACAATAATCTTGATCTTTTCCGTCTTCTGTTTAACCTGATCACTGCAGTTTATCACATATGTCATAAACAGTATTAGTTTATCTAAAGAAATGTTCCACTGATATATACTTTTTCCATTTGATTTCCATTATGTTTGTTCCCTCTCCTCGCTTTGCTTCTTTTACACTTTTTTCCAGCACCTCTCTCTCTCTCTAGCTGATATCATTCAATCTTTTTATTTTCTCCACTTCCTCTGCTTTTTTTCCTCACTTCACATTTCCTGTTGTTGCATCTGTGGATGGTGACACAAAAAAGGTGGTGTGTAGAAGGAATCTTCGGACAACTGAATTGCAAATATGATGACATTTATGATACAATCAGAGTCCAAAAACAGGGTGTCAAAACCTGCTGAGAGCTGCTGGCCAGATCATTGCAAACACTGCAATCTCTGCAAACTACTTCCCAGCAAAGTAGTGCTTATATCGACAAGAGAAAGGTCATCCTACAGGGTCATATCTCTAAAAAACCCCCCAATATAATCAAATAAAATAACAAAATAAAATAAATGAATAATGAGGAAAATAAACACATACATATAAATATTTAAGTTTTCACAATGTTAATCTCAGCTTTGTTTTTGTTGTAGTGGAGCAATATTAAAGTATTACTGTTGATGGATTTTTCAGGATGATGATACGGAAGAACTGAAAACTATATTGTCTTCTTCTCTGAAGAAATACATGTGCTCATTGGCTCTCCGCTTGGTCTCTTATTTGAATATTTTTATTTTTTATTTTTTAACTCAACATGAAACAAACGAGATAGTTTGAAGTAGTTTTATCTCACATTATGCTTTTATCTTTTCTTTGTTGATCAGACTCAACATTGTTCCACCAGGACGAACCCTGAAAGTTGCTTTAAAATATGTCCAAAATAACATTCTCTTGTTGATGCTTTCTGGGCTGTTTTCATGTTTAAAGGGCACATGTAGTGAATTTTAATTGGAAGCTCCATAAAAAGATCATATATTGGAGGTTTAGTCGGGTTATTTTCTAAGAAGGAAAAATGGCTCAACTCCTTAAAGAAAATAACACGACCAAACTTTTAGCATTTGATTTTGTTTTATTTATTATTTAGGAGCTAAGGTTAAGAATTAGTAGAATATTAGCTTATATTTAAATTGCTTTAGTTGTTGAAGGATCACTTTTTGAGGGGACACAGTGTTAGTTACTAAATGCTTAGACACACACGCACACGCACACGCACGCGCACGCGCACGCGCACACACACACACACACACACACACACACACACACACACACACACACAACATCATGAAAAGGAATGCACGAGGGAGAAGCCAGATGCTCTGTCTCTCCCTGCTGACAGTGGAAGATGTGGAGGACATCTATCTGCTAGGGGTCATGATCTTTGGCCTGCTAATAACGTGGGTATGTGTATGTGCATGTGCCTTTCTGATGGATCGTGAGCTGAGGCGACTTTCAGAGGATATGAAGGTACTCCGAAAGAAGAAGAACTTTTCGTTTGGAGAGTTGGAGGAACGTAAACAACGACTGGAAAAGAAAGCTCGAGGAGATACGGAAAAAAAGGACAGTGAGGAGGAGTAACAACAGGAACAATGACTGCAGACGAGAACACATCACATAAAAAAAAAAAAAAAAAAAAAACGTTAATGAAAAGATGAAATTATGAAGAAGATGAGAATGTTTGACAAGGGAAGAAATGAGGATTGATGTAAAATTATCTGTGTTCAAATCAGGGGACGGATCTGGATAAGCATAATGCTTTTTTCCGTCGCCCTTTCCGGCATGCAAAAGGACAAAAAAAAAAAACAATGATGTGATTTTGCTCTGAATGTCAAAATGAATTTCTGTGATTGCAACCATGTCAGAAATGAACTGAATAAATAAAATAAATAAATAAGGAATGTAGAAGATCATTCTTGGAGCAGGAAAGGAATCAGATGAGGAATAAAGACCCCTGGACGACACCCCCGTTATGCTGTTGAAAGTCATGTTGTTATCACTGGACCATCAAGTGGTGAAGAGTGGGGGGGTCATACCCCCACCCCTGGACTCTCAACTGTGGAGTGAAACACTATAAAAGAAGACTGAGTCAGAGTGAATGATGTATTTTGCATCCAGAGCAGTCTGCTGTGAAGGAAGCAGAGAATCACAATCGTGCTTGTAGATTTACACGTTTCGGGGCTTATTGATTACGAAATGTATCAGGGTTATTGATTATGTTAAAGGGCCAGTTTAATAAAAAAAATCACTTTATAATGGTTTAACTACAGTGATATACATTCCTTTAGCCTCATTCAGAGGGCCAAAGATAAAAAAAGTTCTGTTTCCTCCCTCCCTCGCTATTCCACATTTTGTAAAAAGTCAGCTCCAAACGGGCGAGCTGGATTTTTGCCCCCTTATGAGTCATAAGGTGGAAACTCCTCCTGCTAACAATTCTGGCTCCTCCTTCCCTACATAAGAATGTGAGCTCCTCCCTCTCAAACTACCTCACAGGTAAAACAATCATGTCGAAGGCAGGTTGAATTAGAGTTAATATCTTTACTTTCAGTACATAGATAATCCAGAATATAGATGAACCGAAAAGCACTTACAATCAGTTTCACTTTTAGTAGCAGTTATACCGCCTCGTATTGCCTTTATGGGATGATGTTACGTGTTTGTGATCCAATGCAACGCTGCGGTCTGACAAAACAATGGACTATCGTTTTAAATGGACTATTTCTGTGGTCAGTGAGGAGGAGAAGGAAGTGACTGTTAATTATTTACTGCTGCTGCTGCTGCTGTGATAAACAAACACGTTGAAGCAGCCTGTTTTTAGGAGCGCTCTAAAATGACTTTTCAGGGAGCTAAAACTCTAGAAAACAGGCAAGATTGGGGAAAAAAACCTCAAATACTATGTTGTTGGGGTTCTTAGAACAATTCAAGATGGTTGAAAAATAGCATAATACTGGATCTTTAATAAGTCTAGTCATCTGTGTGAGGTGATGAAAGAAAGAAAATGACTTGTCCAGTCAATTTCATCATTTAATTTTTCTTACTTTTTTCATGTCATTGGAAACACCACCATTAAAAGTTATATGCTGACAGAGATCGAGAAGGTAACAATATCTGAAAAACCCAGGCGAAAAGCACAGGGCATGTAACTAGCAATTCACATTTCCCTTTAAAGGGAATTAGCATTTCTAATGTTTTCTTTCCCATTTCACAGAGCTTTTGATTCTGATCTTTGTACAACTTAAACATTTGTATTAAGAAATGCAAGAAATGTATAATCAAAAAATGCCTGTGAAGGTCAAGTAGTTTATTTACCAGCGTGCGTTACATCCCAGACACATGGACACTTTCATGGAAGTTCAACACACTTCATACTATATCATCCTCTGTTGGTGACAATGGTTTCCACTCTTGGCGGATGTTGTAGACGATAAAATGTGTCCCACTCCTCCACAACTTTGCTGATCCAGTCATTGTAATTGGACACCTTGGTGTAGATCCCCAGCTTGTCTTCTTTGCCGCAGCCGTCGCCCCAGGACACCAGGCCGACCAAGAACCAGGTGTCCCTGTACAGGGTGACCATGGGCCCGCCGCTGTCTCCCTCACACGCATCCATCCTCTGGCCCAGGACCCCTGCACATAGGACGTTGGTGGAGATGTTGAACGGCTGCATCTGATGAGCGCAGACGTTGTGGCTGACCAGAGGAACTTTGATGACGTTGAGGGCCGAGCTGAACTGTGCGCTGTCCATGTCCTCTTTGCCCCAGCCCGTCACCACAGTTACAGTCCCGTTAAGGTGGAGCACACGTTCGGCCATCTCACGCCCAGGCAGACAAACAGGAACGATGTAGTCAGAAAAGGGAGCGGGTGTCTCTAGGTGCAGCAGAGCGATGTCATTTTCCACTGTTTGGCTCTGGAAGTTGGGATGTGGGAAAGTTTTGTCGACCTTTAGAGTCACCTCAGTGCCTTCATCTCTGAGGCGTTCATAGTCGCCTGCAGACACAGATCAGGGTTTTAATGCTCAGGGTGCTATCCACTGTATTTTCACAAAGCCGTCAATCAGAATAAGGCAGTAAAAAGTCACCCATTCGCACTCTGAATCTCAGATTGTTTTCAAGGCAGTGAGCAGCTGTCAGCACCCAGCTCTCATGGATGAGGACACCCCCACAGTGGAAACGCCCTCTGGCATTCAGTAGCAGCACCTGGACACCAACACATCATCACATACCAATAATGTCTCTCTCGTACACATGTGTCAAACTCAAGGCTTGGGGCTCCAAATCTGGCCCTTTAGACCAGGGGTTCTCAACTGGTTTCACCCTAGACCCACATTTTGCTACGATCATTAAAACGCGACCCACTTTTTTTTTTTAGAATTCAACCAACCTAATTTAGTTTTTCAAAAATAGCTGAGAGACATTAAGCATGCATTTATTTTTGACCAGCTGTCCGCTAGCCACCCAGTACAGGTCCGCGACCCACTTTTGGGCCGACCAGTTGAGAATCACTGCTTTAGACCATCCAATTCGACATGTGGGAGGGAGTTAAGAAGACAGAAAATACATAAATCATTGTCTAAATTACCAAAAAAAAAATCTCAGCCCTTGTAAATACACAAAATGAATGAAAATTCACAATATTTGGAAGATCAGAATTTTCCCATGCTTTCATCACACGACTGCAGTCATTTCAAATCTCAAATTGTTCAAATAACTCAATCTTCCTGAAATTATTTCACATAATTTCCCCAAATAAAATAAAAAAATTGGTCACAAAATCAATGATATTTAAAAAGAAAATCCTGCAGGGACTCATATCTACTTTCCTGGATATTGTACGGCGACCTTACATAATACATACATCATTTATACGGCATGAAAAGTACAAACTTGGGGACATTAATGTTGAAATTGCTTGTTTTCCCACCTAAAATCTGCAGCCTACTTAAGATCAAACTATTTTGTATTTGGCCCCTGAACTAAAATGAGTTCTAGTAGCTATGCTTGCACAACCACCAAGTATTGAGAATTCAACGTAGTTTGTAATACTGTAATAAATTGACAAAAAGAACCAATTTAAATGTATCACCTGCCAGGGGCTTTCCCCCTTCTTGCCCACCTCTCCACCAACCATCCAGGGAATCAGGCCATCCATTGGTTTAGTGTACGATGACCGACCAATCAGCAGCTGACCGCAGGATGATGGACCTGCATGAAAAAAACAATTTATAGTTTGTGGTTTGAAAAATATCCCACTAAGCATAGTAATTAAGGTTAAAAAAAAAGTTGAAACATTCAATTGAACTTTATATTCGGGTCATTCCATGTCATTTTAATAAATTTCAAGGACATCCCACACAAAAAATCTTGACATTTTTTGTTCCTTAATAATTAAAGACGCACACTGGCCACTTTTAGTTTGATAGGAGGATGACTTAATGAGATATGAACAATTTGGTGAGGGGGGTATGTGTCCTTGTTTTCTTTCATTGTCAGCTTCCAGTAGCTCAAACCATTACATCACATCGGAAACTGAAATTTGGCATACTAATACAGCGCCACCTACTCTCTCAGATTATAGAAAAAAATCTGCTATACATCCTATCTGGTAGACATGTCAGCCCCTCAAAATTGGAAGAAAGTTTGTCTAGGTTTGGGTCTGGAACATGTTTGAGCCTTCAGTAAACAGCGTTGCATATGCCTCAGCTCCCTGTAATATGACCAGCTTTGAGCTATGTACATAGACTGTTCACATCACTAATGATTAGTCACATATATGCATTGGTTCTTTTGTTTTAATACTATTTTCATTGGCCCATAACTGCATGTGGGAATGTAAGGAAAAAATCTGATCTCTGTTTTAATTTACAGTATAAAGTTCAGATTTTTTTGAGACCAAAGTGCGTGGGCCATTTGTGAAATGACCCATTTCCATAACTTTAAGAATTAGATTTTTGACTTATTTACAGTCAGCTGGGTTTCCATTACAAATTTTTGCAAATATTTCTAAATGTCAAGAAAGTATAATTGTACTTTGAACGCGTTTCCATTGAAGGTCGTTTTGGGCAGGAGCCTCGTAACTCCAGTGAAATCTCATCCCGTGAGATTTCTCTGCAGAAGATGGATTGTTCAAAGCTCCTTATAACACTCTTCATTCCTTTATTGTTTTCTGTCTAAAGTGGCAGTAATACTTTTAAAATATAATGCTAAGAAATGTCTCTGTCTCCTCTTCTGTCTACACGTGTTTTCTTGTAGAAGTGGTCATGTGACCAGGTAGGTCACGTCATGTGACCAGGTACGTAATTGCACAAAAAGTGTTTCCATAGCACTTTTGCGATACATTTCAATATCGAAAAGTCTGAAATTCCTCCTCATGAAAGCATAAAACCGTTTTAGCAATATTTTTTTTAAATTCAGGTGTTTCCATTACCAGTTTTATTGCGCTATTTAGATTTTGCGCATTTCCAAGGGTAATGGAAACCCAGCAAATGATGTTTTTCCTGAACCTATTCTTACCTTTGGGAACACATTTCCTGTGGTTGTCGTCCAGTTTGTAACCTTTCAGACAGCTGCAGCGTCTTGTCGGGCTGCCATCATTCTCTGTACATTCGTGGTCACAGCCGCCGTTATCCACTGAACAGTTTGTGGCTGTCAGCGCTGGAACACAACAGGAGAGAGAAGATTCCATAGGGTCAAAAAACCACAATACATCATGGCTTCTTCACTGTGGCACTTTTTCCTGTCTGAAGTGGAGTGCATCAGTAAAGAATAAATTCTTTGAACCACAGAAAATACAATTTTGATTTCAATAAATGGAACCCATCCAATATATTCTGTCTTGCACACAATAGTAAATCTATAACATGCTTAAGTTATGTTATGAGAGGAGGTGGCTTTTCCAATGGATCCCAGTGTTAGAAACACTCCATTATTACTGACGGCAACTAAGGTTGCACGATTAATCGATATAAAATTGAGATTGGATTATTTATTGAAATTTAAAAAGTCAACATCGCAAAATCGATTTTCCGATTTTTGAGGGTAATGACTCTCCCTGGGCCGTCTTTGGGCTGTGCTCCTCCAGGCCACCGTAATTATTAGCGCTACACAAGCCACGTGGAAAAGGATTCCAGATGTGGTGGCATTCCACGTTGCTAAGGACAAGGTCCCTTTACAAACTGCTAAAAAAAAAAAAAAACGATTTCAAACAAGTGATAGACCCCCACTACAACCTCTTCTTTTTAAATGTGAATTTTATGTGACGTTCTTTAAAGTAAGGTTTTTTCTAATGCAAGGTTTTCTTTTTAATAATCCCAAGGGCTTCATTTTGGGTTGGGCAGGTTGTTATTTTATCAATCACTCAGAGGATTTATCATTCTTTGTTAAAGCTTTGCTGTTGCACTTCATTCCCAATATGGAAATTTATTTTCACTTTTTCAATTAGAAGAAAATACTTGAAATAATTTAATCCAGTGTTTTTTAAGGGGGGATGGGAAGTAAAATCGTTTTGAACTAAAATCGTTTTGAACAAAAATCGTGCATCCGTGCTACAATGCTCACTTACGGTGTTCACAGTATCTTCCCTCGTATCCATGGTGACACTTGCAGGCGTAGTCCTGGTACTGGTCCACACATGCTCCGTGAACACACATGTGGGACAAGCATTGATTTCCATCTGAAACACAAACATTAGCCCATTCTGATATATTCACATTTTCTTAATTACAGTTTTTAAAACCAATATTTATTACACAGTGAAAGGTTCTATGTTATCTTTAGGGACTAATTAGCTGCTAGAAGTGGATGGATGATGATGATTGTGAGTAATCATGTGTTGATGAGAAGACTTAAAGCATTTGGTGTTTGAATTAAATTTGGTGGTAAAGATTTTCCAGCTATAGCCATCATTGAATATTTATGTTCATTAAGTTCTGGACATTGGAAGCTCTCAGCTCTCTTTGGCCCGGGGCCCAAATCCTTTTTTTTGGTGCATCCAATGACATGAATCATTGTATAAATGAAACTCAACAATATTTGCAGGGGCTCACAGTTTTCACGGTGCATCATTGCAGTCATTAATTTAAAAAAAAAAAAAACATTTCTAAGAATTTTTTGTTCTTACATTCCTAATTTTGGTTAATATTTTTAGAGTCCATCCATGATAGTTCTTTTTTTTTCTTCACTTTGTTAGGCATGGCATAGTTGGAAATCAAAGAACATGTCACGTATTGTCATATTTTGATATTGAAATGACTCAAGTGTTTAACGTTCATGCTGTAAACTGTTATTCTATCATTGTTTCTATCTTTCATGTTGTTGTCATATTGTCATGGCAATGGGACGGGAGCAGGCCTGAGGGGAGGGGTTATGAGCGAGTGGGATGCTGGGATGAGGAAGTGAAAAGTGTGCGGAAGTGAGACGACGGGTGAATATACGAGTCTGTTGGCGTCGTCACGGCTCACAGTGATCATTTTTGTTTGTTTAAATAAACCGACGTGTGGCGTGCCAAACTGCCTGGTTCCTTTCACTGTGCAGAGTGCTACAATATATTTATATGATAATCACTTTTTATTGGGTACATTATATCAGGTAAAAATCACTCGACGTTAGTGATTTTAGCGATAGCGCTCCAAGCCTCACACTCTGTCATCTCTGCACCACATAGAAAGTCCTTTATTTTTTTTATTTAAAATGTTTAGAACAATTAAGTACAGGTGGAGCGTTGCCGTTGGTAGTGGTCTTACCTGTATACACCGTCCAGAACTCCAGCTGTGAACACACACGACCATAAATCATTGAGACTGCTCATGTAATTGTGATTATATACCTGAACATTTCAAAAAAGCAGCTAAAGATCAAACGTGGGAATTGTTGAAAATGAGGAAAAAGGGGTGTCCTGCTTTTGGATGATGTCTATCATGGAGAATGATAAACGTAAAGCTTCTTACCGTAGCTTCTCTGGTTTGGAAAATCTCTCTGGCCTCTTCAAAGTCACACCTTTCCTCCATACACTCGCGCTCCATGGAGGCTGGTTTCAGCTCCTCCAGGAAGGAATTGGCTCGACGTGAGCGTAGCAGCATGTGAGCTTTGGGAGGCTCTGAGAAAACTGGGCAGAACATCAGGATGATCAGATAAAAATAACATGATCCTGGGTAACTTAAGGCAGGTATTGGTGTTTTGTTTGGTGACAGTTGCAGGTAATGCTGTGCAATATAATGATATATATCGTAGTGCAATATAAATACTTCTATCGTACAATATAACCCTTTATCGTTTATATCGCAAATTTAATGTGTGTGGTCGAGGTCCCACTCTGTTGCTAAAATATCATGAAGCAGGCTAATCTGCTCACAGCAACGCTGCTACTTCACAGTAGCATGTTTACGTCACCCAGAGACACTAGTTTACAGCACCCTTAACTCAGTGGTTCTCAACGTTTTCAGCCCACGACCCCTAAAGTAAAGGTTCCAGAGATCGGGGACCCCCACTGTACCTGAAGGTGGTTGAAAACGTACATGAACATTGAAGAACAGTCATGTGGAGACAGGGTCATCTATAAGGGGGAATAAAGGGGAGAGCTTTCTGGGGCCCATCCATAAAGTCAGCAACATGATGGTCTATTGTTCTATGAATCTGTGATAACCACATTTATTTATTTATCTGAATAATATCCATGATTATCCAGAAAGTTTATTATTATTTGCACCATAGTGTATAGTCATCTTAAAGATGTAAATCCTTGTTTCAATCAGAAATAAAATAAGGTAAAAGTGACCAAAAATGGTGGTAAAGGTGGTGAAATGGGATTTTACAAACCACAGAAATGGGTTAAAGTTTCAAAAAATTAAAGTGGCCAAAAACAGACAGACAAAGTGGTTAAAAGGGTTCAAAGTGTCAATATTGAAACAATATGTTTAAACTGGCAAATAATGGGCATGACAAATTGTGAATGTGGTTAAATTGGCAAAAATAAGCATTAAATGTGGTGAAAAGAAGGTGAAAGTGTCAATAATGGGTTAACATATGTGACATTAGGTGGGAAAATTGGTGGAAAGGATTTATAAGTACCAAAAACGTCTTGAAAGTGGAAAAAATTTGCAGAAAGGCAATTAAATTTGATGGAGAAGTGGCAGAAATGGGTGTAATGCAGCAAAAATGCATTAAAGGAGCAAAAAAGTGAGGAAAATAGGTTCAAATATGGCAATATTTGATGTAGTAGCAGAAAGAAGGTAAAAATTAGCAAATATTGGTTCAAATTGTTAAAAAAAAATATTCTTTGTTTTTTGAAGGCGACCCCCCTCCCAGTGTCTTGTGACCAATATGACTCTTTCAAGCAAAATAATTGCAAACGTGTCTCACAAATGGAAATGTTTATTTATCTCCTGCTGCTCTAGACGGACTTTTAAGGACTAAAACCTAACCAAACCTCTACTATCATATATGATCTTTGGTGGAGTTTCCAAGTAAAATTCACTACAGGTACGATTTAAAACTTGTGCAGTGGCCATTATTATTGGTGTGTGTCCAAAGTTGTAGTTTTTAAAGTTTGTTTTTCCAAATTTTACATCATGGTTTGTACAGGATTGTGTGTGTGTTTTTTTCTTTTTTTTTTTAAACTTGTTTCAGATCTATAATAAAGTGAAGAAGATGAGGATCTTGTTACACCCACCTGACAGACTGATGACAGACGCCGACCACAGAGCAACAAGGACACATGCGCAGAGGACGAGGCGAGACATGACAATAAACCTGCAGCCAATCAGAAAAAAAAGCAGTTCTCCCTTCAATGTTTGTGTTTACTCACGGTCGTCAGTGAGTCATTCACAGCCCACATCGAAGATCCAAAACTTACCAATTAAAGCGATACAAAGTGAGACCCTTTGAGCAGCTGTGGATCAGCCAAAGAAGCTAAATTACAACTCGATCAAGAAGCGTAAAGTAATCTCTGTTACACTGATCGATTTCAGATCGAAAAAAAATGGGAGATTTTATCTTTAACACCCCCCCCCCCCCCCAAGGCCTCAGGGAACGAGATCTGAGATCCTTAAAAAGCCGTCGGCGACACGCAGAGGAGATTTTTTCAGTTTGTTTGTACTTACATGAGAAGAATTGAAGCGTTGGATCGAGACGATGTTGCGCTCTTTCTGGTGCATGTGTTAATATCTAACTACCAGTGTTTACTGAGAGTCCACAGTCTGCAGCTGAGCCGACTGCCAACACTGTCAGACCCAAAACACACACAAACACATACACACAAACACACATTCTTTTACTAAAAGTCTAAAATTCACTAAACCGCAAAACACTTTTTTCCCATGCTGCATACAGATATATTTCGGTATTAAGTCGTGCTGTTGATTGATCCTGGTCCAACTCTCAACATTTTAGTCAAAGTATTTCAATTTGAAAGTGTCTATTTGTACGGTTGCCGTAGGACAACCCCCAGTGCCATTGTTACGGTTACCGAAGTACACGTTAGGATTAGGTTTAGGGTTAGGGTTAGGTTATAACAGAATATTGCAACAATTTTTAGGGTTAGGTTTAGGGTTAGTCACGCAACCTAAACTGACCAATGACTGACCTATCACGTGCTGCGTACGGATAGAATGTTGGTACATTAATACGGCAACCGTACGGATAGCCACTGCCTTTCAATTTGGCATATTGTGTTGTAAAATGTAAGAGTGACTGCCCTCTATGGGTTGAAACCCATTACAATTCAATTTTGCCACTGGCTGAGAACGAGATTTGTCATTGGACCATGGTGTGTCACCGTTGGCCCCGCCCCTCCTATAAAAAGTAGCACCTGTGGACTCTACGATCTGTGGTGAGCAGGTTGGACTCAAGAAATTGTAAATAGAACGGTACAATGAGTTTTTTTTAAATTTTTTTAATTAATTAATTTTTTTTTACATATGATACACGTTAGCCAGGACCAATTTTTTGTTTTGCTAAAAACATTATTTCTTTAATTTCATTTTTTTTTTACAAATTCACATTTAAAATTGTTATCATATTTAATCCTTTAATAAAGTCCATTTATCATGGACATTTATTTGGTGTAACATTTTTACTGTATGTGTCTTGATCCCTGTTGAACCCAGGTTAAGAACCAATGGGCTAAATAATACTATCATATATAAATCTTTAGTGTGTTTTTGTCAGTTTTGTTTATATACTTTTATTTAAACGGAGGTTAAGAAAGTATTTTTCAACAGTCTTGGAAGTAGCTAGGTTTAACGGACTTAATCAAAATCAATTCTGCCATATTTCAACAAAAAAACAAACAAAAAAAAAAAAACAGAAAAAAACATTTAATTGTGCAAACATATGCATAGCACATAAACGCCCGGTCACTAGATGTCAGTGAACTACATCAGACCTTGTTAAACTACTGTACCTCACTCCTCAATGCATTTTAGCTTGGAAGTTGTTGCAGTTAAACTTTTTTGAAAAATGTAATTTGACAGTTTGATAAACATACCACTTGTTTTTTATATTGGTACTTTAATTACAGTTAAATACCATTTACTTGTTCTCACAAGTTAAAACAATGAAATAAATCCTATTTCATACCCTTTTGTACTTTGTAAAGGTGAAATTTGTAATTTCGATATTGTAATATTTTGCAATTAGTATTTAGTATTGGGATATATTGGGATGTATCGCATCGTGACAAGCAAATGGTGAATCATCAGACTTATGGTAATGCACACCACTAATTCGAACCAGCAACCCTATTTTAAACTTTATTTAACAAGGAAAATCTCATTGAGATTAAAAATCTCTTTTTCAAGAAAGTCCTGGAAGCAATTAGGTCAAAGGGACTTGCTTAAGGCCCCACAGTGATGGCCCACAGTGGATTTGAACCTGCAACCCTCTGGTTAGAAGCCCCCAAAGCCCTCTGATGGTTAGCTCGCTTCCCAAATTGTTAGGCCACCACTGCCAGGTCAACGTTATGTATTTGCTGCTGCCCAGGTAAAATCAGACCACACAATATCACATTCTAAAACTATTCACGCAGAAATGCATTTTCCCGGTCATTAGTTATGAAGCCTCCAGAGTCTGACCGAGCTCTGTTGGCTGTGGAAACTAGGACAATTATTAAGGTTTTTTGTTCGCCTCTTTGTCACGGTTTTTGCTTTAGCCTTGTTCACGTAGCTCAATTTACATCTCGGCTTTCAGCTGTTTTGACCTTTCAGAATAAAACCTTGCCACTGGATATAAAGAAGGCAGCTCTGGTTCCATGGGTGAGTCATTGATGAGGTTTTTGCTGGGAAGTGGTAAGAGAGAGAAACACTTTCCTTTGCATGCCTTTCTGAGCAGGTCAGTGATCTCTTGTTTGTGTTCGGAGCATTTTCCCATGCTTTTGTTCATTTTGCACGAGAAGCCAAAATAATCGCGATTTTCATCTCACGAGCTGCAAATTCTAAACAACACAACTTAAAAACAACAGAGAATGAAGACATCAAGTCATATGCCTTAATGTTGCAAGTAGCGCAATTTAACGCATTAATTGCGATTAATTAATTACAGCAAAAATGTATTCCTTAAAAAAATGAATCGCTTGTTTTGTTTGCACCCCAAACAGCTCGGAACCTTTCTCCATTGCACGCGTTGCCGGCATACCCATAATAATGATGCACTGGCTACAACGGTAGAACCGGAAGAGAAGTCTTTGTGGGCTTTAAAGCAGAACTAAGTAACTTTTTTACCTTAATTAATCCTTCTCGTAGTCCCTCTGAGGGTAATACAAGTGTTTATGGGGTGATGGGCACTTGCAACTTTCCCTGCCTCCAACCCGGTGGCAGCCTCGCAGCTCTGTACTCGTTCTCGCGACAACACGTACTGCTTTACGACAGCCCAATGCACACAAAAGGTGCGACTGTAGCGACTGCAGTCACTTCAATGGCCTGTAATGAGTCGTTTGAACACAGTGGTGCTTTTTGGTCACTTCATCGCTCCAGTGTCGCCATTACCAGGGAACATGTGTGTGTGTGTGTGCACAGCAGGGTGACGGGGAGACAACTGGCTGATCACTTCCCTTATCATAAACAGTGACATTTTACGGTATAAATGGTCAACTTACTGAGTTACTAAAAGATGAGTTCACTCAGAATGTACGCTTATTCAAGATTAACTTACGTTTATGAAGCCTCCCACTGCCCATCTCACTGAAGCCGGAGAGAGGTGCTGCTGTCTTGGGGGTGCGGAGTGTTTACCAAAAGGGACCCTTAGGGGGAGCGCTAAGCGCAAGTTTCTTAGTTCTACTTTAATTTTATTTCTTTTTAAAAACACACCGGATGGAAAACTGAAGCCCAGTTGTGTACAAATTGTCCAAGAAAGAGTTTGTGGACCACCAGAGGTCTTCCTCCTCCAGCGGAGCTCTCCCACCTCAATGCTAACTATGTAGCAGCTAGCACAGACAGCGATCTTTCTATTCTTCTATTTGGATGAAAAAAAAGTGATGAAAATAGGTTAAAATATGGAAAGTTTGGTGTAGTTTGGTGTAATTTGATCAAATTATTAATAAAATATTCTCAGTTTCTTGAAGGCATCTGGCAGCCCCCTCCCAGGGTTTCGCAACCCCAAATGGGGTCCCGACAAAGATTGAGAACCACTCAGATAGAGGAAGAGATTTTTTTGCATCCGGAGCAGTCTGCCATGAAGGAGGCAGAGAACCTCAATCGAGCTTGTAACTTTACATGTATCAGGTTATTGATTACGACATGTATCAGGGTTATTGATTATGTTAATAAATCTAGTCATCTGTGTGAGGTGATGAAAGAAAGCATTAAAAGTTCTACGCTGACAGTTCCCTTTGATGACTTGCACAAAAGTTGGGTAATTGTGATTATATTCAGGTGTGTGATTAACAAAATCTACCACACAGATGTGAATAATTATCACTTTTACATGTAAGTTTATAAAAGTATAGCAACTACAAGTAATAGAAACAGGTCGCGTGAAGTAGTGACAAGACACAAGGTGTTGTAAATGCAGTGGACACTGGACAGCAAAGGAAAGTGTTTAAAGTAGATGAAAAACACATTTATATTTGAGAGATGAGCTCCCCAAAACGATTAGAGCTACAGACCAGATACGTTTGTTAAAAAATAAATAAATAAAAGATTGGAGAAGACGTAGAAAGTATTATAGATTTGTTGTGGATTTCTCTTTTGATCATTGGATAGTTGTTTTAATTTTAAATTAAATTTTAATTTTCAGAAATAGAATTACAATATTGACACAATTAAAAAAAAACAAAAAACAAAAAAAACGAATTCTAGAATTTGTTCTGAGAGTAATTTAGTATTATTTTTCTGAAACTAAAATAGGAACCAACGTCATCAGATTTTGTATATTTTTAAAAGTTTAGCATCTGTCGATAAAATATTCAATAAAAAATAAATAGGGTTATTTAGTTCAAACTACAACCACTGAATTGTCTTTTAATGAAACGTTCCTATTTTTGATTGTTACCATGATCCTTTAACAGATTTTCCTCTCCAAAGAATGCTTTTGTAAAAAATGTTTTCACAGCACTAAAGCTGTGAAATAAGATGAGGAAAGACTAAAGAGCTGTTTTTTTTTTTTTTATTATCTCTATATAAACTCGATAAAAAGAGGGTGAACAATGATATAAACTAGTAGGGTCTCATCTTTCTGCCCTCAATATCATTTTGCTGTTTCTGTTCAGTAAGACAATGTAAAAACTCCTCCTCCACCTTTACTTTAACCCTTCCACATTGACTTTTGTCTGTTGGCCTGTTGGGTTCGGTCAGCCCTGAAAAAAAAAACAAAACAAAAAAAAACGCTTTTTGTTTGGGGTCACTCCTATAAAAGCACCAAAAGGTCTTGGATCCATCTCATTAAACACACAAATCCAATTTCTGGTTGATGCTACACAGCTGTGAACGGTGAGTTGTTCTCAGCTTTTTGTGTTTGATGTAAAGGAAAAATTTGTAAAATTTGCTATGTTGTGAAAACTCAGGATTAGCATTAGAACATTTTGTTAGGAATTTTATTATTTTTATATACCAATTTACAACTAAGTCTACATGTGAAACGTCTTGGCATTGTTTTCCTTTTTCCAAAGTAAATTTCATCTACTTCGGACGTAATGTTCATTCATACATTCATTGGTGTTTGTTTGTTTGTCTGTTAACAGGATTATGTCTGAAGTACTCCATTATGAAATGTTTTTAACCAAAGATAGGCCTTATGCCATGAATGATTCCATTATCTTTCAGAAGGGATCTGTATCAAGTCTATCTATCTATCTATCTATCTATCTATCTATCTATCTATCTATCTATCTATCTATCTATCTATCTACCTATCTATCTATCTATCTATCTATCTATCTATCCCTCATCATTGGTTAAATTTCAAAAATTTGTATCTTGGCTCGTAATAATTGATCTTTATGAAATATAAATCAGTTGTGTCGAGTTGATCTATCAAGATTGGTTCAGGATTTCACATTTCATTGCAGTTTTTCCAAAAGAAAAAAGGGGCGCTCAAACACTGTATAGTTATTAATAAGGATTGACATTTCTTATGAGCCTTTAAAGTACGTATAATCACGGTACTATGATCAGGATCATTTATCCAGATAATCGCCAATAGCCTAAACAGAATATTTGGCACTTGACGGAGGTTTGCGATCTTGTTTGTCACTAAAATTGAAGCAGTGTTCTATTCATTCCCTTGTTCTTCATCCTTCCCCAGATGTTTTTCAAGTTAGTGAACCTACTCGTCCTGTTGTCTCTCTGCTTTGCCATGCATGAATCTGAGAGCAATGAACATTCCAGTCACGATCACGACAGCATGGGCAGTGATGACATAAGCAGTGCGGACTCAAGCAGTGAGGGAAGTGATCCCAATGGTGAGAATTAACGTCAGTACAACAAAGATAATGACAACTCCAATGATGACCCTAACTCTCACTTCTGGCACTATCCCTTGCCTCCTGAAGGTAACTTTTGGGACCATGATAAAAACACCATCAACTACGGAGGGATGAGAATGTTTGGAGAAGGAGACCCATTGGTGTCCAATCAACCAGATCCTCATTACTGCGAGATCCTGATCAACTCTCCGGTACCAGTGCCTGTAGATCAAATTCCTTTGTCCTGCATCTGCTCCTATTGTAAAGGCACTGTGGGGCCAAAAGGAGATCGTGGGGACCGAGGTCATCCAGGCACGTAAAATCAGTTCATAATTTTCAATAACTATCTGTAATGAAACAAACATTATTTTACTTTGGAGAATCTTACCTGTAATATTAGACAAACAAGAGCAGAAACAGCTGGATGTTTATTTTTACTAGTGGATACAATTTTCTACACACAGCAAAACTAAAGTCACATGGGAATTGTATGATTAAACCAGGCCAAGATAACAGGATAATAAAAACTTGATCATCTCGTTACATTCATCTCAAACTGTTTGCTTCCTTTGAACAGGGGCACCAGGAAGCCCGGGGACTCGAGGGATGACGGGGTATAGAGGGAATCGAGGATTCAAAGGACCAATCGGCATCAAAGGTGAGTCAAACAACAAGGATTAACACAGATTTCAGTCATTGGACAACCATTTTTGGTGTGTACAACTACAATGTGCATGTTTAATGACAATGGAAGCTATGAAAAAACTTACAAAGCATGAGGAAAGCCCCATATTTTTCAAACATATTCAAAACTTTCAGGGTTACTGTGGTTCAGGTGGCAAAGGGACTGTCTCCATAACGAGAGGTTTGGGGTTTGATCCCAAGGTTGTCCATGTTTTAAAGTGTCCTTGGGCAAGAAAATAAATTGTAAACTGTTCCCAATGGGAGATCAGTACCTTGCATGGCTACTCTGTCACCATTGGAATATGATTTCAGCTAATATTTGAGCACAATCAAGTCCATTTACTTGAAACAGTTTTTCTCGAGTCACCGTTTTCTGGAACTGTACTGTAATACCTGAATAAATGTCCATGGGTTAGTCTGGTTTTTCACCAATAGGCAAATGTTTATGACACTGAGTAAACCTCAAAATAATAATTAAAAAAACTAACAAATTCCAAGTGAGCACTTGGAATTTAAAAGGCAATAAAATAAAAATAATAAATTAATTAAAAACATAGCCCAATAATTTTATTAGATTAATATTGTTTAAATATGCGACAACAAAGAGAAGAAATATACTTAAAGACATGACAACGTAAAACTAATGTCAAAATAATTATTTAGAATAGTTAATAGTTATTTAGAAATGAAAAATATAAGGTTGAGCAATCATTACAAAATGATAGTCAAATTTGAAAAATACATTTGAGCAAAATTAGGCCAATTTATCTTTAATTATATATATATATATATGTATATATATATATATATATATATATATATATATATATATATATATATATATATATATATATATATATTATACTGTAGATTACACCTACCAAACTGATTTTAAATGAATACCAGTTCATCTTTCTGGGTGCCCAAAATCAAGTATTTACTAAATTAAAGTCTTTGTTGAAGTTAATTTTTAGTTTAAAAAAATATATCTTTTTGGTGAAATTCAACTGAGAGACATGAGTGCCTCAGTCTGAATAATGTTCATTTTCATTTCAAGTATTATTTGTTTTTACAGGTCAGAAGGGAGACTTTGGTGAAAAAGGACAGACTGGTGTTGCTGGTTTCATCGGTTCAAAGGGTGCACAAGGACTCAAAGGTCAGCAGGGGTTAATGATAATTGAGGATTGGCTGTTAGTTTTCCACATGCAAAGTGATGAAATATGTAATTACTGTTGAAAAAATAAAGTTTTAGAATTTCAGTTTTTCTATAAGAAGGAACTGTTTTGGAAGTTATTAAAATGCAAAGACGGTTGGAGAAGCTTGGATATAATAACAAAAACATTCCTGATGTGTTACTACAGGTGAAAAAGGAGACCAAGGATCATTGGGACCCCCGGGTTCACAGGGGCCCCAAGGAGAAACCGGCACATGCCCTGAATCTTGTAACAGCATCCCAGGTGCACCAGGTCAACAAGGCCCTCCAGGACCAGCTGGAGGCCGTGGCTTGCCTGGGGTACAGGGTGCTGTGGGACCCAAGGGCACAAAGGGTGTAAAGGGTGACTTAGGTAGACCAGGGGATCCAGGTGTTAATGGTGTGAAAGGTGATCAAGGAGAACAAGGTGTGTGTGAGTGCACTGATGGGAACGATGGTACGAATGGGGAACCGGGACAAAAGGGAGATAAAGGGGATAAAGGTGACACGGGTGCTCAGGGTGTACAAGGTCCTGTAGGCTCCAAAGGTGATCTGGGTGACATGGGTCTGATGGGGCTGCCTGGCCCCTGCACACCAACCATTCAATCAGCATTCAGCGCAACTCTTCAGCTGTCATTCCCAGGGCCAAACTGGCCAGTGGCTTTTGAGGACGTCCTCACCAACAGACAGGGCCACTACAACCCATCCATAGGCCTATACACAGCTCCTGTCGACGGCATCTATGTGTTCTCCCTGAACCTGGCAGTTCACACAAAGCCGCTCAAAGTTGGCATTTATAAAAACTTCCATCCTGTGGTAAGAGCAGCCCAACTAAATTACCCATCCATGATCAGCCAGAAAGTTGTACTCCAGCTCATAATGGGAGACAGAATCTGGCTACAGTGTAAGGACAGCACCTCAAACGGCATGTTCGCTGACGATGAAAACACCAGCATGTTCTCTGGATACCTGCTGTATCCCGACACCTGTGAAATCCCTATTGGCAGAGATTTTGGTGACCAATGGTCAAATACGAATCATACCTACTCCTGGGACGGTCCTCAAACTACCACCAGTCCACCTCCCTAAAATGAGGCTCCTCTAAAGTCAATAGTGAAAAATCTTTATAGAATCTTTTTTGAGAACATAGTGACACTTCAAAAAGCATTTATCACAGACACACGACATAGCTTTGAAATGTTATTCACTACCAGAGTTTTAAGAATAATGATTATCATTTCTAAATGCTTAAAGACAAACTCCTAAACTGTTCATACAATGTGGTATGAAAGACTATTCTGATATTCAGGCTTCTTGTTTAGAAAATAATAATTGTGATATGGTAGCTTATAGAGTTAATGGAGCTGTATTGTGTGGTTCATTGTCAAGAGTATAAGTAAAAGTGAAAGGTTTTGGTCAACTCGATCCAAAGTGTGCACAACAAGATCCAAAGACAAAGACAAAAATCAGAAGTTGTCAATAATGTATTTCTAGTACTCTCTTACTATAAAGATTATATATCATGCCTTGCTCAAAGGCACCATCAGTCTATCATTGACCTAAAATGAAACAAAAGTAACATCTTTACAATCTCAACATCTTTTCAATGCCACTCAAACCTTTGTATTTTAACATTGATTGTGGAATTTGTGTTTTTAAACTGTAGGTTGAAACCAAAGTATATGAAAAAAATCCTCACAGGCACAAAGAGGCTTTAAATCTGAAATATGATTGGCTGAAACAGAGCTGGTGTGCAAGGACAGACTGAGAATGAGGATCAGAGACCTTGACCTTTTGAAAGTTAAAGGCAAAGCTGTGAAGTGTTATGAAGATGTTGAGTCAAATGGCTGACTTTCTGCAATAAAGATGTCAAAGAAAGGACTCGTGTGTTTCTGATTAAAAAACGTTTCTATCAAACACACAGAGAACTGCAATCTGGTTTTACTGATAACACAGTGAGCCAGTGAGGCCTTGACTGAACATTAAGGTAGTTGGAGATTTGAGCATCAACTGGAGCCACTCAGACCACACAGGAAAAAGGTTTGCACTCAGTTCTGGTATTTAATCTCTTTCATTTAGTTTGGTAAGAACTGGATGTGTGCTGATGATGAAAGTCAATGGTTCTAAAAGATACAAACAAATTATTCAAACAAACTATAAAATATAAACGACTGCAGCATTGCAATCATAATGCATGCTATAAGTTAAATGTAGATAATTCCAATAATGTTTCGTAAAGTCAAATTAACCAGATCAAAACTTAATTCCAAACAACAAGAATCAATCATTAACTTAAAGGGCCCATGTTCCATTAAACCAACTTTTCTGTGCTTTAAACATCATAAAGTGCTATTAGGGCTTCATACACATGCCCAAAGTGTTTTTTTCATTGATTCCCTCAATTGTTAGTTAGTGGGTGATTTGCTCCTTTCTTACTGCAGGGCGAGCCCAAACACCTCGCTCCAATTTGATGACGCGTTCCCACATTGATGACAAATTTGACACGGCACTGAGCTGGAGAAGCATGACATGTAAACAGACACACCCATAAAGGTGAGCATTTCAGCGTCCTTCGCGCAGTGCTATGTACAGTATGTATTTTCGACAGTCTATGTATGTACCGGTGAACGCCCCGCCCCCACGCTCTGTCTCGTGTTTATAAAGCAACATGAGTTTGGCTACAGAGTGGGTGTGAGGAGGGCGGGCTGTCCTCTGGCCCTACGTCATAGTGCGGGGAGGAAGAAGTCAGTGTCCCGTCTATAGACACGCCCACTCACGAATATGCATAAGTAGGCCGTAAATCAGCCTGTTTGTGTAGAGTTGCTCATAAAGTGACTTTTCAGAGGCTAAAACTCTGGAAAACAGGCGAGTTTGGGAAAATAAACCTCAAATACTATGTTTTGAGGTTCTTGGAACAAATAGAGATGGGTGAAAAAATAGCATGACATGGGACCTTTAAGAAGCTTTGCAGACTTTATAAATGCATATTCATCTGCAGTAGCACATGTAAAAAGGTTTGGAAATTTTAAAATTCAAAGATTAATACGAAAGCTTACTGATTGGGCAGCCAGTAGATGGAACCGCAATGTTACAAAGACATTGACAGAAGGAAAGGACTTATCCAGCTTTAGTGACTTTGCAGCATTCCTGTCATTGAAGCAGAAGTCACTTGTAATCCTGTCACCTCTATTCATGCACTTCGTTCTCTGGAAGTACAAAGCGATAACAGGTACCCACAAGACATTAAAAGGAACAAGGCGAGTGTGTTTACTACAAAAGCAAATATACAAGTTGACAGACAACCAGCAGCTAAGGCCAATGCAAAACTTTGTGTATCCTGTGCCAAAAACACACACAAACTTCACAAATGTCCAAACCTCATCAAAATGTCTCTGGAAGATAGAAGGATGTACGTTAGAGACAATAAACTGTTACGGATGTTTGAAACAAGGTCACAGTGCTAAAGATTGTCGACATTGCCTCACCTGTGACACTTGCATGAAAGCACATCCAACCTTCCTACATGACACAAACTACTTCAGAGATCTGAAAGAAGAGAGACATGTGGGTACAGAAAATACAACACAGAACAATACATCAGAACCAGCAGCTGCAACGTCCCTAAATGTTGTCAGAAATGTGAAATATGTCAACACCTCAATGATCGTTCCAGTGTGGGTGTCTTGTTTATGCTTTACTAGACACTCAGCCTCTGTCATCGCATTGCTGTAAAACAGATCCCCCCAGCGACTCATATGGATGCAATTTGTGCATTAGAAAGTGACTTCAGAGGTCATTAGAAGTGACAAACCAGTGTCCCAAGAGGATCTCATCTTCCTACACAAGCCTAAAGAAGGCATAAAGAAAACAAAGCAAGGGCATTACAAAATGCCGTTACCTTTCAAAGAAAGACCACAATTGCCAGATAACAGACAACTTGCCAAAGCCAAAATAAACCAGCTTAAGAAAAAAATCAACCAAAATAGAAGATACAAAAAAGATTATGTTAGGTCCATGAGCGACATCATCCAAAGAGGTGATGCCGAAGAAGTTAAGGATAAGGTACTCCCTGGTGAAACATGGTTCATTCCACATCATGGCATTTATCACCCAAAGAAACCTGACAAGCTTCGTGTGGTATTCGACTGCTCTGCAAAGCATAATGGGACAAGCCTCAATGAACATCTCATGACTGGTCCAGACATGATTAATAATCTAACAGGTGTTCTCACACGCTTCAGACAGCACCAAATAGCAGGGATGTGTGACATTGAAAAAATGTTTCACCAGTTTCAAGCACAGAAAAATGATTGTAACTATGTTTCCTATGGTGGAAAAATGGAGATCTACACACAGCCTCAGATATACATAGATTTTTATGTGGATGACGGAGTGGCCAGCACAGCGTCGGTGAAAGAATGCATACATCTTACACAGGAAGCACATGAAGTGTGTGCTAAAGGTGGATTACGGTTACACAAGTTCATATCAAACTGCAACGCCGTTCTAAACAGCATACCAACAGCTTTAGGTATTCATAGGAACATCGAAAAGGACTGCTTTACATTCAAAGTCACACTGAAAGATCAACCTCCTACACAGCGTGGGGTATTGTCCACTGTCGCAGCTATATATGACCCTTTTGGATTTGCTGCTCCTTACCTCCTCAGTGGGAAGAAAATTCTGCAAGAGATGTGTCATCAGGGCACCAGCTGGGATGACCCACTACCTGATCATCTTAAGGCACGGTGGGAGCAATGGAGAAAAGATCTTGTCTATCTTGAGAAATTGCAAGTAGCCAGACGTAATGCACCCGCTAAATTTGGAGCGGTCGTAAAAAGGGAACTGCATCATTTCTCGGATACAAGCATCGCTGGATATGGACAGTGTTCATGTCTAAGACTGATAAATATGGATGGAGTTGTGCACTGTGTTTTTGACAAGGGAAAAGCTTGTGTCTCACCCACAAAAGTGACCACAATCCCAAGATTGGAACTCACTGCAGCAGCAGTCTCAGTCACAGAGAGGCTTAGAGAGGAGCTTGTTTATGAAAACATCAAATAATTTTTTTGGACAGACTCTAAAGTCATCATAGGGTACATAAGGCAAGAAGATTTCACACATTTGTCGCTAACAGGGTAAAGACGATCCGTGATAGCACAACGTCCCAGCAATGGTTTTGTGTCTCCACCTCAGAAAACCCTGCTGACAAGGCTTCAAGGGGAACAACAGAGGATGAATTGCTGTCTTCCAACTGGCTCACAGGTCCAGAGTTTTTCTGGGAAAAGGAGATGCACCCTCCAGCCAAAAAAATTGTTGAACTTCCAGTCGGAGTTCCAGAAGTAAGGAAAGGTCACACATTACACACAGCAATTATTGAACATTTCAGCCTTTCTGATCACCTAAAGACGTTTTCATCTTGGTCTCACGCCATCAGTGCAGTAGCACGTCTCAAACACCGTCTGACAAAAGAAAAATCAACTGCACACTCAACAGTCAATGAACGGTAAAACGCAGAGCTTGTGATCATCAAAGATCTTCATAGACAAGCATATGACTAGGTGATAGAGACGCTAAACAAAGGTAAATCCCCACCAAGCAACAACAAATTACATCATTTTGATGTTTACCTAGACAAAGAAGCAGTGCTTAGAATTGGAGGTAGACTATATCACTCATCCCTTCCAAATCCATTCAAGCACCCCATAGTCATTCCCAGAGACCATCATGTCACAAAACTGATAATCTCTCACTCTCATGGTAAAGTTAATCATCAGGGAAAAGGATGAATGAGATTCGAGCCAATGGGTACTGGTTTCCATGACGAAGTCACGCTGTTGCATCCTACATTTGTCAGTGTGTCGTATGTCGAAGACAAAGGAGAGCTGTAGAAGGACAGAAAATGAGTGAACTCCCTACAGAAAGAATAGAACCCTCTCCGCCCTTCATACACTGCGGAATGGATGTTTTCGGCCCATTTCTGACTAAAGTAGGGCGAAAGGAGCACAAAAGATATGGATTACTCTTCACATGTTTCTACTCTCACGCCATTCATGTGGAGATGTTAGAGGATCTGTCAACAGATACCTTTATTAATGGACTACGATGCTTTATTACACTGAGAGGCTCAGTCAAACAGATTTAATGTGACCACGGCACCAATTCTGTAGGTGCAAAAAATGAATTGGATGCGGCTCTCCAAGAAGATCATACTGAGAGATTGATAACCTTTCTTGCAGAAAAGCTATGTAATTTTGTCTTTAACACACAGAGAAAATAATAGGCTGTCAATAAGCTTTTACCTATTCCCTTTTTTGGTTTTTACTCTATTTTTACATCAATGTGTTTGTGTTTTAAAGCAGAACTAAGTAACTTGCATTTAGTGCTGCCCCTAAAGTTCCCTTTTGGCTATGTCACTGTCGTAAACACTCCACACCCCCCGCCGCCTGAAAAACCCTAATACAACAGTGACACTAAGGGTGCTTTCACACATATAGTCCCATGTGACAATGTGAACAGTATGAGGAAGAGAGACTTGTAAAATAAATGAATGATGTGGGAGTAATACGGAAGGGAGTGTGGAAATGTGTGTGATGTATTTGTTTGTGTGCTGACAAAGCGGCTCTGAAAATGGATAGATGGATGGATAGATAGATAGATGGATATTTGTGTGTGTGCTGCCTGATGGAGCGCTGGGTTGCGAGTGTGTGTGCGTGCCTGTTGCCGCAACGACAGTGTGTTTGATTGCTGGCTCCGTAATGATATAAGTTTGTGAAAAGTGAATTAATAGACAACCGTGTGCATAATCTAGCATTAGTTTGTATTGTGCTACCGTAAAGCAGTACGTCTTGCTACCGGGTCGGAGTCAGGAAGGTTGCAAGTGAGGTTTTCTGGTCTGAGACAGCAGGGGGAGATGAAAGACCCCCCAATAACCCCATAAACACTTGTATTACCCTCACAGGGACTACAAGAAGGATTTATTAAGGTGAAAAAGTTACTTAGTTCTGCTTTAATGCAATGTACATAATTGACCAAAATAAATAAAATAATATATTCATTCATTGAATGTGGGAAGAAATCAAAGCCGAATACCCACGAGGATATACAAAGCTCTGTAAAGAAAGACGACCAAAAATAGGAATGCAGGTGTTGGATGATGAAGCGATAAGCACAAACATGTCTCCGTTTTCTGCTTTTATAGTTTTGTTTTTCAGCTCTTTCTTTGAGAAGGAGGTCACGTCTGCAGACAGAAAACCCATCTCATCCTCAGCAGGACAAAGAAAAACACCCAACCTCCTCTTCTTTGCTCTGTCTGACTATCCTGTGCTTTTGTTTGGTGAGACGAGACAAAAAGGATGTTTTTTTTCATGTGAGGTTTATAAATATATCAAAGGTGTCTCTGAGTAAAAAAGGTCTTTCCGAAAACTGCATTCCAAAATAATGCAGTGCAGTTTGCACAGAGCGGTAAGTAAGATTTTTTAATTCTATCAGAGAATGTCTGTTCATACTCAGTCATACAGGAGGAGGTGGCAAAAGTACTAGTCTTCAGTATTCAAGTAAAAGTAGAGATACTTGAATAAAACATGACTCTGGTAAAAGTAAAAGTACTGAAGTTGTTCCCTTACATGAGTAAAAGTAAAAAAGTACATGTTAATATGCATAACAAGGGTTTTTAAACCAGCAAATTACATATATTTTATTTTTTAAGAACTTGTAGAAATGAATTAAATCTGTTACCTTTGAACATCTGGATAACATAGCACAAAATGTGTCAAGAAAAAAAAAAATGCAAATACTTAATTAAACCCAAAGCGGCTTTGAGTTGAACATTTTTTAAAACTTAAAATGTTAACCATAAAACTAAGGGACCTGCCTAACAGAAAAAAGCTCAAACTATACCAACTTTATTAATTTGACTAGCACAAGTTTCTCCTCCAGCTTCGCGATTGCTGTTTTTTTTTTCTCTTTCTCTTCAAAATTCTTAAAAGTAACCAGCTCATTTTTAAAATGTAAGGAGTAGAAAGTACAAATAATTGTTTAAAAAAGTAAGGAATAAAAGTAAATTGTCCCCAAAAAAAAAAAACTCAAGTATAGATTCCAGAAAAAACTACTTAAGTACAGTAACAAAGTATTTGTACGTCATTACTTGTCACCTCTGCATACAGCTAATAATTATAGTAACTAATATAAAGCAACAGCGCTTGGATCAACTTTCGTGAAACAAGTAAAACTTCCAAGTCAAGTTGCTTCTACAATTGCTTTACCTTGAAGCAGAGATGGGCAACTGTTATCACAGCGGGGCCACAAAAATGGGATTGTCTGATCCGAGGGCCACATTATCAATATTCATGCCAGTATTAAGAATAACGACAAATTTGAGCATTAACACAAAAAATACCTAAGTTTTTTTTTGTCATTATTTGTTGTCTTTTTAAGTTGTTTTTTTCATTTTGTGTATTTATCTGTCATTTTGAGAATTTCTGCTTGCATTTTGTGTATTTTACGAGTCATTATGTGTGTTTTTGTTATTTCTTGTGTGTTATATTTGCATTTTGTTTCGTGTCAATCAGTGCCATTTTTGATTTATTTGTAGTTTTTGGTATTTTCTATGTCATTTTGTGTAATTGTTGTGGTTTTGTGTGTCTGATGTCCTCTTGTGTGTATTATGAATCTTTTTTTCTTTTTGTTGTCGTTACTTCGTGTATTTTTGTTGACATTCTGTGCATTTTGTTGTTTTGTGGGTTTTTGAAGTTATTTTGTATGTTATGTTGTGCTTCATATTACTTCCAAATTCTTGAATCACAATTGTTGGTGGATTTGTGTTGAGGGCTGCATTGAATTAGACCAAGGGCCACATGTGGCCCCCGGGCCACCAGTTGCCTATGTCTGCCTTAAAGAAGCAATAGCAGTTGTCTGATGTTCAATTCTTTCTCCTTTTTTCTCCAGATGCTGCTCGGGCTGCTGGGACTCGTCTCCCTGTTTTCCATCTCCTCATCTGAGCATCCGCAGACTACCATCACACATGCACACACTGAAGAAGAAGGCTCCTCATCCGGCCTCAGCAGCTTCCAGGGATCGAGCTCAGGCAAGGCCTTCTGGCCTTCTGGTGCACGCATTGGCATCCAGCCAAAGCCAGCTCTTGTTAGACCCCTGTGGCTGCCCGGAGCCAATATGACTGCAGAGCATGAGGCGCACGACCCCGAGGAGGTCTCACAGCTCTGCGACGTGTTGCTAAACTCGCAGGTGCCACCGACTGCAGAACAACTTCCATTTGTCTGCATCTGCTCCCTCTGTAATGGAACTGTGGGGCCTAAAGGACAACGTGGAGATCAGGGCCCTCCAGGTGTGTAGATACCTACCTAATTTAAAAAATCTGTTGCTGTCGTAATTGTAATTAAATTGTAATTGAGTTTAGATAATTGACTTTGTAATTGTCAAAATTCTCTGAAAATGAATTATAATTTACCGCAAAACTGGGGTACTATGTTACAGTTCTATGTACAGTTCTTTATTAAGGTATGTTTCAAATCAAGCTTTTCCACATTTTTCCATTAATAAATAAATAAATTGAGGGGTATACTGACACAAAAAAGGCTCAGACGCTCACACCAAAAATATTAAAACCTATATTTTCATTGATTATGAAGCCTAACAAGGTAACCAATAGATAGGAAATAAATTAGATGATAGATATTTGTTTTAGTGTATTTTACAGCTGCTTTAGGACCCGTCATCATAAGAGATGCTAACAGAAAGCTAACACAAGAGGAAGGTTAACTTTTATTAGGTTATTTATTTCAGGCTCACTTATTGTGATTAATTGTAATTTAGAAACTGAGCACATAATTGTAATTGACTTTCTGAGAATAAAAAATAATTGTAACTCAATTGTAATTGGGGAAAAATGCTGGTCACTGTTATCGTAACCGAATTGTAATTGAACATGGGTAATTGGAAACGTAATTGGAACTGAAAATTTTTAATTGACCCTAACCCTGCTGTCAACATATCAGAGTTTTCATTTTAGGTTCTAACATATATTTTAAAAGTATATCTGCAAGATGATTATCATTTTTTAATTTCTATACTATCAAGTATTTGAAAGACATCTGTACAGATAACATTGACAACAAACAGGCATTCAAATCTCCAAGAGTTTTAAATACAAATAACAAATAATCCTGACTCATCAAAAGTATACATGCACAGTTTGTTTTCATTAGGAAAAGTTTTATCTAGATCCGGGGCATCAAACTCTTTTTAGTTCAGGGGCCGAATACGGAGCAGTTTGATCTCAAGTGGGACACAGATTTTTTGGGGGAAAACAAGTAATTGCACTAGTTTGCACTTTTACATATACATAAAATACTAAATATGTAAGAAACTGACAATATCTAAGCAACATGTGATAGATATTAGTCCCAACAGGATCTTCACATTTCCTAGACTGTGACCAGATTCTATATAATTAGAGGAAATATTATGTAATAATTTGAGGACAATTGAAGGATTTTGTAAGCATTTTGAGTTTTTTCAACAGTTTAACATTAAAAATGACAGCTATCATTTGATATAAGCAACTGGGAAAACTGTGAGCCCCTGCACATTTTGTTGAGTTTCATTTACACAATGACTCACGTTTACTTTTTTACTTTCTCCTGCTGGCCTAATTGGATGATCCAAAGGGCCGGATTTGGCCCCCGGGCCATGAGTTTGACAATTGTGATCTAGATTAACCTTCTGCTAACTGTTCTTTGAGTCCTACAGCAAAAAATACTAATTTATATTCAAATATGTAGGTTTGAAAACATTTTAGTGGCAAACTGACCTAAATGGCTTTTGATCAGGGAATACTGGAAGCCCCGGGAGGAAAGGACTCATTGGGCTCAAAGGTCACACAGGATTCAAAGGCATGCCAGGAATGAAGGGTAAGTGCACCGTTTCTCTTCGAGTTGATGTTACATGATGATTTAGTTTGGTTCCCACCTGGTTTTTCACGTATTATTTCAGGTCAGAAAGGACACCAGGGGGAAAAAGGAGAGCCTGGAGAAGCAGGATTCATGGGATCAAAGGGCGATCGAGGATTCAAAGGTCTGCAGAAATCACAATCAGACTATTGGCTAATCAACATCAGGGTTCCTCGTTCCTCACTCCAAACATGATGGTCAGCAGCTTTCCAGAACCAGAAATGAGGAACGCTGCTCTAGATTAATGTAAAAACATCTTATAGCTGTAGAAGTTCGGGAACCTTTATTTTAAACAGTGTTGTGCTGGTTGCTGAAAAATAGTAACTAGTTACCATTACTAGTTACTATTTTGATTACTTACACCAAAAAGTAATGCGTTACTGGAAAAAGTAACTTTTGAGTTACCGGTACTTAGAATTAAATAATGTGTTATTTATTTTGGGTCATTTGTGTCCATACAGCTTTATATTAGTGCTGTAATAATACAATAATCCACTGTTGATCAACTGCTATAAAACAACCATAAATGATGTGCATATAAAGCACAAAACAGCTGTTCCAAAATTAAAAAAAAAATTTAAGCCTTAACACAGTAAGCTGTGCATATTCCAGGTGAACATTCTGTTGTTGAAAATGCTTCTAAAAAAAAAAAAGTGGAAAAACAAATTCACAGCATTTTTCTCAGCTACACAATGCTAAACATATCAGGCTAATGAGCTGCTGTTAGCAGTGACTCAGCAGTAGCGACAGGCTTCTTATTTACAACAACATACCGTGCAATAGTTTGGCTGACCTGTCCCAGTCACAGTGCGTTAAAATGCAGCCGCAGCGTTAGCTTAGCTTCACTGATGCATCTTTTGGAGACAAAAAATAATGCGCGTATTTCCACCCTGAGAAGCTCGTCCTGTTCTCGCAATGACTCGCCATGATTGGCGCACGTGATGTAAACAGAAACACGCTGACATTGCTTCTTCTTCTACTGTTTTACCGTGTTTGGCACAGCATCCCGCAAAAATATGTAGCGCCACTGTAAACAGGAAGTACAATGCAGCTAGCAAAGTAATGGACAAACGCACCACATTGTAAAGATAACGGCGTTATTTCTTTAGAAAAATATTACGTTACAGTACTAGTAACTGTCAAAAGTGATGTTTGGTTTTAAATGCTATTGTCAAATACTTACAACACCTGTGTCAAACTCATGGCCCGGGGGCCAAATTCTGCCCTTTGGAGCATCCAATTCGGCCCACAGGAGAAAATAAAAAAGATTCATTGTGTAAATGAAACTCAATATTTTCAGGTGTTCACAGTTTTCCCAGTGCTTATATAGGATTATTGCAGTCATTTTTAATGTTAAACAGTTGAAAAAACTCAAAATTCTTACAAAATCCTTACATTTTTCTCAAATTATGACATACTTTGCTCAATTAAATAGCAATTGGTCACAAAATTTAGGAAATTTAAAGTGGAGACCCTGTTGGGACTGATATCTGTCACTTATTGTTGGTCTATTACATATTTTGTATTTTATGTAAACAGAAGTGTAAACTAGGCCACAATAATGTTCAAATTACTTGTTTTCCCACAAACAATCTGCAGCCCACTTGAGATCAAACTGCTCCGTATTTGGCCCCTGAACTAAAATGAGTTTGACGCCCCTGGCTTATGGTAACATTTAATGTAAACAAAGAGGCAAACTTGTGCTAGACTAGAAAAAGAAGCATACTGAGTACACTGAGTGTTTAAACGTACATTTACATTTATTAACTTGATACTAAAATAACTGTCTAATTGTTGTCTAAAAATTCATATATTTGTGTTGTTTCTAACTTTCACCTTTCATGACAATTTCTTTGATAAATGATTTATGAATGTAACAATAAATCAAACCTTTCATACAGATCCTGATCTGTGTCTTCTCAGGTGGAAAAGGTGAGCAAGGATTCTTTGGCCCACCTGGTGCACAGGGCCCACATGGAGAGAACGGTACATGCCCTGCCTCCTGTATGAGTGACCCTAGTGCCCAAGGTTCCAAAGGCCCAGCAGGTACCGCAGGAGGCCGGGGCCTGCCTGGGTTAAAGGGCTCTGTAGGACCCAAGGGTGTGAGGGGTGCAAAGGGGGACTTGGGCAGTACAGGAGACCCGGGTGTAAATGGTCAGAAGGGTGATCAAGGAGATCAAGGGCTTTGCGTGTGCACAGATGGGACAAATGGCACTGATGGAGACCCAGGTCAGATGGGGATTAAAGGGGATAAAGGTGATGCTGGTGATCAGGGTGTACAAGGCTCTGAGGGTCTAAAAGGCCACCAAGGTGACCTGGGTCTCCCAGGGCCAGCTGGCCCCTGCACACCGGCTATCCAGTCTGCATTCAGTGCAACCCTCGATCAGTCATTTCCAAAGAACAACTGGCCTGTTGTTTTCAATCATGTCCTCAGCAACGAGCAGGGACACTTCAACCCACTGATGGGCATTTACACGGCCCCAGTCAACGGCACCTACGTGTTCACCTTTGACCTGTCTGTTGATGTAAAGCCTCTCAAAGTGGGCCTTTTTCTCAACTTTAACCCTTTATTCAAAACAACAGAGTCAAACACACCCGCAATGACCAGTCAGGAAACTGTTCACCATCTGACGATGGGAGACCAAGTATGGTTGCAAGTAAAAGATAATCAGACCAATGGTATGTTCACTGACAGTGAGACAACCAGTACCTTCTCTGGGTACCTGCTTTTCCCAGACACGTGTGAATTTTCTTTTGGGCAACACTTTGGACACAATGAAACATTTCCTAATAAAAGCTTCAGTTGGGATGGCTATGAATCTCTTACTGCCACTGAACATGCAAGCTGAACATACACCTACATAACCCAGTTAGACTGAATGGTGATCAAGCTAATCATAGTCAGCCATTAGACGAAGCCGCCATTTCGAGCAGGTAAACAAAATGTTAACAGTGATGAGTAAATAAGTAAAGTAACAAAAATGGAAAAAACGTCGTAAGAAAAGAGTGAAAAGTGACTAAAATGGGCCAATAGTAGTCGAGAGTGGCAAAAAAAAAAAAAAAAAAAATTGGCATGGTATGTAAGGGCAAAAGATGTGGCAAACAAGAGTGAAAAAATGTAGGGAAAAAGAAAACAAGCATTACTTGTTTTAAAATAGATAATTGTTTGGCAAGACAAAGCTATAATCTGAAAAAAAATAAAAAGTGTGAGTGAGTTTGGAGACAAAATGGGACAAAGGAAGTTGCAAAATGGCCAAAGGAGAAGGTTAAAAAGAGTTAAAAAGCTTCCCCCTTTTAAGGTTTTCTCTGGAAATAATTCAAATTAAGACCTAGAGCGCCACATGTTGAGTATCATTGACTTAATAACAGCTTTGTCATGGTTTTAGTAAATTAATCTAATTGCTAAATTGGGAGTCGACGACTGCCCTCCCCTTAGAACACCCTCACTTTTAAAATCGCTGCCCCACCCTGCTGGGCATGAGCCTTAACATTTTTTTTTTTTTAATAACATCAATAAACCAAAGGTATTCCTTCCAAAAACAGGATAGTTTACTCTCAACCAAATGTCGAAGGTTGAAAATGCCACTTGCAAGATTGTATCAATCGCAGACAATGGTTTGACAAATGGTAATGATGAGGCTTGACCTTTGGAAAACTTTCATGCATTGAATTGTGGGATTTGGAATCCCGTAAATCAAACTGTAAGTGTCAAACTCATTTTAGTTCAGGGGCCAAATACAGAGCAGTTTGATCTCAAGTGATTCAGAGATTTTATGCAGGAAAACGAGTAATTTCAACATTATCGCTCCCTAATTTGCACTTTTATATACAGTATATGCATAAAATACAAAAAATGTAAGAAACCGACAATATCCAAGCAGTAAGTGACAGATATCACTCCCAACAGGGTCTTCACTTTAAATTTATTTTATTTTGTGACAAATTTTAATTTAATTAAGAAAAACCCAACAACTATTTAACATGAAAAATTATTGCCATAATGCAATATAATCACCGGGAAAACTGTGTACCCCAGCAAATATTGTTGCTTTTGATTCACATAATGATTCATGTTCATTGTCATTTTTACGTTCTCCTGCGAGGCCAAATTGGATGCTCCAAGGGCCGTATTTGGCTCCCGGGCCATGAGTTTGACACGTCTTAGATATTTAAGGAAGACGGTGAGTCACAGTTTTTTTGGCCATTTTTGGTGTTCTATCCCCGTAAATGTAATGTCGTCACTCCACGAGACATTACATTTCGTCCGCATTCGCGTGTCTCCATGGAAACCACGATATCAACAACTGCCAAAACTTTCAATCCATGAAAACACCAGAAATGTCACCTTGAAAGTTTGTTTTTGGAGGAAAATTGGAATCAGTAGTGAACGAAAACGACTTTTGGATGAAATCTAGATGGTTTAATAAATGTCAGTAACTGCAGAAATCCAAAGTTCTGTGGTAAGGTAAATGATTATTGTTTATATATTTGGAATCACATATCCTGCAGTAAATGGATCACATGTTAGCTAGGCCCACCTAAATGTTGTAAATGCAATATATCACAATGCAATCTATAATCATTAGAGTCTAATGAAGCACATTTTTACTACCATACTAATTGTTGTGATTTACGTGAAAATAAAATCTTTGCTGTGAAGAAACTTTGACTCTTATTTCCTGTTTATCCATCAGTAGTGGAATGTAGTTGTGTTTCTCAAATCTATATGTATATTTTAAAAACATATCAACTGCATTTTCCCCTCTTTTATTCAATTCTTAAACAAATAACAGAGCTAATAGTATTTTTAATTCTCCTCAAATACTAAGTTTTCAATTTGAAATGCTTTGGAGCCTCACTTTAGCTGACAATGTGTGAACAATTCAAATAGAAATACTTATTAATTTAACTTTATGGAAGCATCAATTGTAGATCAGTAGAAACTTATTTAAAAAAGAGGAAATATATAAACTAACATAACGTGCCCTCGGCCTGACATTTGAAAAATCCTCAAAATATTAACTGTGACTAAAAATAATTTACATTGATTTATTGTGACTAAGCTAAGCACTTCAGTGAATTTATAGTTGGAAATGGTTCATCCATTACATTTATAATACCGGTAGGGGAATAAAACATTAAATATGATTACTCACCTGTTTATGCATAGAAGTTTATTACATAGAAGTTTCTGTGAGAAAACACAAAGACACATTTTTTTTTGCCACTAATCTAGAGCCCTGTGTGAATGTCACCTTACAGTAAGGTATCAATGGTCCAAAAATCGACCGGAATTTTTTTTCTTCATTACCTGAAATCCCCTCATTAGTACCAATGTTTTAGTGTGAGAATGTTTGGTGGGTATTGCATTAAAACACCGACACCACTCCACACACACACAGACGGACGGCGAACTGACGACAATATCCTTTGGCCAAAGTTGGCACATAGGAATCTTATTTCAAACATGACTTTTTTTTAAAGTATTTTTAAGTGAGTGCAGAATTAAGCCCAAGTGATTGGCAGACGCATTAAAACTCTAAAGAATTAAAATAAGACAGTAGGAATCAGTAATAGTCACTGTAGTTTACTTTTATTGCAAAGCAACAAAGGTTAGTCATAAAACCATAAAGAATTCATCAATGACAATAAAATCCCAAATCCATAACTAATGACAACATTTGGAACATTTTTTTTAATTTTTTTTTTTTTTTAAAGACTGCCAAGTTCACTGTAAACCCAAATAAGTTACCAGAACTTAAACATCTTTTTTTAAAAAGTTGATTACTGTCAAAACTCTCCAGAACGTGAAAGGTTGGATGACTGGTTCCTTGTCATTTTTGATAACAGTCATATTAAAGTGCTATATGAATGAACTTACGCTTACTTCTAAACAAATATGCATAGTTCCATTTCCTCAAAAATGATTAAAGTAACTAAAACTATGTAATTATGTTAATCATTGGGGTTTACAGTGTTTCTTATGAGAGATGTTTAACTATTGGTTGAATAACCAACATTGTAGTCACCATGAAAGACTTTTTTTCTATACGCTAATGGGGGAAAAAAAAAAAAAAAAAGAAATGATACAACATAAATTATCATTGAGATGAAATTCTTATATTTAACCTCAGAGAAAAACTCTTAAGACATCAGCAGAAATCATACGTTAAATAGTTGAAAGTTACAGCAAAGACAAAGCAAAAAGGTATAATTTAGATGACTTGTGGATACCCCTACTTAAACTCTATCCTTCTCTTCACGTGTATACTACCGCTACTTTCTCCTCTATTTTTCTTTGGGTGCCATGTCGTCTCCACCAGACATGTTGCTGTCCTCCTCATCATCTCCCATTATCCCCTTCAGGTACGAGCGCTTGAACTCCTGGAACAAAATGTCCTCCTCCATCTCACTGCAGGAGCAGCAGTGAAGAAGAAATGTTAACGTTTTCTACGCTCGTGAGTCACACACGTGATCGCGAAAGTGTCGTTTGCCAGTGGTTTTAACAGTTAAGCGTATAAAGGTTATTGTTAACTAGGTAAACACGTTCTTTTCTCTAGACCAGTAGTTCTCAACCTTTTCAGCCTGTGACCCCCAAAATAAAGGTTCCACAGACTGGGGACCCCCACTGTAGCTGAAGGTAGTTGAACAAAGACATGAACATTGAAGAACAGTCATGTGTAGACAGGGTCATCTAAAATGGGGAATAAAAGGGAGAGATTTTTGGGGTTCATCCATAAAATCAGCAAGATGATGGTCTGAATAATATCCACTGTTATCCAGGAAGTTTATTATTATTTGCGCCATAGTTTAGAGTCACTTTAACCCTTTATAGGGTACTCATTGAAATATTTTTAAATTACATTTTTTTAACCTTAGAGTATTATTGGTATTGGATGATAAAACAAGTCTTGATTAGTGTTCATTCTACATTTTCATGTAGAAAATTGAAGTTGCCATATTCGGGACTTTGCCCGTGATCACACATATTTACTAATTATAGCCCCAGAATTAAAAAAAAAAATAATTTGTTAAAGTTAACAAAATATCAACATTAAAACATAATGTCCTAAGTTTTATTAGCTTATTTGTAAAGAAAATGTGCGAAGTACCTGTTAGATGCTTTGGGCATATGACTGTGCCTACATTTTCCCTGCAGTAATTTCTCTGAAGTTGTCCACAAACAAAACATATTCCCTCACTGAATACAACTAGTCAACTAAAAAAGTGTGAGTTTCATCAACTTACCATGGTTAGCTTAGATTGCTTCAATCATAAACGCACAGTAAGTTGAGCCACATGACCACCTTTTTCTGAATTCAGAGAAAACAGGAAGTTGGAGGCCTCCCAGGTCTCTGCTGATTGGCTGGGTGAAGACCACATGGTTCTTGATCTCACCTAGGCACAGGACTGGTGCCAAACGTAATGTGTGCGGAAATTACCAAAAACAGTCGTAGTTAAAACAGTTAAAGATGTAGATTTTTGTTTTAATCAGAAATAAAATGGGTTAAAGTGACCAAAAAAGGGATTTTAAAAACCACAGAAATTAGTTAAAAGTTTAACATTTTAGTGGCCAAAAACGGACAGAAAAAGTGGTAAAAAGGGCTGAAAGTGTCACTATTTGCTTAAAAGTGGCAGAAATAAGGGGGGAGGGGTAGATAAAAAACAATTCGTTTAAACTGGAAAATGTGTGAATGTTGTTAAAGTGGCAAAAATAAGCATGAAAAATGGTGAAAAGAGGTTAAGTGACATTAAGGATTTACAAGTGCCAAGAATGTGGAGACGTGGCAGAAATGGGAGTAATGTAGCAAAAAAAAGGAGAAAAAATATGGCAAGTATAGCAAGTCTGGTGTAGCTTCAGAAAAAAAAAAAAAAGTTAAAAATAATCAAAAACAAGCTCAAATTGTTCCAAAAACATTCTTAGTTTCTTGTAGGCATCTGGCGACCCCCTCCCAGTGTCTCGCGACCCCAAATGAAGTCTGACCAAGGTTGAGAACCAACGCTCTAGGTAGCTGCGGGTTTTTCAAGTACGTCAGTTTTATACTATACTATTATACAGTATAATACATAGTCATTATTTGAATACTGAATTATTACTGATTATTATTTTCGAACAATTATTGTTAGTAATTTAATGTTTTATTTTAAACATAATAGAATATTATAATGGGTTATTTCCTGAAGCTTACTATAGGTTTATTTAGGTTTGTATAAATAACACAAAAAGTAGGTCTACTTGTCCTGAAAAACATGTAATTTGGGATATAGCAAATAAAGAAAAACTGATACTGCTTTTTAAGTCACAGCGACACAATAAACGTCAGATAAAAGTGATAAAAGATCATGAGATGGTATTGGGTTCCTGAATTCCGTAACTAAACGCAAAACAACATGGACACGATTCAAGTAGAACAATTAGCAGAAAAATTCCAGCCCATGTGTTTGTTACCCGACCCTCACAGGGAAACAAAAGCCCCCGTACATTAAAGGAACGCTTTCATACCTTTATTAGCTGATTCACAAAAACGCAACAGTTTAGTAAAAAAAACAAAGACTGAATATATGGGATAGTATGGATTACTCACCTCTCCTTCACTGTTGGCAGAACAGATGTAGAGAAGTTATGAAACTGTATTAGAAACCATGTCGTACAGTATATAACGCCTGTGCAGCTTTGTTTCTCCTTACCAGCATTGGGTTTGGGATGCATCAGTTTGAAAGGAATTTCCAGATCAACTTCACTATGAAACAAATGAAAACAAAGTGTCACATAATGTAACAATCATAACAGTGCAGAGCTAATGCTGTTCAAGCTTTAAAATGCTATATATATATATAATATACAGTAAAACATAGGGTTGGAATGAAACAGTATTTAGTGCCTCCTGAACAAATTTGTTTTTTGTTGGTTATCAATCGTGATTGTGATCATGATTATCAATTTCAACCAAAAGTACCCAATAACTTTCATTCTTTTATTTCCTTCTCTCTCACTGCTGCCGCCCACCCCTAGGGCAGTGGTTCCCAACCTCTTTCAGGTCGTGACCCCATTATTATATCACAAATTTCTGGTGACTCCAGTAACTCTAATATATATATATATATATATTAAATCATACTAGTTACACTGGGTTACAAATACAGAGTAGTAAGTGCACAAAGTGACAATATGCGCAAGTTCAGATATTGTTTCTGTATTTAGGGTTGAAAAACCCTGGCCTCATTAATTCAGAAGTATTGGTTTCTGGGAAACAATTAAAATAAATGATCTAGCATCACATTGCACCGTCAGCACAATGAAAATAGTTGATCCTTACCCACCCCTTCCATTGTCCTACCCTGACTCCCTCTCCCCTGTCCCCCTCACCAAGGTGTAGCACACAGTTTTTCTTACCCTTCCTTAGGGCTGGTGATGGTCACAATTGTATTTATATTCATTGCAATAATAAAATATACATAAATGTGATAAGATTGCGCTACATGTAGTGTTGACCTTGGACAGCACGTGAAGACAAGGTAAAAAAAAAATTATACATATATAAAGCAGATTAATGTAATAAAAATCAGACAAACAACCGTACCTTGACCCCATCATCCTGTGAGCATGAAGAGACAAATAACATATTAACAAACATGGAATGCAAAAAACCAAGGCTAAAATGTGTCAAAGACATCATAAAAAGTTCATTTGAGATCTTAAAATTCTGAGCACAATTTGGGCTCTCATTACTTTAAAGCAAATTTATTCAAATGTGTTACATTTTCTTATCTTACATTTTACTGGGTTAGTTTAAGGCTGACAAAGTGACCAAAGTGCCACAGAGAGAGAAAGATTTACCCTCCAATGATGAGCTTTATCAAAACTCTGTATGAAACAATGATCCCCATCACCTCCTTCAGCACACCTTCTTTGATACTGAAAGGAGAATTTAAAAAAATCTATGAGAGTTTCACAAAACCAGTCATTTCTGAAGTCCTGCATGGGTCACTTACATGCTGGTTGAGGCCAGGTTGGTGTCTTCGTGCTTCAGTTTTCCATCCAGTACGATTCCTCTGCGCTCTCGGTTGTTGGCCAGCAGAGGAAGCATCGTGTAGACTTTCTCCAGAGATGCTCCAGCTGCCACAGAGTCTCTGACACGTCAACATAACCACACAGAAAACAGCAACAGTGTCACCACTAGACAGAGGTGTAAAGAGTACTGATATATCCTACTCAAGTAGAAGTATTGTTACTTGATTGAAATTGCACTCAAGTACAAGTAGGGCTGCACAATAAATCAAATTTCAATCGTGATAGAGATTTTGGTTGCCACGGTTAAATAAACCAAATCGTCGGCAATGTTTACATTTAAAATACAGGTTCTTTACTCTGTATTAATGTATTTATTCAGTTAGCCTTTGGTACATTTTAAATTATTGTGTTCCATTCATTCATTTTCTGACCCACTTCCTTTTATTCAGGGTCGTAAGGGTCTGCTGGCATCTATATTCAGCAATCTATTCTTCACTCATAGCATCGCACTTAAATTACTGCTCCGAAATATGGGGTAATAACTACAAAACGGATCTTGAACCACTATTTAAACTACAAAAAAAAAGCTATAAGAATTTTACATAAAGCACCACACAACACACACAAACGAATTATTTGAGAATGCAAAATACCTAAAACTGCAAGAAATAATACACTACAACACACAAATACACGCATTTAGGGCCTCATCTAAAAAACTACAACATCAAATACAAAAACGTTTCACATACAATCAAAATTCCTACGACTTCAGACATAATGTGTTCAGACCAGACAGGGTCAAATCGAACGTTGGCAAACATAGTACTGTGTATAGAGCCATGAACCTCTGGAATAGCCTTGACGCAGAGACACAACAATCCGTAAATCTGAAAGGATTTAAGGAGAAAACACGGAGGATATTTCTACACGCATACAGATCTCAAGTCAACTCTTCATCGAACTCTACAGCGACGACATGGAACTCATCAACTGGTCATTGAGCGCCATCGACAAAATCTTCACGACGAGGCAATTACTACAGCACGAACCAGCGTGTCCAAAGGACACATACCCAAGTGGATATGTCATGGATGCACGAGGGAGAAGCCAGATGCTCTGTCTCTCCCTGCTGACAGTGGAAGATGTGGAGGACATCTATCTGCTAGGGGTCATGATCTTTGGCCTGCTAATGATGTGGGTATGTGTATGTGCATGTGCCTTTCTGATGGATCGTAAGCTGAGGCGACTTTCAGAGGATATGAAGGTACTCCGAAAGAAGAAGAACTTTTCGTTTGGAGAGTTAGATTAACGTAAACAACGACTGGAAAAGAAAGCTCGAGGAGATACGGAAAAAAAGGACAGTGAGGAGGAGTAACAACAGGAACAATGACTGCAGACGAGAACACATCACATAAAAAAGGACAAAAAAAAATTAATGAAAAGACGAAATTATGAAGAAGATGAGAATGTTTGACAAGGGAAGAAATGAGGTTTGATGTAAAATTATCTGTGTTCAAATCAGGGGACGGATCTGGATAAGCATAATGCTTTTTTCCGTCGCCCTTTCCGGCATGCAAAATGACAAAAAAAAAAAAAAAAAAAAAAAAAATGATGTGATTTTGCTCTGAATGTCAAAATGAATTTCTGTGATTGCAACCATGTTGGAAATGAACTGAATAAATAAAAATAAATAAAATTTATTGGGTGTTAGGTGTAGGGTTTGGTACCGAAACGCGATACCAATATGGCACCGGTTCCGACGTAAACGGTAGTAACCAGACCGATTAAGAACAAACATTTTGATGCCTCAATTTGGAACAGATCGGCTAGATCAGGGGTCTGCTGCAACCTGCGGCTCAGGAGCCACATGTGGCTCTTTGACTTTTTTGCAATGGCTCCCTACAGCGTTAAAAAAAAAAAAAAAACATTGAAATAGAGTTTTTTTTTTTTTATTTATTTTTTTTTACAGAGACTATTGACAAAATCATGATAACAATATTCATCTCCAGTAATTATGTAGTTTAATATCATTTAAATGTTTATTTATTATTTCCATATGTTACTTGTATATATATTATTTAAGGTAATATTGTGTTCAATTTGGCCCTGAAAATTAAAGTGTATATCGGTTTAATTTTTTTTTTTTAAAGTACCGATTTATGAACCGTTTAAAAAAAATACAGAGTAGGCACTGGTATCGGATGAAACCCAACTGATACTCAACCCTAGTTAGTAGGTTTATTATAATTCAATTTTAAAGCTTAACATTGCACTGTTAACTCTACACATATTGCTTATATAAAAGTGTTGCAATAAAAATAGATTTCACCCCCTCATATGATAAATAATTGTGATTATAATCCTGATCACAATATTGATCAAAATCATTGTGATTATCATTTTGGCCATAATTCCTAAGTACAAGCAAGTCGTACATAAAATACTCAAGTATTTTAAAAATCTAATCTCACATGTTATACAATTATATTTACAGCACTGTAGTTAAAGTAATTATAGCAATTTTTGTTGTTGCTAGAAATTAATTAATTTAATTATCTATTTGTAAGTTTTAAAGGCATTTGAAATAAATATTTTGTTTAACACTCACAAAACAGCAACTTTTGTAAAGCTTTTTATTGTAAAGGCAACTCTACTAAAAACATGTTTATAAAACCTAACCAACCCAAAGAGAAATGCCTTTATAAAGTTTACTTTTTATTTATTTTTTTAAAATCCTGATTTGCATCCCCCTCTGTCTGAAATATAGATTATTATTTATTGTTGTCATTGGAATATGCTACCATTGAGCATGTTGATGAAGAACCAACATTAATAGGTTCTACTTTCAAAGCAAACGTTGCGCAGAAAGGCCAGAACGTACACGTAAACCTTTTCAGTGAAGCAGAAATGCTACTTTGGGGGCTGTTACTTGTGTTTCTGTGAGTGCACCCAAAGAATTGATGTGTAATTATTATTATTATTATTACCCAGACTCCTCGATATCCACACACTTGACGTAGCTGTCATTGGAGTACAGCACCACAGTGGCGATCTGGTCGACTATATAAGAGACATGCAGATTGTTATACATGGTGATTTTAAGATGTTGTGTTGATTACGGTGGTGCCTACCAGACAGAATAATGTTCTTGACAGTTTTGCTGGAGTTGTTTGTGATGTCGACGTGAACTTTGATAGGTTCTCCGTGGTAATAAACCTGGAACAATAATCAATAATAGTCTCATAAGGGTCATTCCATGTCAGTTCAAAAATGGTCCACGCATTTCGGTCTCAAATAATTCTGAAATTACCAATAGTTCCGTGAATGTTCGATAGGAAAACTGTAAAATTTTTGTTTGATCAGATGAATATTTTTTGAGATATGGCCAATTCAGCGAGGAGGGTATATGTCGATTTTCGCTAGTCCTTATTTTTCTTCCATTTTCAGCTTCTAATATCTCAGGAACAACATCACATAGGTAAGTGAAATTTGGTATAGTAATACAACTCAACCTACTCTCAGAATGGACAAAAAAAAAAAAAAAAAAAAATCTGTTATACATCCTATCCATGTCTGGGTTTTGGGCCTTCAGTGAACAACTTAGCATATGCCTCAGCTAACTGTAATTTGATCAGCTTAGAGCTATGTACATAGACTGTTCACATCACTATTGATTAGTCACATATATGCATTGGTTCTTGGGTGACAGTCTGCTGAAAAACTACTTATTTTACCATTTTTATTGGCCCATAAGTGCCAAAATCTGACCTCTGTTTTTCATTTATAGTATAAAGATTACTTTTTCTTAGGATATACATTTTTTTTCTGAATGCGACTTTCATTTTTATTTTGGACCCCAACTTTGGGGCTATTTCACCACTCGCCAATATTGAAAACCCTTGAGGTCATTATAGCTTGCCCCTGTGTCTTATAAATATTCCAATATTCTAATCACAATTGTCTATGTCTCAAAAGATATTCATCTGATCAAACTAAAAACTTACTGTGTGCCAATTGAATTATTAAGAAACAATTGGTTAAGATTTCAGAATTATTTTGAGACCAAAGTGTGTGGGATGTCCTGAAACTTTATTAAAATGACCCATAATGGCTGTTGTACCAAACAGAACATTGTACATGCATGTGATCTCCAGTTTAAGGAGAACTCACCTCTTTGTCCAGACGGGCTTTGGCATGCAGTGGTTTCTCAGACATAACAAACTCCTTAGAGATTTCAATGGACGGCACGATGCCCTCGCTCTCTGGAGCGTACTGGACCTTCCTGAGCAGCAGCTTCACTGAGCTCCTGTTAAAGGATTACACAAACGTGTGCTTAAAGCCCAATAAAAACACCCCATATTGCAACTATAGTTGATTTTTGGCAATGAAAATTTGAGAGATCTAAAGTGAGTTCCAGAGAATTTGAGGGTTTTCTGAAAAGGTTGGATTGAAGCTTGAAGAGACTAAATGAAAATTGTAACTGCAGAGATTTAAAAGTAGAAAAGTTCTGATTACAGATATCTGAAAATGTTAAAAAAAAAAAAAAAAGAGAGACTAAAATATCAAAATCAAGACATTGACATGAATAGAAAAAAGAACCATCTACAGACCACATGATTTATTAATTCCCAGATCTGTATCATCTAGAGCACACATGGGCAATTAGTAGCCTGGGGGCCTCATGTGGCCCTTGGTCTTGTTTTGTGTGGCCCCGCAATAAATGTACAAAATGATGCAACCAATGATGCAACCCACCCAAACAAAATTACAGAAAACTGCAACAATACACAACAAAGACAAAAATATACAAAATAACATCAGAAATACGCAAAATGACAGAACACTATACCAAACAGACTACCAAAACAACAACAAAAAATAAAACATAACAAGATACCAAATACGATTAAAAAAAAAAATACACAAACTGACTCCAACAACAGAAAAAAAAATAATAAAAGTCCTAAAAATGACAGAAAAATATACGAAATTGTTCTAAAAACATAAAATACAACAACAAAAACACAAAATATGCACACAAAAACTATTTGGTCTTTCTTGCGTTAATTCTCAGATTGCTCATTATTCTAAATGATGTGAATGTCAATAATGTGGCTCTTAGAAAATCACATTTTTTGTGGCCCTGGCCGTGATGAAAGCTAACCATCTCTGCTCTATAGATTATGAAAGGACTTACCGTTTTGGTACTTTAGCATCCGCGCTCTCAGCGCTGAAGGCCTTGATTTCAAACTGTACGACACATTGCTGAAGAAGAACAAAGAGAATGAACCATGTTTGTTCCACGTATTGAATTCAATAAAACATCTTCATCGCCTCATCAGCATCATACCTTTCCCACATCATGGGGCGCAGGCTGGAGAGACACTGAACAAGGCAGGTTATCTGGAAACTAGGGATGAGAAATTAAACAAATTTTGATTAGTTGATGCAAAACATAGCATAGAATTGTTGTTCAACCAGCCCCCCCCACCCCCCCCCCAAAAATAAATAAATAAATAAAATAGAATATTTGCATTTCCTGAAGAAAATGCAAGTGAGGATGCAGGTGCTGGCCTGAATTAGCCTAGCATTAACCTAACATTAGCTAGCATTATATAATTATTTAGCGTTAACATTAGTATTTACAAGTATGAGCACTAGACTAGCATTAGAATTTGCCTGGCATTAGCATTAACCGAGCATTATCACTAACCATGCATTAACCTAACAATAGCATTATCTTAACAATAGCACTAACCAAGTATTAACATTAACCTAGCATTATCATTAACCTAGTGTTAGCCTAATGTTATCATTAGCTTAGCATTATCACTAAACTAGCATTGGTATTAACCCAACAATAGCATTAGCACAAACCAATCATTAACATACCATTAATCGAGCATTAGCCTAACATTATCATTAGACTAGTTAGCATTAACCTTGCAATAACATTATCCTAGCATTATCACAAATCATACATTAACCAAACAATAGCATTATCCTAGCATCTGCACTAACATTAACAAACCATTAATCTAGCGTCGGCGTAGTATTAGCCTAACATTATCATTAGCATTAACCTAGTGTTAGAATTAGCCTAGCAAAAACATTTTCCTAGCATTAACCCAACAATAGCATTATCCAAACATTAACACTAACCAAGCATTAAAATTAGCTTAACGTTAGCATTAGCCCAATGTTCACATTAACCTAAGATTAGCATTAGCATAGCCATAAATTTGCAATAGCATTAGCCTAGCTATAGCATTATACTTCTTGCATCCGATTCCTCACTAATAATGAAATAAAATGGAATGCTGAGTAAATGTACAACAATGGGGGTCTAATGTGTCACCTCGAAGAAGAAAGGATAGGCGTCGTCTCCCAGCTTCCGCAGCAGTTTGGCCTGAGTCTTGGTGTGGATGCCCTGCTCTCGGTCCAGCAGAGGTGGGTACACCTGGCGGGTGGACAGGTACAGCTCCCTGTGGAAGGCGATCCCCATCACGTCCATGTCGTCTCTCCCATAGCGGAAGATGCAGGACAGGGTGACAAACACTGGACCACACACAGACAAATGTTCAGTTTGAAATTCTAACATTCACAGCCTGATTGCTGCAGAATGAATAGATTTAAAGATAATACAGACTTTTTATACACACCTGAGCAAACTATATGATGACCTTATTTACAGTTTAGGTCATTGTTTTCTGCTGCACATTCAACTACTTAAAGCAATCTGTGGTTGGAAGCACAAACATTTACTCATTGTTTGAAGTTGTTTGTGGAACGTTCCGGCGACTACTCAGCCAATGACTGCTTTATTTAGGCTTTTGTAAACCAAATGTAAGAAGAATTAAGGTTATACAAGACTTTTCTCCCCCCCTTTTTATTTTATTTTTTTTTAATGGAAGCAAATTATGGCCAATTTTGAAGGAGAAAATATTTATGGGCAAATCAAGAAAAGTCCATTTTTAGAATGAATTCAAAATTGTCCCTGGTCCACTTCCATAGATTTGATGTTATTAGCAAAGCCCAAAATTATTTTCTTCATCAAAATTAGCCCTAATCCAATTCCATAATTTCTTGACATACAGTATGAGGTTTGAATTTCTATCAAATTCACCCATCCTTGTATCATTAATATCAAACTGAGCTCAGGTTATTGTAGGTACAAAATATCCTTTATATTGTATACTAGAAGAGCATTATACTTTGTAAAACAACTAAATATTCACACATTGAAAGAAAAAAATAAATAAATATAAAGTCATTTTTAAATTAAATATATTAAAACACTTGAATTTGGCATCAACAAACTGCAGAGATGAAAATAACAGATTACAGGTACACAGGTTGCATTCATTGATTTGCTTTTATGGTTACTTGTACTTTTGAATATATATCTAAATAACTAATTTCACTTGAACCTTTAAATAACTAATGTTTACTTTGAGCACTATTTAAGCTACTTTTTACTTGAGTATTTTATGAATGACTTACTTGTACTTCAATCACAAAAATTCAGCCCTGACATTTTGTGCCCAGATCAGCAACATCATGTAGAAGCCATTATTTAGTCAGTAATGCTCAATGTGTGGTTTTTCATGTCTTAATTTTATTTATTATTCAGAAACCCTTAAAAGGGGGACACTTTCTACATTTTTGCCCTTTTTCAAAAAGATTTGAGTCTCCTTTTGCTAATAAATATCCCTTTTTCCCTATTTTTGCAAGTTCATTTTGACACTTTTAGCTAACTTTTTCCTAATAAACACCACTCGTTTCCTTTATTCCCTTACATTTTGCCTATTTTTGTTCCACATTTTTGCCCTTTTTTTTTTTTTTACTAGTGTTTGCACATTACATACCACCTGGTTCCTCTTTGCCTTTTTTTTTGACCACTCTTGACTGCTTTTGGCCCATCTTATGTAAAGTAAAATGTATTTGTATAGCAGTTCTCAGAGACAATAGTCACAAAGTGAGTCACAGTAGTGAAATAAATAAAGTAAATAAGTATTAGAGCATCTAATCAAGTAAAAAAATATATCCACTATAACAAAACAACGCTAGGTCACTTTTAATCACTTTACTTGACACGTTTTTGCCACTTTTGGGCCATTTTTGGCCACTTGTTACCATCTCGGCCTCTACTTGCTCTTCAAAATAAAAGAAAAGAAAATGTAGCGGACCGGACCAGTCCATCTCTGCTTCTACTTGAGTGGGATAGATCAGTTCTCTTTAAACCTCTGGAATAAACTGAATCCCAAACTGACCTTTTCTTCCTTGTAGATGCTCAGGATCAACGAGGATGACGCCATCTAGTGGGAGAAAAAAAAAAAAACCACGAGATCTGCAGTGTTACAGTTTTAAAGCACACTAATTAAAAAAATAGCTTTATTGTCATGGTACAGAGATGTGGTGGTGCAGGACCCAAATACAGACACATTGAGGCAGCGGGCAGGCGTAGCTTTCAAAATTATTTTCCATGTTTTAACCCAAAAGGCAACAAAACACAAAACCAAAAGGGGACGAAGATAAGAGGGAGCAGGAGACAAAATAAAAAAATGCAGTGCCAAACTAGGAGGTTAACAATGACAAGAACAAACATTTAGCTAAATAGTGCAGGAGGCCTGATTGGGAACGGGCCACACCTGGGTGCAAAACAGGAGGGCGCTAATCACTCACAACCCAAACACAATGACATCACTGGGAGGAGGAGACATAAGCAGGAATATCTGGGAACACAAAGACAAGGGCTGCGTCCGAAAAGTCCCTCCTATCTCCTTTCTTATCCACTTTTCCGACGTCACGATATTAAGGAAAGGTGTTAGGAGAGGAGTAAGAAAACAACCTTTTGACAATCAGACAAACTTCCACGAGGTGACGTAATAATCTGACGGCTGCAAAGGTTATTGTGACGTCTGCTCTTTGAAAAAACTACAAATTTTTCTGAAAATGGACTACTTAAAGCACATTTGTAACAATTTCCGCTGATATAATCTCAAGAATCACAAGGTTTGAATGTAAATCAAAGGAAAAGAGGCTACCAGGCTAGGAACAAAAGTGAAAAAGAAAAAAATGTCACATTGAGAATGGTTGCTCACACTCACCTTCCATTCACTAATATCAATTATAGGAGGTTATAAAGCTTAGCTTAAAGACAATTTGAACACTCTTTATAATGGCCGCCACTTCCTGGGGTGGGGTTATGGAAAAGTGGATTGGATAGGAGATAGGAGGGACTATTCGGAGACAGCCAGGATTTGACACAAGGAGCTAAACTTGAAAACAGAATAAACAAAGACTCTCGGAAAACCAGAAAGAGGACCAAAAGTGCAAAAAACAAACGAAACATAACAGACCCTGACATTTATACATCAAATCACTCAGTGTTTTTAGTGTTGCAGGTGAGACTCACCCACAGGATCCACAGAGTCCACATGATCGACAAAGTCTCTTTTCCCCAAATACACTCCAACCTTAAGCAGAACACGTTGTTAGAGAGATAATAGTCTTGCCACTTCAATGCATTTTCAGAACTTCACAGGCAAGTTTACGGCTCTAAGAGTCCCTTATGAGAGTCTTGCTCTCAAACCTCTGCACACATCTGTGTAATTGACAGTAAAGAGGTCCACCTGTCTATTTTGGTCACATCTCTGCAGCAGGTTCTCTTCATTGAGCCACAAAGCTTTACATAATCTGACCTTGAATGACCTGCAGGCAACAACTGTGTGATCTTCTGAAGTGCTTTCTGTGATTAAACTCAGAATATACATTATTCCAAACCTGCATTGCACCTAATGAACAAAAATCTAATGATTCCAGCAAGTTCATTTTGTCTTCTTTTTTGAAATATATGATAAGGTTTCCTGAAAAGAGAACTCGTAGCGATACATCAAGGCACATCACCTCTGAGGAAGACTGGCAGTTGACAGTCGGAATATGTCAGGAGATAAAATTTCCTAAAATGTCCTGAAAAACCTTATCTGGGGAATGTTTGAAATAAGGACAGAATTATCCCTGGTGCTGGTTAGAGCAGGTATCTTTCTTTTTTTTTTTAAAACTACTTAAGGCCATAGGCGGAGTTTAAGATTCTTGCCAGGGGGGCAAAAGAACCAACCACAATGTGTGTAACATATGCAATAATGCAAAAAAGATTAGTAAAATAATTGATAATGATGACTACAAAGCGTCAACACGTTGTTTAATGTTGTAAATTCATGATAAAATCAGGCCGGCGGCCATTTTCTGTTTCATTTTTGCTGCAGTACCATACATGAACTGCAGGCTGCAGTGTCGCTTCACCATTTACATTGTGAAGAAGAATTGCACAACAGAAGAAGAACCAACCTAAAGCCTAAAGTTTGGGACCATTTCACTGTATTCTACACACCTGAAGTAGAACTAACATCTGTGGCATAAAACTAACAGTAATGAAAACTTTTGACCACTGGGGGGGAAGGAATTAATTAATTTTGTTGAAAAATACTATAATTTTATGGCTTTTACCCACATAAAAACACTCAACCACCTTCAAAAAGTGACATTTCACTTACTGACTTGTCCTTGGAGACTTTCTTGAAGACAACATTCTTTGAGCTCATGTTGACACAGAGGAAGGTGGCTTTAGTCTAAAAAGACAAAATGGAATGTGCTATTAGCTTTATACATGGAATTATGAACTTGCCATACTCTCAACATGAAATATATTTGAGCCCTGGACTTTTACTTTTGCTTACACAAGCCAAATATATAGAAAAGAATAACATAAAGAAATATGAAAGGTAGATAGTTTTTGTTCATCATTTAATATAAAATATAATGTAGTTATCCAGTCTTGTTGGGTTAAAATCAATTGACATTTCATATAGAGCCCTCAGAAAAACTGTAGAAATAAAAAAAATACTTGAATTTTATTATTTGCGGAAGGATTTAAATCAGAATCAACTAATATTTCTTAATAAATAAATGGATAAATAAAAGTAATTCTACCTCAGTCTAAAAACATACATTTCTGAAAATGTAACACAATAGTAAAGCAAGAAAATACAAACGTCCCGTCCTTGCTTGATACCTCTTATATGGTGAACGACGTAAAATACCACCTTCTGTTGAATCTGAATGCACGTATGACCTTTCAGCTTAATTTCTAACCACTGAAAAAAAAAAGTATGTGTTTGACATTTTTATGTTGAATAGATACTAAAATCCATGCTTCAGAGAGTGGCGTTTAAATGCAACCTCTCCATTTATCATCATCTATAAACATAATGTTTTGGTAAAACTAGTGTTTAAACTATAGTTTTGAGTGTCTGGTATTTGGTGTGGTTCCGTTACTGCGTCAAAAAATTAAAAAAAAACAAAAAGAAGAAGAAGAAGAAGAAGAAGAAGAAGAAGAAGAAGAAGAAGAAGAAGAAGAAGAAGAAGAAGAAGAAGAAGAAGAAGAAGAAGAAGAAGAAGAAGAAGAAGAAGAAGAAGAAGAAGAAGAAGAAGAAAAATGGATCATTGTTGTATATAATACCTAATTAAATGTAAAACAGTTTTTGCATTATATGAGGTCACAAAATCAATAATTTCCCACACAAATAGAACAATCTATATTCACTGCCACTGATGTAAACAATTAAAAACAACTCACCTGAAGTGCAAAATATGACAAATGTTGGTTGAAACAGTAGAAGACCAGAGAAGCTCTTTAGAGACGACTACACAGGCTGTCCATCAGAGACTTTCTTCACTCCCCGTTAGCCAATCAGATCAGCCGCAAGCCATTTTAGACCAATCCTCGATGCTCATGCCATTGCCCTTTATACATTAGTCAAAGCGTCCATGAAGACAGAGAGACATGAACATCACTGAGAGGATTGAAGCTCTTTCCCCCTCAGTCAGCACAACAGGAACAGATTAAAAAGACACAGACAGGAGAGAAAAAACAGACAAAACTCATCCCATCAAACCATGTACTCACGTTACTGTAATTGAGTTGCTTTTATGGGTTCTTTTACTTTTTTGAGTATATTTCTAAATCAGTCATTTTACTTGTACTTAAGTGTGTTTTAAAAGAAGTAATTTGTTACATTTCCACACCCATCCTTTACATTTTTTTGTTTTGTTTCATAATGATCAACAGACATCGTGAAACTACCAAAAACAAAAAAAAAAAAAAAGTGAAATGACCAGACAATCAAATTTATCCCATCATAGCCATCCAATCAGATTAAATGTAATGCACTGCACCAAAACAGCATTGATGAATGCTGGTTATAGAGTTCATAAGTGTAGCTATACTTGGATTATTTAATTTTTTTGAGTTAAATTCATTGGTGTTGGTATTTTATTTCAAAAAAAAAAAAAAAAAAAAAAAAAGATGTACATTTTGATAAACCTTTTATTTTATACAGATGCCTTTGTGGAAAATAAATGAAGTTCCAATTGTGAAGGATTTGGTGTCTTCCTTTCTGTTGTCTCTTCTGTTCATTGTTACCGTGCTGTCCTGTAACACCCTGCTGCTACAGCAAGGCAAGGCAAATGTATCTGTATAGCGCATTTCATACACAAGGCCATTTAATGTGCTTTACATAATCAAACAGCTTAAAAATCAATACCAACATTAAAATCAGCAGTAAAAACATAAAATAAACAATAACATGATTAAAAATCTCCCTCTCAATCATACGCAGTAGATCACCAATATGTGATCAAATAGATTGGGATGGTGAATATCTTTTATCTAAAAGTTATGTTTACAATACATTATCTGGCAGTGGCTATCCGTACAGGTGCCGTCTCAATATACCGACATTCTATCCGTACGCAGCGCCCCTATTTGACCAGGTTAGGTCACGTGATAGGTCAGTCATTGGTCGCGTGACGAAAACTAAACCTTACCCTAAACCTAACCCAAACACTAAAAATTGTTGCGATATTGGGTTATAACCAAACCCTAATTCTAACCCTAACCCCAAGACTCTACGTACATGTACTTCGGTAAACGTACCAATTGCACCTGGGGTTGTTCGTACGGCAACCGTACAAATAGACACTTTCTTTTGAAAAGAGTTAAACGTTGGGATATTTGATTGTTTTTCAAGTTAACAGACAAAGTAACTGCATGTGTGTGTGTGTGTGTGTGTGTGTGTGTCAATGGTTTATCAATGGAAAGACTGATGCAGTGCAGCTTTAATCTACTGTTCTGCCTGTCAGCATGTAGTGAGACAGGAGGAGGATTACTGCCTGCAGTGCATTAATCGTTATTATTAGAGAGAGGATTATCACACACACACACACACACACACACACACACACACACACACACACACACACACACACACACACACACACACACACACACACACAGTGACACTAAGCAGCTGCTGAATCTCATTTGACCCCATTTATTTTTTATCATAATTTAAAAAAAATGTAAAAATATGATTTTTTTTTTGCTTCATATTTCATGACTTTTCCTAATTTGATACAGATACAATGCATACAATTAGCATGATGACATTTTTTGTTTTTTGAAAACTTGTGTGTTTGTGACTCGTTATGTAACATTCCTTTTATTTTATGTATTGTTTTTGTTTTTACATTTTCAAAAATAAATAAATCAAAACAAAAAAAAAATCTAAACTTCTCGTCTTGTTTTTACTACAAATGATATGAATGCAATACAAGGGTATACAGTACACTTCATAGGGAAGCTTAAGAAATGAGGAACATTGATCTATTTTGAGAGATGGCGTTAAATAAGCAAACGTTTCTTCCTCTACTCCTCCACACGCTTTGAATTTGTAAAAAAAGAACACAATTATCTCTTTGCAATGATGCAATATGCATATTTCCAATATGTAATTATGCTTTACATATTGGAAAAATTAAACAGACAAACAAAAATAATGTGTAAAATGTCACACCAGTTAAAAATTTGTAATCAATAAAATGGTAAAAGGTATTTATTAACACTATTTATTCTGCTGAAAACGTTTTTTTTGTTATAAAATCTGATAATTATTTTGGACATTTCCATGCATACCAATATTAGTCATACTATCCTTTTGAAGTGAGACTAAATTTTAAGCAAAACATTATCTTTGAGCAACTTTCTCACAAACTTTTGTGGTAATTTCCAGCTCGGGGCTGCTTTGACTTTTCTGTACATATTTTCATTCACTTCCTCTGTTCTCTGACAGATGAAACACATAAATATTCTTCCTCATTACTTACAGGATGTTTGAACACTGAATGTCATTTCTGTAAATTCCCTTGAAAGTTTCACACATTTTTTTTTTTTTTTTTGTTCCTGCTTTGTGATGTGCTTTGTATGGGCCTTTATTCAAAATGACTTTGTGTTGCTGTTCCTCAACTTGCATTTCCTCCTTATTTATGTACAGCTTTGCCTTGATTCTCCATTATTTTGTCGGCGTGTGTAGTTTTGCTACCAAACGTATAATACCATATGTAATGTATAAACACAGTGTGCACATAGTAAAACAAACTTTATTTAGACAAAAACAAACAAACTTCCCAACAGGGTTACCACACTGACTGACTGTTACGGCTGGTAACAACTATTATTTACTAATCATCTATTTATTTGAATTCTCAGACTATCAACATTATAACTCAACAACTCGTTTAAACAAACAAACAAACAAACAAACAAACAAACAAACAAACAAAAAAAGGACAGATATTGACACAGTTGTGGTATGTAAAGTTTACAGAATGACTGAGGGAAGGCGTATCTCAGTTCAAAGTAAAAATTCTATATTGTTTGAAAATCAGGACAAAGCAGAGGCCAGGGTTGAGATCAATTGTAATTGTAATGGTGTAATTGATGACTGCTTACAATTATGACATAATTGTAAAAAAAAAAATCTGTTTCTGTTGTAATCATAATTGAATTGTAATTGAGTTCAGATAACTGACTTTGTAATTGTAATTAGCATGAAAATTCAATAGAATATATACAGTACGTAGTTAGTAATTACTAAAATATGTTTCATATCAACTTTTCCCACTACCTGTGAGTTTTATTAAGGATCATCTTATTATTTAAAAAAATAAATAAAATGAAATTGAGGGGTATACAGACAGAAAAAAGGCTCAGACACCCACACCAAATGTATTAAAACCAACATTTTCATGGATAAGGAAGCCTAACAAGGAAACCCAGAGATGAGAAACAAATTAGATGATAGATAATAATTTTTTTGTGTATTTTACAGCTGAATGAATCATTTATGTCTCAGATTTGGTTAGGATGTAAATTTTAGGACGCATCATTAGTAGTGTTCCTTTGAATCGGGGTGTTTCGGCCTTTCAAACACTAGATACCCTGATCAAAGGTGGCCAGCTACAGGGTTATCAAGCCTGAGTGTGCATCTCATAACTGTTTCCCACTCTCTCCCAACTGCAGCTTTAGGTCACCTCATACTCGATCTGTGCCCTGCAGTTTTTTTTTCTCTCCCTTAGAAGTGTCTGCTCTTTGATCTCTTCCTTTGAAGTTCTGCTCTTTGATATCTTTGATGTTCTCTGTGGCTGGGTAGAGTCCTCCACAGACATGGGTCCAAACTGAGCCATTATCATAAGAATTGCTAACAGAAAGCTAACACAAGGGGAAGGTTACCTTTTATGAGGTTATTTATCAACGACAGTAATTGTGATTAATTGTAATTGAACTTCAGTAATTGAGAATGTTTTGTATATTGAGAATATTTGTAGTTTATATTGTAATTGGGAAAAAAAACTGACATTCACCTTAATCGTAATTGAACATGGATAATTGAAGATGTAATTGTAATTGAAAAATGTAATTGAACCCAACCCTGGCAGAGGCTCAGGCGACAAATAAAGAAGAGACGCTCTGTGTTCAGACATAAGCTCTGGCTGAATCCGGGTCAGATTTGGCTGTGAGTGTGTAGACCTTCTGTGGTGTGCCTCCACCATAGTAACCACTGCAAAACACAATCAAACAAAAAAAAAAACAGCAACAACATCAGATGCAGAAAAAATTAAATATGGAAAAAAGCAGGAATGTGAAAGAGCGTATGGGAAAATCAGACTATACCCTTCGACAGGACAGAGCACTCACATATTCATAGAAATTCATATTTATGAACAAACCACTTATATTCTTATGACCATGTGATTTGAATATTATCTGAATATTACTGATGCCTCGCGCATGTTTCCATTTGGTTTTTTCTCCTTTCCATGCGTGTTTAAAGCAGTGGTTCTCAAAGTTTTTTGGGTGTTCTCCACTTTGAACGAAGGTGACCTTTCAAGCCCAACCTGCGCCCATTGCCCCCAAATAGTCGTGACAAACAACACATTTTCAAATGTATTGAGCTAACAGAGAACACGTACTACCATATTTATTAATGATTCAAAAAACAAAAACTAGATTAAACTATTCACCTTTATGAAAACTAATTTAAAAGTGCAGTTGTAAAAAATGCAGAAAATAAAGAAACATTATTTGCGACCTGTGGCAAAAAGCTTAAGAAAATTGAAATATTGACTATTGAAAGTTTGCTGATTGTTCCGCTCCATGTGAAGTACATGCCGATGTAAAACGTTATTTTTGCTTTAGTTCCATGTTACATTTTGTTCCCGGTCGTATATCTAATGTTGTCTAATCATTTAATGCTCTTCTAATTTCTGCTACATTTTTAGGCTTCTCATTATTACTTTCCTTGTGTGTAGGCCTCTTTGGTGTTAATATTATTTATTGTCAATAACAAAAGGATTTAAGAACTAGCATTAAAATGAAAATGTCCTCCTGTTTGTCGCGCCCCACCTGTCATGTCTTCATTCCCCACCGGGGAGGGGGGGGGAGGGGGTTAGGGGGGGGCGCACAACACACTTTGGGAAGAACTGGTTTAAAGTATTTGATATGGATCATTCAAAGATGGATTCTATCGTAATTACCCTTTCTGGCCTGCAGGTGACGCCCTCCTGCAGGCGGTGCAAAGTAAAGCTCCTCCCAGTATTGCCAGCGAGGCTCCTCCCCAGCCAATGTAGAGACCAGTGCCCAGCTCAAACCTGCAAACACACAACAGGAAGTCAAAACCGAAAATAATTATCCGTAGGGTCAATTTGATCACATTCAATGTTAATCATTCAAAATAAAAATGATATTTTTATTAGAACTAAGCAATAAAAAACAAGCAAAATATCCCCAGGGTCAGATTGACCCCAAGGGTAAAATGTGTTAGGAGGGTGAAATGACCCTTTTAAAGTCACAATGTTCTACTCTTCTCTGGAGAAGTCCTTCCTTTTCAATTGCTTCTCAATCTTCACTGGTCAGTTCATTATAGAATAGATGCTTTAAAGCGGTGATTCTCAACGTGTGGGACGGAACCCAAAAGTGGGTCAAAAATAAAAAAATACTTAATTTCTCTCATGTTGGACTTGTCTTTTAATTTGAAAGAAACTTTTCTTTTGACAGGCATGTAGTGAAATGCATGTTGCACAGGAAAATATATAGATTTATATTTAAAACAAACATTTAAACATGAACAAAATTTGGTTGGGTGAATTCTAAAAAAAAAAAAAAAGTAGGTCACGATTTAATGACCGTGGCAAAATGTGGTTCCCAGGGTGAGACCAGTTGAGAACCCCTGCTTTAAAGTATGAGCGATACCTTTCTGTATGTAATTACACTACAGCTGAAGGAAACAATGCAAACACGATGACATGTTTTACGTGTAAGTTGTTTCATCATGGACGATGTGGCGCTTGTGTAACAGAGGGTGAACATTTTGAAAGTATTTCAGTTATTTTAGCAAACGTATGCGAGTGGCTCTTCACCTGACTCCACCAGTGAATGGGTTGTTGAAGTCCTCAACGACTCTGAATGCATACCAGGAACAAGCCACCATGCAACACAGACCTGAAACACACAAAAACATGAGTTATTGGTTAGCATACGGCTAGTTTTAATTTCACACCAGGTCGCTCTATGTTTGAGGTGATATTTCCACTATAGGAATAAGAAATATGAACAAGAATGAGACGATGTTGGGCTGAGGTTTGGGGGTCAATAAAAGGCAAAGTTTCAGGTTGTATTTCAGAATTTCATGAGACTGATACAAATAATGAAAATGGAACTTAGAAAAATGGACAAACTATAGGAAACTTTGACCAAACTCATTTTAGTTCAGGGGCCAAATACAGACAAATGAGCAATGTCAACATTATTCTGCCATAGTTTACACTTCCACGTATAAATATTCTGAAGTATGTAAAGCACCAATAATATTCAAGCAATGACTGACCTTAAACTTAGATTCACTTGAATTGTCCTTGATTTTGTGACAAATTTCAATATCATTTGGGATACATTTTGTGAAATAATGAGAGAAAAGTGGGAGGATTTTGAAAAAAATTTTAATTTTTTTTTAACAATTCAAGTTTAAAAATAACTGCCAGCTGGCAAAACTTTGAGCCCTGCAAATATTGTGGAATTTTATTGAATTTATGTATATGGAGGGGCTGAGATATCTACAACTGAATTAGTTTGAAAGTTACACAATGATTCACGTTTTCTCTGTCATTTTTACTTTCCTCTGCAGGTCGAATTTGATGCTCGAAAAGGAAAGGATTTTGTCCACGGACTTCGTGGATATTCTATAAAAACTGTCAATTACAATTTAATTAAATGCAATACTGGGGAACCATGTTACAGTTCTATGGCTTACACATACATAGTTAACAATTATTAAAATATGTTTCATATCAACTTTTCCAACTGCCTGTCAGTAAATCTTGAGGATCATTTCACATTTTATAAAATATATATAAATCTAGGGGTATACTCACACAATAAAGGCTCAGACACCCACACCAAAAATATTAATACCAATATTTTTATAGCTAAGGAAATATAACAAGGAAACCAAGAGATGAAAAACAAATTCAAATTCAAATTCATTCAGCTGATTTAAGACCTGACCCGCATCATAAGAGATGCTAACAGAAAGCTAACACAAGAGGAAGGTTAGGTTTCATGTGAATATTTATTTCACGCTCAATAATTGCGATAAATAGTAATTGAACTTTAGGAATTGAGAACGTGATTGAAGGGAAAAAAACAATTGTAACAGGAAAAAACGCCATTCAACATAATCCAAAAACGTAACTACCCCCAACCCTAACACCAGTTTGCTCTGTGTGACTCACCACCGAGGATGGCCAGGATTCCTCCAGTGGTGGCGATCTTGGCCTTGGCCTGATCCGTGTTTGAGCCGATCTTGATGCATTTGAGTCCGAGCAGAGAGACGATCATGCAGCCGAGGCCGAGCAGCAGAGCGATGATCATGAGAGCGCGACATGCCTGTACGTGACCTGCACAAAGAGAAATGTTAACGCACTCATTTTTGGAAAAGCTCAATAAAAACTTAATTTGTTAATGACTTTTCATGATTTATTCACAAGTTCTGAACTTAATTCTCTTTGAGGGGACTTGTGGCACAAAAGGACTGAAAGAAACAATGCTTTTAAATCAGCTACATCTATCTACTCAGATAGCTGAGGATAGCTTTCGGGTTTTCTGATGTAAAACAAATATATACCTAATATTTGAATATTTTATTTCCTACCAGATGACAGAGTTTAAGAAATCTAACATATCAAACATACCTTAAAAGCATACGCAAAGTCTGCGTAGTGGTCAAAAGTTTTCATTACAATTTTCACAAATTAATTTGAAAAATTACAATTCTTAATATAATGTACATAATATACAAATCTTTTAAGTGCCATAAAACACAGTGACTGTACAAAATATATATGAATTCATTTGTTGAAGATTGTGTAATTGTTGTATTTGTTGTGGTATAAGTTTTCAGTAAGATGGTCCCAAAGTTTTGAGACTTTAGGTTGGTTCTTCTTCTGTTGCACAATACTTCTTCACAATGTATATGTTGAAGCAGTTCATATATGGTACTGCAGCAAAATTCAGATTTTTGTAGTCGCTATTATCAATAATGTTACAAATCATTTTTATATGTGTGTATATGTTACACACATTGTGGTTGGCCCGAATCTCGAGACGGTCTATATATTTACTTCTAGTTTTTATTTCCCCCCACCTCTTTTACACTGTATTAGATATCTGAAAAAAATATAATTACAATGCATTTAAAAGCTAATGACAAAAATGTAAACACTGTACAGACACTCTTAGAGATAAAATGTTATATACGGAAGAGGATTAGGGCCACTAAAAAAAAAAAAAAAAAAAATAGAGCCAGTAGTGGAGGTAAAGAAAGAAAAAACAAGAAAAAAAAAAACAGAACCAGTAGTGGAAGGAAAAAAAAATGACATATATACAGAAAACAATTAAGACAAAAAAAAAAAATAATTACTTCCACTAGTGGCCCTGATCCTCTTCCGTAGTTATACCGTGACAGTAGCAAAAAAGGCAATTTCAAAAATTTGAATTTGCTCCAAAATAATCGTTCTCCTTCCACTTAATTTTTTCTCATCTCGGCTTCTTCCTATCCAACTTCCAATCTTTATGAATATGTATTAGAATGTGAGATTATGAGTTGTATTTTAAGGACTTGTAATGTTAAATTTAAACACAACTCAGGCCATACATTTTTTTATGGTTAATGCTGAAGTAAAGACCTAGAAAAAATAGCAAAACCAAACAGCAGATCCAGAACTGAACCCTAAATCTTTGTTTCTGCTTATTTATTTCCTCTCTTTTCTTCAAAAGTCATCTGTGTTTTATAAGGGAAACCTTCTTTACAGCTGCTTTAGGTAATTTATTAACAGATGACCCCATCAGTATCATAAAAACCTGCTGCACCTTTTTTTTATGACCTTCAGGTAGTTTCAGCTAACAAAGAAGTCAACTGGTTTTCACACAGTTGTGTAGTATAAATATTTATCTTACAGAACTGTTTGAGGACACATTAAAGATGATCAATATACTAACGCATCCTGAAACTTTCAGAATATGCGCAAATGTTTCCCGTCATTGATAATTTAAACATAAAATGTGATTTAAAGATTTAATTCAATGGATGAGAAACTGCTTCAGTGATTTGTTGAAAAAGATCTTCTATTAAGTGCATTACATCACATGTTGTGTTTAAATTATTACATAAAAAAATCTATTAAATTATCTTTTCAAAATAAAGCAAAATCTCAAAGGCTATTGAAATATGTTTAAAACCTGCTGCACTAGCAGGATCATTTGTGTACATTTGAATCCAAACTGAAAGTATGGGAAACAACTTCGATCAGCTTAAAAAGTTAGTTCCCTCCATTTTGCCGTCAAGACAGGGCGAAGCTCAAAATGGCGCATTGGATGTAATCGTAAATGGCTTTTACTGCAGCTCAAACAGCCTCAGAAAAATGACCTAATACTGCAATACCAGGAAGTAATGCCATAGAATCATCAGTTTGTTGTTCATTTTTATACAATACTTAAATTAAGAGTCACAAATGCATTTTTGGCGGGAAACCTCTGCTGTAAAGTTCACCAACCTTTCCCCCCCCCAAAAAAAAAAGTAAAAGAGAAAGGAATTAGGCCCCGTTTCCTGTTTAAATGATTGAATGAGCTCAACACAAAACTTGAATATTAAATAATAATATTTAGCAGGTGAGGCTGAATAATTCAGATCGCAGGGAACTTGGAAACCTGACCTTCTTGTCTCTTAGAAAGGGAAAATCTCACCGATATTGAACAACAACTTGTTTAAATCATCACAAGTGCATATTTAGGATTCATTTCAGAAAAAAGGTTTTGTTTTTTGTTTCCACTCTGATTTGTAAATGTGTAACGTTGAATTAAGGCTAATCGCAGGTTCCATCACCTAAAGTTGATTTTATTCATAGTCAAATAGCCTGAAGAGTCTGATCTGATCTGAGGTTTGCACTTACCAGGAAGGGCAAGCAATGACTCAAAGTCTCTGCATTCGGCGATTCCGGCGCTGTTCTCCGCACACGAGTGCCACAAGTTTTCAAACTGCCTCTGAGAGATGATGACGCTGCCGGCCACTGTGGAAATCTTCCAGTAGTCGTTCACCAGCGATGCCCCGGTAAGAAGCCAGCTGATAATGCACATGATGAACCCGGTACCTTCCACAGCCGTCGACATGGTTGTCACTGTTCAGAGGGGTGGTCAGAACAAATCCGTCAATGAGGGCCTTTGAACAAAGGGAAACCACCAAGGTTTAAAGCCTGGAGCTCTGGAGCTGGAGTCTTTTTCAGGTGATCTTACGAACGGGTCAGGGTTGATGGAGGCTCGAAATCCTCTTCCTCAGCTCTGTGTTCTGCGTCTAACAGCTGGACTTTACACTCAGACAGGGGCTATAAACTGGTGCCACTCCCTGTGGGTCCTAACACCCACTTTGTATGGATCACGGTGATGATGATGATGACCGTGAGCCTTCAGCCGCACCTCAGCAAGCAGTATCTGTTTGTATTGTGAGGATGGGGGCTGTGTGCTTAGGGTCTTTACTTAAAAAGTGATGATGATTATTTTGTCCAGAACAATAACTAATAAACACCCAAATTCATCTGATTGCAATGTTTTCTTGGACCCTACAAAGATACTTAAATAGACAAACTATCTCCTTTAAAAATATCTGGTAACTGTAATCACCAAGTCTTTCAAAATTTAAAGCAGGAATTATTCACACACTAAAAAACCCCCAAGTGAAATATGAAACAAAAGAGCGGAGGCGGTAGAAATTCAGTTTGGTTGAATGTGTAAGCTCTGTGGTTTATAGCTTTATGGCCGTTGATGGCTCATATTTGAGCGTCATGAGAGTCCAAAGTCTGACCTCTGTGTGCGCTCCTTCTCTTCTCTATCTGATAAAGTAGACCTGCACATTTAAAGTCAGTTAGCGACTGTATTTCCAAAAGCTTTTCCAGACCAAACTATCTGAGAAGCTCCCAGAGACCAATTGAAAAGATCAGTAGTAGCAGGTTAAACTGCTGACTACAGTGAAGGAGATTGAAAGTTTGACTCCCAAAGAGGACAATTAGAATCCAGACATCCACAGAGGTGTAAAAAGAACCTGGAAAAAATAACTAAGTAAAAGCACAAATACCATCACTGAAGGTTACTTTGGTGAAAGTGAAAGTCACCCATTAGAAATCATTTGAGTAAAAGTCTTAAAACAGCGTATCAAATATATCTTGTGAAAAAATACACTCAAGTATCAAACAAACAAGTACAGTAGTCATAACAAGAAGCAAAACAGCTATGAATGGTTCTTCCCTTGTTCTCTCTATTTCACTTTTAGGTAAATGAAAAAGATGTGGGAGGATAAAACAAACAAACACCTGAGAAAACATAAACAGTTAGTGAATCATATACTATATACTATACTATAAATAAAGCCTCTGTCTGTACATTTACTTAGTTACTACACACTTCTGGACATCCAAACTGTCAATTTCAACCATAAGATATATTTAAGCAATGTTAAGAAGAGAAGAGTGAATACCATAGGAAACAATGGCTGCAATGTAGGCCTGGGCAATATAGAGTCAATATATGTCATGATTTCTGTTTTGGAATATAGACAATTACAATTAACGCCTATAATGATATATTTTTATTTAATAGCTTATTTTGAATTAAAGTACTTGTTTTGAAAATCACTGTTTTTGCTACTTTTCAGAACAGCATGAAAATTGATTGAAATTTGGATTGTTAGATGGATTTCTGAGAGTGTTCTAAGCCAGACATTCCGTTAAACAAGTCACACTACAGAACTCACTCACACCTGCTGTCCCTTATAGTCGAAAAAGCCAAAAGTGGCACATATTGTGCAACTCTTTGGTAATAAATGTGCCTGTGTGGCCTTTTGAATCAGCAAATTTAACCCACAATTGTCTTTCTGATAAGACTTTATTGAGTTACAAATATTGAAATTTAAATTGTACATCGCCGTTTTAAAAATATCGAGATATGAGTTTGGGTCCTTATTGTCCAGTTCTACTGCAAAGGCCTTGAAGCACAGTTGAGATCGCTAACCAGTTTTTATGGGTTGGAAGAAATAATGAAAAAGAGAAACTGCAGAAAGACCAGTGGCTGAAAGACAAGCTGTAGGACAGATTTATCTTCAGTATTCAACGCACAATGAACCACAAACACAAGCTCTGGTCTAATGATGAGATGTGTGTGTTTTTGTAGTAAAGCTGTGTTTGGTCACACTTGGAGCTATTGAGTGTTTTGATTTGGTCAAAGCCAACACAAAGAAAATGAGATTGCATAGTGACTTTAGCAAACACGTAGCACAGCAACGTTGGCCAACATGCTCGTATAGAGATTGACAGGTATGTTATGAGTTTAAGCAGTGAATAACAACTCATCACTTCGCTTGGCACTTCCAACAAGGGAAACTGGCTCTGCAGCCTTGAATCAGACTTAAAAATCCAGATCCACAAGCTGTTAGCTGCAGTTGCATGACAGTTATGAAATGTGCACTTCGTGTATTTGATCAGGAACAGTTACTGTACTCTCACAGGATTTTCCACAACTGACCAAGAAGCCATGAAAACCATTCCATAGGAACTCCAGGAGGATCAACAGCAGATAGGAGGATCTGCTCATCTTCTTGGACAAATCCAGAAAAATGGACCACTTCAGATGACAACAACCAAAAGGGGAATCATGAGGTTTTTTTTCCCTCTATGCACGTTTTCATATTTGTGATCGCTGTGATTCAGACATGAAGATACACATTCCGTTTTTCCTCAATCGGTTCTGAAGAACAACTCGGTGGTAATGACACTCGTGTGGACAGAGAATCTGCTAATGATTTTGCTGTCAATGATCCCGTTGGACTTCTCCAACAGTGAGTTCCTGCAACATAAACAATTCAAAGCATGCATCACCAAACAGGGTGTGAATGATTGATAGTTGCAAAAACCCCACACATTTTTAACGCGTGTGGTGTTAGTATATACACGGTTCATTGCCAAACGTTGTAGCTTTGAAATTTGAATGGTTAAATATTTACTTGTGTGTGGTGCATGTATGCACACATGTATATGGCATAATGATGAAGGCAATAATGATCCTTTGGTATCAAAACTCTCAATAAGACACCAATAGTGAGATTATTGACCCATCATTTCCAATGCCACTCAAAATGTGATATCGGTGATATCAACAATAGTTAAGCTCTACTAGTGTTCAAAGTTGAGGTACATTAACTCAATTTTGATTTACTAGTGTGTAAGTACACTTTAAGTAAAAATTGTCACTAGTAGTACTGGTGAAGCTTTGAAGCTCTCATTAGTCATACTAGTAGGCTATTTTCTTAGTCAGTAAAGTAAAGTAAAGTCAAAAGATTCACTAGTAGTTCTAGTAAAGTCATAAGATTCACTAGTAGTACTATTAAAGTCATAAGATTCACTAGTAGTACTAGTAAAGTCATAAGGTTCACTAGTAGTACTAGTATAGTCATAAGATTCACTAGTAGTACTAGTAAAGTCATAAGATTCACTAGTAGTACTAGTAAAGTCATAAGATTCACTAGTAGTACTAGTAAAGTCATAAGATTCACTAGTAGTACTAGTAAAGTCATAAGATTCACTAGTAGTACTAGTAAAGTCATAAGGTTCACTAGTAGTACTAGTAAAGTCATAAGATTCACTAGCAGTACTAGTAAAGTCATAAGATTCACTAGCAGTACTAGTAAAGTCATAAGATTCACTAGTAGTACTAGTAAAGTCATAAGATTCACTAGTAGTACTAGTAAAGTCATAAGATTCACTAGTAGTACTAGTAAAGTCATAAGATTCACTAGCAGTACTAGTAAAGTCATAAGATTCACTAGCAGTACTAGTAAAGTCATAAGATTCACTAGTAGTACTAGTAAAGTCATAAGATTCACTAGCAGTACTAGTAAAGTCATAAGATTCACTAGTAGTACTAGTAAAGTCATAAGATTCACTAGTAGTACTAGTAAAGTCATAAGATTCACTAGTAGTACTAGTAAAGTCATAAGATTCACTAGTAGTACTAGTAAAGTCATAAGATTCACTAGTAGTACTAGTAAAGTCATAAGATTCACTAGTAGTACTCGTAGACCAAATACCAATGTAGTAGGAGGGATTAAAACCAAATTAAGCTCACTGATTATTTCAAATATTTTTTAAAACCAATGGCAATCCTACCTTTGGTTTCCCCTGCCTTCTTTTTAACATATAAGGATCACTACTAGTACTAGTGACACTTTTTACTTCACTACTAAAGTGTAAACCAACATTGAGTACATGTACTCCAAATTTGAGTCGCTATTAGAGCTTAACTTTGGTTGATAACACTGATATAAAACATTTGCTCAAACGGCTTTCCATAAATGTCACTTTTCAAAAACATGAATATAATAACAACAACAACAATAATAATAATAAAAAAAAAAAAATAATAATAATAATAATAACTACAAAATTTGCATTTCCTGAAGAAATGGCAAGTGAGGAAGCAGTTGCTGGCCCACATCACACTGCATTAGCTTAGCATTAGCATTGATTTGCATTATCATTAACATACATTGGCATTAGCATTAGTATTAGTATTAGCAAGCATTAACATTAGCATAAACAGCATTAGCCTAGCAATAATGTAAACTTAGCATTAGCACTAACATAGAATAATTGTTAGCCTAGAATTAGCATTAACCTAGCAATGGCATTAGCCGAACATTAGAATTAATCTAGCAGATACAGTAGTTAATATCTATACATTTTATTTGAAAGCGCTTTTAAAGACACTCAAAGACACTTTACAGGCAGGTTAAAATAACAACAACAATACAGTAATAAAAACACAGAAATATAAATCAAAAAGAAAGGAATAACCAGTAAAAAAAAAGCAACAAACAGGCGTGGATGAGTGGATGGTTCAATGTTAAAAGCAGAGTGAAACAGGTGTGTTTTGAGAAGTGATTTGAAGATGGGAAGTCAGTGCAGTTATGGATGTAAATATGTGATTTTTAGTCATGTAGACTGTTGTACTTCACTATACGCATGAACAGGACAACAAATCAGCCTTCCCGGTTGAACACAGCATTAGTCTACCGTATCTGTCATGTCTAATTGCTCTTGATGCAGCTCCAGGACAGATGGCTTAAAGATAAGATGGTGTGTTGCTGTTGTTCGCTCAGTAGCAGAGATAGGGCGCGGTGCTCCCATAGCACACTTAACATTTTAAAGATGACGTAGGTCCTCTTTGTTTATTTGTTTGTTTTGAACTGGAACAAAAAAGAAAGAAAAAACAAAAGAACAAGTCTTTGTGTGCAAGGAAACAACAGAGAAAACAAACAAAAATGTTCAAAACAATATATGAGATCCTTTGTTATTACTCTGTCATGTCACAAATAATTATGAGTTATATTATTCTGTTAATCTTGGTGCCAGGGTTGGGGTCAATTACATTTTTCAGCAACAATTACGTTTTCAATTACCTGTGTTCAATCACAATCCAATTATGATTACGGCTACCAGCATTTTTGTTTTAATTACAGTTGAATTACAAATATTTTTTATCCTCAGAAAGTCAATTAAAATTATGTGCTCAATTACTAAAGTTCAATTACAATTATTCACAATTAGTGAGCCTGAAATAAATAACCTAATAAAAGTCAACCTTCCTCTTGTGCTAGCTTTCTCTATATAACGGGTCCTAAATCAGCTGTAAAATACACTAAAAACAATTATCTAAAATCAAATTTCTTTTCTACCTACTGGTTACCTTGTTAGGTTTCCTAATCAATAAAAATATAGGTTTTAATATTTGTTTAAATAGTAAAATGTGGAAAAGCTTAATATGAAAAATATCTTAATAATTGTTAACTCTATATGCGTAGAACTGTACATAGAACTTTAACAGGGTTCCCCAGTTTTGCATTAAATCATAATTGACAATTTTCATAGAATTTTCATGGCAATTACAATTACAAAGTCAGTTATCTAAACTCAATTACAATCATAATAATGCTGTAATTGTCATTAATTATCAATCGCGTGATTACAATTATATTTGACCCCAGCCCTGCTTGGTACAACTGCAGATATTGGACTGCTCGTGGCCCCCAGCAAACTCACCATGGAGTCCATCAACATGCAGCACACACTCAGCTGGCCCCCACTGCAGGCTTCATGCGACTCTACGGTCCTGTACTCTGTCCAGTATCAGGGGTGAGGAAACACATCATCAAAGCAATGCTTCTGTCAATGTTGTTTAACTGAACCCAAACACAGATTTAATGTCAAAATACACGGTGACGGTCTTAGTTTGGTAAATGTGGTACAGCTTTGTTTCCGCAAACACCAACAGAATGAATATGAAGATATCTTAAATAGTTTTAGGGCAATCGTTTGATAATTATTACCGCAACAGCTTTTTTTGTTATCATAAAAAACTTGGGGATACTTTTCAACAATTAAGAAAAACCCACAAATAACACGATCTAAGCTGCATCAACAAAACATCTGAATCCACGTGACATTTACACATAGGCAGGGCCGGCCTTGCTGCGAGGCAACCAGGCGCCCTAGGCGGCCGCCTAGGACCCCCAAACAATCTAAAAAATCTCAAATAATCAAAAGGTATAACACATTTGAAACACAGCCTTTACTATCACTGTACATGTTTTCTCTTAATTAAATATTAAAAATCTGTAACTATACCTGCTGATCTTCTGCCCATATTTATGCATATTTGTGTTTTTTGCACATTGTGTTCTTTGGTTTTAAGATGTTTGCAACTAGTAAAACTAAACAGGAAAGTAGAAATTTCCTTGCACTGAAACTTTTACATTTTATTTTTACTTTGATTGCACTGTTTTGCATTGCTTTAAGATTTTGCACCGTTGTTGTTGTTGTTCCCTCTATACCTGTAGGTATTATATTGTTTTATAGTGCATCATTCTATTTTTTTAAAATGGTTGTTCATTACTGACGCATTTGAATGCGTCAGTAATGAACTGGGTTATACTTTTTGCATTGTGTTTACAGGCGTGGTGGGTGCAATTATGAAGAGATCAGATGCCAACACAGAGCTATAATTAAAGCCTTTGTTACAGCAACTCCTTCTACTGGATTTCACTCAGCTCTGTTTTGTTTCATCGAGAACTGGTTGACTTCTTGTCACCTCTGTCAAGAATGTTGTAGATTCCAGTACATTTTGGAGGGAATTCCTACTAGGGGTGTAACAAAATAGTTTGCTCACAATACAATATGAAATACAATATAGGGCTCACGATAAAAATACAAAAATTCGAATGAAGACTAACAAATGTGAAACAAACAATTGTTGATAAAAAAAAAATTGTTGATATGAGTGTTTAGCTTCACAAATAAAGAATGAAAACACATTTACAGTGTAAAATAAATTTTTTGTTTTATACATTTCCACTACAGGTACCATTTAAGTTACTGAAAATTTCAAGCTGCATTTTAGACCTGCCAAAATAAATCCAAAATGCAGCTTTAAATGTTCAGCACCCCCTGTAATTTAAACGAGGAGAGAGTAAAGTTGTTATTTATGATGTTCTACATGATATATCATACAACACTGATACATGCACTTTAATATGGAAGATACTCTAACATGGAGGAAAAGACACTGTGTGTCAGTTGTAAATCATTGAGTGAGACAACAGGTAGAATAATATGAAAAGGTTACATAAGGATTAAAAGCATTTCATAGTCCAACAACGTAAGATTATGGCATTAAAAGACTTTAGCTGCATTTCCATCGCGCACAATCTGAATAGCGGAACAAAAACTGCTAATGCCTGAATTTTGAAAAAACAAATATCGCTAAAAAGTTTTTCATGAGGAGGTATGTCAGACATTTCGATAGTGAAATGTGTCGCAAAAGCGTCATGGAAACACTTAATCCGCAATTACACGTCACAGAACGTTACGTACCTGATCACATGACAACTGCTCTCCGAGAAAACATGGCGCGGTACGTGTAGACAGAAGAGGAGACCGAGACATTACTAAGCATTATACTTTAAAATTATTACTACCACATTAGAGTGTTATAAGTAGGTTCTGTATGGAATCAGAACAGTATCATAATGAATGAACTCTTGCAGGGTTTTAAACCAATTGCAAAGCTACTGATATATGTGTGCATACGCAGTGTTCAAACAAGAGTGTGGAGAAAATGTAAGAAGCCATATGATTGGCTGAAAGCAAACACACCTGATTGGCTGATGAATCTGTCAATCAATTTTATCAGCCAATGGTGATGTTCGTCGACCTGCGACGTCAGGCCAGTCTCAAAATTCACCACACACATTTCTCTCAGAAATACACAGAGGTTTCACAGCACAGAAGTAGTTTGTAAATGCACATTCAGCAATTTACATTATCTGTGGATTTATATTACAAGTGTTCCTCAAAATAATATTTGTGAAGTAGAGCGTGTGCATTTCAGAATTTATATTACAAGTTTGCATAAAATATATATTTGTGAAACAGATCGTGTGCATTTGTGAATCTGAAATACAACTGCGAAAACAAAGCATGTGCATGCGTGAAAAACCCTGCAAGAGTTCATTCATTATGATGATCATTCATTCTGATTCTTCTTCCTGCAGCGAAGTCTCGTGGGATGAGATTTCATGGGAGTTCTGAGGCTCCAAAACAATCTTCAATGGAGACATTCAAAGCGCAATTATACTTTGTCGTTTTTAGAAATATTGCTTTTATTTTTGCTAAAATTGGTAATGGAAACCCAGCTTCTCAAAATGGAATTCTGCCTTCGCTGAATAAATGCACCTCTCCTGCGGGGATGCCGATTTATTCGGGGGGAGGAGATAGGCACAACGCTTGTATCCAAACAAGTGCGCGCTGACCGTGCAGTTTGCTCCCTCACTGTTTCAGTTGGTTTGTTTTCTCAGTGCATCACTACACACAACAAACTTATGAGTCCACGGAGCACCCGCGGTATCCACCATGTAGTAAACAAAGCGCCTCTGAGTTGCTACAGGAAGCAGGAGGGTCAAATGTCATTGCGCTGCTATTCGCAGTTTTTTATATTGCAAAATGTCATTACATTCCTAATTAATACTAATGCAGTTGGAAGATGGTTTGAAAATCATCTTTTCATTTTGTCTTTTAGAGAGTTTGAGCTGTTCCTTCGGAATGGCAGCTGGGTCAATGCGATTGACTGCCAACAGATCCCCCAGACTCACTGCGACCTGACCTTTGACCTCGGCTCGGACTCTGACTACAACCTCCAGGTCAGAGCTCAGTGTGGCACACGACTGTCCCCCTGGACCAAACTCAGCAGACCCTTCAACAGAAGAGACAGTAAGACAGTCCAGAAATATGAATACTGAACAAATGTGTATATACTATGTTGTTCTCAAGACCACACTATCCAAGACCAAGGCCGTGTTTGAAATGGCACAATAGCATACTACTCATACTAAGACAATCAGTGCACTAACGCCAGGGGTAGACTGGCCATCTGGCATACCAAGCATCGTCCCGGTGGGCCGTCGACCCAAAATGGGCCGGTCTGGTCCTCTATGAATTTTTGTTTTTTTTGAAGAGCGAGTGGAGGCAGACATGGTAGCAGGTCGCCAAAAATGGTCTAAAAGTGGCAAAAACGTGGCAAGAAAAGAGTGTAATGTCACTAAAATGGGCCAAATGCAGTAAAGAGTGGCCAAAAAATGGGCAAATGAAGAGGAACCAGGTGGTATGTAATGGCAAATGAGCTTTAATGAGCAAAATGTGGCAAACAATAGTGACAAAGGGCAAAATGTGGCAAACAGTAGTGAAAATGGGCAAAATGTGGCCGACAATAGTGAAAAAGGTCAAAAAATGTGGAACAAAAACAGGCAAAATGTAGGGAAAAAGGGAAACAAGTGATAGTTATTGAGCAAAAGTTAGCTTATTTGGATGAAAAGTGGTCAAAGAAATTCAAAAGAGGACAACAATTGGACAAAAGTGTCAAAATGAACTTGCAAAAATTGACAAAAAAATTTGCCATTTATTGGCAAAAGGTAGCTAAAGTCTGAAAAAAGTGTCAAAACTTTTTGAAAAGGTGAAAAAATAGGACAAAGGAAATAGGTAAAAAGGGGTTAAAAAGTTTCCTCCTTTTAAGGTTTTCTGGAGGAAAATTAAAATTAAGACATAAAGAGTCACATCTTCAACATCACTGACTTAATAACGGCTTCTAAGTGGTGAGACTAAGACTTTCAAAATATGGTTTGGATACTAAGACTGGTCTCGAGTACTGCAACAGCAACACTATTAAATACTGATTGGGATGAGTAGTCTACAGTTGTTGTTTTTTTCATACTTTAGTGATGATTTTCTAAACGAGTGAGAAAACAGTGATGTGTGACTTGTGTGTGCAGCGGTCCTGACGGTGCCAGAGATGACGGTAATGGCAGTGGGGGGCGTACTTCAGGTGTCGTTCAGCCCGCTTCCTCTCATCGCCACCATCAGTGTGATGGTGTCGAAGAAGGGCTTCGAGCATCAAGTCAGTATTCATTTTAACTTTCCACTTTCAATACATTGCTCTGTTCCCTTCAAAAATATATTTTAATTCCTATTTGATATCTTTCTAATCGAAATCTGGAGCTCTTTTAGATTCTGGCAAAGATGTTTTTTTTTTCTTAGCCTAATCCAGTGCTTCTCAAAGTGTGTGGCGTGCCCCCCGGTGGGGAATAGAGGTTTGAGGGGTGGGGCGCGACAAACTTTTCAATTTCATGCCAAATGCCTCTCTGAGATCAATAACAGGAAACAAAACACCTACACACAACAAAAGTAATATTGAGAAGCCTAAATACAAAGCAGAAGTGAAAAGAGCATTAAATGATTAGACTGTATTAAATATGCGACCGGGAATAAAATGCATCGTGGAACTAAAGTGCAAAAATAATGACTGAAAACATTTATTTTTTAACCTTTTTACCACAGATTGCAAACAGTGTTTGGTTATTTCCTGTATTTTTGTCTGCTGCACTTTTACATGTGTTTTCCATGCAGGTAATTAGTTTAATTAAGTTTTTTTTTTTTTTTTTTTTTTTTTTAATTCATTTTTGAAATATGCTACTTGCCAGGGTTGGAGTCAATTATATTTTTCAATTACAATTATGCTCTCAATTACTGAAGTTCAATTACAATTGATGACAATTACTGAGCCTGAAATAAATAACCTAATAAAAGTTAGTTGAGTTAGCTTTCCGTTAGCATCTCTTATGGTAACGGGTCCTAAATCAGCTGTAAAATACACTAAAACATATATCTATCATCTAATTTATTTCCTATCTATTAGTTACCTTGTTAGGCTTCATAATCAATAAAATATAGATTTTAATATTTTTGGTGTGGGTATCTGAGCCTATTTTTGTGTCACTATACCCCTAGATTTAATTAAAAAAATAATAATAATTTCAATGGTAAAATGTGGGAAAGCTTAATATTAAATATATTTTAATAATTACATATGCGTAGAACTGTACATGAATCTGTAGCATGGTTGCCCAGTTTTGCGTAAAATTAAAATTTTTGTTAATTATTTACAATATAAAACCGATTTTTATAGAATTTTCATGACAATTACAATTACAAAGTCAATTATCTAAACTCAATTACAATTTAATCACAATTACGACAGCAACAGATTTTTAAAAATTACAATTACAATTATGACATAATTGTAATTAATTATCAATTACGCAACTACATTTATAAATAAACCCAACCCTGCTACTTGCATTATGAAACATGATGATACTTGTTCCCTGTTAATTCATTTCATACGTGCACTGAATTTCCTTTTTTCTTTTCTCAAGCTTTTAGTCACAGATTGCAAACAATATTTGATTATTTAATTTTGGATTGATTTTGAAATATGTGTTTTGAAATTGTTCCGTTAGTTCAATACATTCAAATATGTGTTATTTTGTCAAGGATTATTTGGGAGGGGCAATGGGCGCAGGTGGGTCTTGAAAGTTCACCTTCGTTCAAAGTGGGGAACACCCAAAAAAAAAAAAAAAATCTGACAACACATTGAAGCGTTCTTTATTTCTGAATTGTTTCACTTCTTTACTATTTTCTTCTTGTTTGTTTTCAGACAGTTCGATACTCAATGCCCAGTGAGCAACGAGTGATGTCTGTCGCCGCTCTGCAGGAGGAGTCAGTGTACTGCGTCAGAGCTCAAATAGTCCTGGAGTCAGGGGCCCACAGTGGAAACACTGACACCCAGTGTGTGACTGTCACAGGTGAATAACAAGCAAAGCCAGAATTACATGACCAAATAAATTGGAGTTGAACCATAGTTCAGCTCACACTCAATACTCAGAACTCTAACATTTTATATCACCACATCAAACCCACCCACAGCAATGTGACTTAAAGGAGGTTCATGTAATATAGTTTATATTCTTTAAGTAGCTGTAGATTAGTGTGCTCACTCAGTGATGGAGGCTTTATTCTTATTGTTCACCTGCAGGTCCACAGACGGATGCTTGGAGGAGGCCGACTACAGTGGCTATGACTGTAATCTTCACTGGAGGTTTACTGTTTGCATTATTCGGGTTGCTTGTTCACTGCCAACTAGACGACTTCCAGGCATGTTTTCAAAAGGAGCCACTGCCTACGCCACTGGTGAGTGTCTATAACCCTTTTAAATACATTTTTAAAAATAATAATGAAAATAAATGTTCATTATTATCTTATCTAGGGGGATAGTGGAGGGATCTAGTGGGGATAGGTAGGATTAGGGGTTAGGTAAAGGAATGTGTTTTCTCAATGTGACCCCCCAGGGAGTCTCTCCATTCTGTGTCTGTATGGACCCCCTGTTGTAAGGTTATGTGTCTTGTGGTGTGAGGGTTTAGAGAACTGTTGCCGAGGGTCGGAAGTGGGAGCCTGTCCGGGCTAACAACCACAACTGGGTCCGTTTGGACCTCTCGGTGAGCGGAATCACCTACTACTCTATTTCTGGCCGCCCTCTACTCTTTTAACATGTTCCGAAATTATTTTGTACCCCTTAGCACTGAAAAAATCATTAAAATCCATGAAAGATTGAAGTTTTCTACACATTCAGCAACTTTTGTAAGACTGTTTCGGTGGCCATTTTCTAAATCTCACGCAGTCTCGTGAGAGTTCATCTCAAGCTCCACCAAGCAGCAGCTTTACACGCCCCTCCCATCAGCCATCATTAGCATAAACCCGACCCTGCTGCTGAAGCACACAAAACTTCCGCAACCTCCAGCGGGCGCAATTCAGCCCCAAACTAAAAACAAACCACATATTCGGACTCGATGAAATGAACACTTTATTTGCACTGCGATTGTGTGTTTTGCCTCTCGCGGGCGCAGTTCTGACTCTGCCCGGGAGAGATACACATATTCGGACTCGGGCGGAGCAGACTTTTCCAATGACACCTCAAACTCATAACACAAATTTATTCCTGCCTTACACAGACTTTAAACATCCATGGTCAAATTTTGTGCTTCATTAAAATATGCTTGAGTTAGATATATAAATATGAATATGAATGTGCTTGTGTTAGATATATTATGAATATGTGCATTGATACAACTAAATATATTACCAAAACCAACTACAAGCAAACCACACAAAATGATGTTAATCATGCAGATATGTTACAGTGCCAGACAGCATTCTACAGAGGACTCATTATCATGGATACCAGATTTTAACTGCATCATGAAAACAAAAAACTTGGTGAGATGCTAAGAAAAGTGCTCCAAAATAGACAGAAGAAAAGCCACAATTACACTAATATAATGCACCAAATGCCACCATATAGCATAATTTTTGCTGAATTTTATGGGGGGGATGCCCCCTGCCCCCCAACCCCCCTAGTTGTTGCGCACCATTGGCGTCGCAAGTTTTAGCCTTTTACTTCTTTTTTTAGCCTGCTACTTTTTCTTTTCATGACATCACCGGGTTAGGGTCAGGGTAATGAAGGGTTAGGGTTTGGGTTAGGGTTAGGGTGATGAAGGGTTAGGGTTTGGGTTAGGGTTAGGGTGATGAAGGGTTAGGGTGATGAAGGGTTAGGGTAATGAAGGGTTAGGGTTTGGGTTAGGGTTAGGGTAATGAAGGGTTAGGGTTTGGGTTAGGGTTAGGATGATGAAGGGCTAGGGTTTGGGTTGGGGTGATGAAGGGTTAGGGTTTGGGTAACCAGCGTCACTTAATGAAAGCCTCCATAACAGCTTATTCATGCTAATGACAGGTGTCATGTCATAATAAGCGTAATGTCAGCCTTTATGTATAACAACTTCCAAGTAAAGTGACCTGAAGCTGTCAACTGAATTGCCAGTATGAGATAAACACTTTTTTCTGATTTGATATAATAATAACAGTTGAGATCTAGATATGAGTTTTCATTTTGCAGACGAAACGTAACATTTTTTGGATTTTATCAAAAGTATCAATATTAATATGTATTTTATCAAATGTAAAGCTCGATAACAGTTTGTATTGGACACTTTAATAAATTAAGTTTATTTGCAGAAAGGTGATTGGGGACCAACGGTGAAGATTAATTGCCCGTGTGAGGAGACTTATGATGAAGTGCGAATACACTCCGAGAGAACACCTGATGACTTGTTTACAACACTTTTGGAAAATCAACTTTAATGAATGTTTGGCACTGTACCCTGAGTGTTCAGATCATTTAACAGGAAGTGCTTCACTGATCAACTACATGACTTTGTTTCTCAAAGAAAGAAGAACACAATCCTGGATTATGTCACACATCCCAGATAGCATACAGATGTGGGCCGCATCTTGTAATGATCCGGCACGTTTGGCATTATTCTGGCCCATACTAAATAGATATGAGCCAAAATCGGCCCACATATAATGCTGTAAATGTGGGCTACTTATCTTCAAAAATATTTGGGCCAGTTTTGGCCAAATAATGGCAAGTGACTAATCTGGATGTGAGCCAAAAGTGGCTGATGTACAAGGTACTATATCTGATTGATTAATCTTTGGCTGACACCGGGCATTGTGAATGCTTGGTTGTAGCCAGGTTTTGGCAAACAGGAACGCCCAAATGCCACCATTCTGTGCAGTATGTGGGCCGAATGAACATGCCAGGTGTGGACACACTGGGACCAATATGAACCAGAAGAATTTTGCAATCTGGGATAAAAACAGTGTTTTGAGTGATCATAGTATTCATGACGACAGCTGTTTACGAGTAGTTATCCATATAACAAAAATGACAACACAACCAAGAAAAGAGACCCAGGGTGCTTGGCACGGTGAAAGTTTGCGTTTGAAATCATAGATCCAATCTTTTGATTTAAACACAAGCTGTACGATGACGTGAGAAACAGATGCTGGTGAAGCAGAATGTTTAGGGATGTAGCGCCACGGTGCAGAGAAGAACGCGGAGGCATAAATTCCTAAAACTCATAAAGTTTGCAGTTCATTTCCTGTTTTCTGTCAATCAAACAGGCTTGACTGATGGTTTGGAAGGATGCTCACTCGAAAGTATACATAAGTATGTACATAAGTATATGTAAATAAATAGACGGTCTCGAGATCTGCGACAATCAGTGTGTATGCAAAAAAGATTAGTAACATAGTTGATAATGTTGACAACAAAAATTTGCATCGATGCATCATTTAATGTTGTAAATTAATGATGAAATCAGGCTGGCGGCCGCTTTCTGCTTGATTTTTGCTGCAGTACCATACATGAATGGCTGGCCGCAGTGTCGCTTCACCATTTACATTTTGGAGAAAAATTGCGCAACAGATGAAGAACCAACCTAAAGTAGCATTAACATCTGTGACATGAAACTAACAGTAATATGTTAGAATCAGAGCATCAGAAAACTATTTTACATTGAAAAAAATCTCAACATTTCAACAAGGCTCCCCTCTCGCAAACTCTGCGTATGCTTCTCTGCTGTTTTGATATGGTTCTGAATTTTTTTTTCTTCTACTGGTTCATTTAATATTTTGAAGCATGATTAAAGGTAACCACATTATGTGACTTTATCCTTTATCGGCTTCATCATCTTTACTGGAGAAGTTGCACATTTCTTTGTTCTGTCCCTTGTTTGACTTGTTTCTAAAGCTCACTCGAAGCTATACACTGACAGGTGTGTAACATCACATTGTTTCAAATTAAATGTATCCTTAGCTAACAGATACACTTGGCTTATTGTTTAGCCCATGTCGGACCATTAAACCTGTCTTTGTGATTAGGAGATGAAAAATCCTCAATTTTTGTCATCTTTTGTGTTCTCTGACCTCCTTGGTTATCATCTAACTGTTAATATTGACGCTTTGTGATACCAAAGAAGAGCACTACCTTTGTTAAATGTTGTTAACAAAATAAATTAGGTGCTTTTTACAATAAATATATTAAAAAAAAAAAAAACTCTAAGTCACCCACCGCGGGCGGTCTCTTTTTCCTTCAAGCTCGGGTCCTCTACCAGAGGCCTGAGAGCTTGAGGGTTCTGCACAGTATCTTTGCTGTTCCTAGAACTGCACTTATCTGGACCGAGATGTCTGATGTATTTCCTGGGATCTGCTGTAGCCACTCTTCCAGTTTGGGGGTCACTGCCAAGACGACCACGGGCACCATTGATGACTTCACCCTATATATATATATATATATATATATATATATATATATATATATATATATATATATATTGCTTCATTTAATAGAGTCTTATATGCAGAAGTGAAGTACTCACATTACTGTAATGGAGTTGCTTTCATTGGTACTTTTTTGAGTATATTTCTAAATCCATAATTTTTACTTGTACTTAAGTACATTTTAAAAGAAGTACTTGATTACATTTCTACAACCAAACGTTACTGAGTAAATTATGACCAGACTACAATCAAAAGCATCACATCATAGTCAACCAATCAGATTAAATGTAATGCACCGCAATAAAACAGCATTGAATGCAAGTGATTTTCTCAGTTTTAGTTCATAAATTTAGCTATACTGTACTTAGAGCCTGGAATTTGTTTTTAAATCATACATTGAATTCATTGGTGTTATTTTATTATATATAGCATAAATCAATTAATAAAAAGGAATAAAAAAAACAAACACAAAAAAGAGAGACAAAAAAAAACAAATAACAAATGAAGTACAATAATAATAAAAATAATAAATTAATTAAAAAAATTATAAAATCAACAACAAATGAAACAAGTAAACATTTATTTCAAATTATACAATGCCTATATATTGTGTATTTATTTATGTATTTATTAATATAGGTTTCCATTAGGTAACATAGTAACTTTTACTCTGACTACTTTTTAATTGAGCTACTTTTTTACTTGTACTTTTATGTATTACTTACTTTCACTTGTACAATTTCAATCAGGTAACAGTACTTCTACTTGAGTAGGATATATCAGTACTCTTTATATCTCTGCTTATATGAGATATAAAGATAAAAAAAAGACTAGCTTTTAATAAAAAATTATGTTTACACAGAAAATGTATGTTATCCAATATAGTTTGTGTAATAAATTATATTATTCTTCCTAAAATACTTGAAATCAAAGATTGTGTGAAATTCTATACAAGCCAAATTCAAAAGCTGGGCAGAAAACAATAAACACCCACTAAATTACCAACACCATACTAGATAAAAGTGCCTGATGAGAAATTACCAACTTGGCCAATGTTGTTGTGCCACACTGTGGCCAAATGTAGAACAGTCAAATAACTATTGCTGGGCACATCCGGGGATGGTCAAATAATCTTTATTGCCTTTTTATACAATGTTCCAAAACATTGTAAAGAAAGAAATGGACAGTACACAATACTTTTAAAAGTAATTTAGCTATTTACATTTAAATTGAGAACCTTATTGTTCAAATGCAAGTTCATTGCTAAACATGGGATTAATCAGATTAAAAGCTTTATTTATTGTCCAGCACCAAAAATTTATATTGAGAACATGATTTGTTTTGGAGAAAAAAAACCCCCAAAAAAACAGTATGCTTTATCATCAAATGTTGCATGTTATACATGTACATGATATATAAGTAACTTCTATGTAGCATCATAACGCCTGTTTTCCCCAGGAAGAGCTGGTCCCTGGGGAGTGGGTGTGGGCTTCCCTGCTCAGGATGCTACCCCAACAACCCAACCAAAGATAAATGGGAAAATGTTTATTTATTTTATTCAATTGTTAAATATTCTTACGTTTGAGGTTAAAATGTCTATGTCAGGGGTCATCAACCTTTCTGAAACTGTGAGCTACTTCATAGGTACTGAATAGTCCGAAGGGCTTCCAGTTTGAAAAGCACTTCTTAAATACTAAATATTTCACTTCAATACGAAGGTAAGATAATAAGGAAGACTAGCAATAACTTTAAAAAGTAGGAAATGTTTAAGTTTTAACATGCAACACTTTATTTCTCCTATTTTATGCCATTTCATTTTCATTACATTTAATAGAAAATGAGCATCTTCCTATTTTACTAGCAACTAGCAAACAACTTTTAACGAATCGTATAACGTAACATTTGTAAAATGTAACAATTATGTCATATTTTATGAAAATCCACCTTGCGTTTTGAAAATGATCATGTCATACTGTATAACATACCACAACCAGAACACTAAATCTACAACACTTAAACATATAATGTTTCAGTGGAAGTAAACATTTAAAGATGGCACTTTAATACTAAAATCTAATCATGTGCAGCAGCATTTAACATACAGTAAGTACTAACTACATCTGTCATATGTATTTATATTTGTGACTTTGGATTTTGGAAAGTAACTCAGATTTTAAGTGGAGCTCATTGATGTCTAGGACTCAGAATTAGAATAAAAATCAGAAGTACTTTATTTATCCCAGGGGAAAAAATAACTTGTGTTACAGACGCTCAAGAACTATTACAAATAAAAATAATAAACACTAAACAAAGAAAGAAAGAAAGATAAAGAAAAACATACATAATTAAGTAAAAGACTGTTAATTAAATAAGGATTACATACAAGTGCACACATTACAGTAGTAAAAAATAAAATTAATAATAATACATATATATTCTTAGAGCACCTCACATGGTTCACACGGACTACTTGATGCCCGTGGGCACCGTGTTGGTGACCCTTGGTCTATGTCAACTTTATTTTTATAACACATAACAAATAGTCAGTACTAAAGTGCTGTACAGTAAAATAACATAATAATGTGATGTCATATAATGGAGCCCTGAACTGAAATTTTTCCCTGAACTTTGGACCTATCCTGTTGAGGAATCTAATCTAATCTCTCGATAAAAGCAAAGAAGTGTGTGAGTTTGTGGAGCAAATTTCTCCCCGACGCGGTATCTGTTCGACCTGAAACTTTATGAACAGCTTGCACATAGCCTGAGTGTGTGCATGCGTCATTTTGGAGTAATTTGGTCATTTCAAAACTACACGCGCACACACGCATGCACACGCGCACACACAAAAAGATACAAAAATACACATAATGACTCCAGAATCACACTACAAAGGCAAAAAAAAAAAAAAACAATAATTACAAAAACTGCACAAAAATAACAGAAAGATACAAAAAACACACAATGACTCCAAAAAACATTGATGACAGAAAAATATTTAAATTTAAATTTTTAAAATAAATTTAAAAATGTGTAAAAAAAACTATATATAATGTGCATGTCCCATAGAATTAAACCAGGGAAATCGCACTCGCTATTTTACTTTGCACCCACAAACAAACCTCTTTATAACACTACAGAGTACAGAGTATGTACACCTCTTTGTATATCCAACCTTCAAACACATACTCTTTTGACCATAATTGACAACTCTACCAAAGCCCCCACTATATGAATACATACTTCCGATGAGCACTGTACTATAATAATATAATAATTAAAAAAAGAAAACATCTTATTCAGAATTATCACTTGTTTGCTTCATTTAATTAAATAGCGTCCTCGCATTTTACGTGAGAACCTAAGACATAAAGGATAAATAGGGGTGATAGAACACCTTCATTGTTGTTGCATATGTAGAGCTGCATACATTAAATTTGTTCTCTGCATTTAATTCAACTCTATTCAACTTTATTTATATTGTGCAAACTACAACAATAGTTATCTCAAAACGGTATCAAAATATAAAATTCTTAAGAAAAACCAAAAAATCCACATGAACAAGCATGAAATAGAAAAGAAAGAGAAGGGCGGGGAGAAGGCACAGACTGCAGAAAAACATGACCTGGTTCTAAACTATGAGGGAGTGGAATGAGAATGAGTATGAGGTGGACATCATGGTGTGTAAGCAGTGTGATGGGTATATAACGAGGTGCAGTAGTGGGGGGTTAGCTACAACGCAGCACGAATGTGTCTTTTTGGACATCGCACATTGCAACCCATTAGAGCTATGTGTAGTGGGGGTTTTTTAATATAGTGTTGGTGTTTGACTATATAATCTTAATTTATAGTTCCTATTTTCAGGTTTAGAGATTTGTTCCTATTATACAGTATATGCTTTTGCATACTGTGAATATTTGGTCTGGCTATTGCTGTCAGGTGACGCTTAACTGTCGGCCGACTAGTTGAAGTAGTGACAGTCAACGTGGAAGGACAATTGGTGTCTTTTAATCACTTCTTCATTTTCAATGGTTTGCCATGCACGGTGAAATGAACACCAGTCACTCACGGGTGTAAATCAATCAATTAGATTTACATACAGTAAGTCTGCGAGAACAGGAAGACTTGCCATGTAATGACCTTGCTCACCACTAGAGGTCTTACAAAGGCATGGAGACTCCTCACTGCTGATTTATTTATGTTCTAATTTCCAATGTTGTGACGCTGTTTTACATTTTTGATCCACGTACCCCCTGTGACAATTTGCATACCCCTGGGGTACGTGTACCCCACTTTGGGAACCTAGGCAACACTGGATGAAGCGCATCAGGGGGGATTCAGGAGTGGGCATATGCTGTATACCCTGGACTATACACCAGTGTTTTATTCAGAAGATTTGCTTTGTTACCAAGTTCAAAAACATGTAACGGGTCTCTAAATCATCACAGACGTTTTTCCCTTGTTTTATATACATTTTGTCTGTACTGCTTTTATTTTGGTATGAAATAATTAAAATCTTCACATCTCTTTTGATTTGACAGGACTAACTCCCTGGGACCGTGATGACCTGAAGAAACACACAGAAGAAATCACAAAACCCAGCAGTGACTTTGAAATAGTAGCTTCTGAATCGACTGAAGGCAAATCTTCAGCACTAAATGTTGAGGCGTCACTGAGGGCAAGTTTCTTAGGAGGACTGGTAGAGGTTGAAGGTTCAGCCAAATATCTGAATGATAGTAAGACCTCCAAAAATCAAGCCAGAGTGACACTGAAGTACAAAAGAACAACAAAGCTACATCCTCGATGCTAAGGAAGTTAGCAATGTGGAATAAAGATGCTCAGTACAGTGTTATCATTGAAATAGTGTCCATTTCAACTGGTGAACTAATATTGATTTCAGTTTACTATGGAAACTGAAGATACTGAAGTCATTATGCATATCTTTATTTCATGTTGTGTATTTTTATTTTTGTTCTGTGTGTTTTGGGAGTAGTCAGCCTTGTGCATCTTTGTTGTCATTTTGTATATTTTTCTATTATTTCATATGTTTTTGTTGTCATATTGTATATTTGTCCTTTATTTTTCATTTAATCGTTGTAATTTTGTATATGTTTTTCTATCATTTTATGAGTTTTTGTTGTCATTTTGTTAATTTTTCAATTATTTTGTGCTTTTTTGTTTTCATTTTTGTATACTTTTTTTTATTTAAAAAAATTACATATATTTTCTGTATTTATCCTGGGTGTCTGTAATGTTCTGGATCAACATGTACATCAACAAATGTCACATTTATTACATCACAAGCAAATTATCTAAGAATAATCCAGAATATTGATTTTTTTATTTAGTAAATAAACCCCATTTCCCTCTATCCTGTTCAAATGTGTCAAACCACAATAATTTAGAGGAAATAACATTATTAAAGGAAGTTACACGGGAATGTTAAATGACATTTTTTTCATAATTGTGAAAGATAGAGATCAATTGTCTTTTAGCAGAAATTGTTTTTGAAATGATCTTAAAAGCTTTGCATCCTCAGTGAAAGGATCATTTGTTTTGCTCTTGTAGATATTTATTAAGAACTCATTTGTTTTTGTTCAGTCAACCTTTGCACATTTAGATTTTTTTCAATATTTATTATTTACATTTAATATTTAGATTTAACATTTATACATACATTATCTTTTATAAAAAATGTAAAAGATTTAAATGTAAGATTTAGATTTAAGATTTAATATTCAGATTCAGCATTTAGATTTAACATTTATATTGAAATGTAGCATTTAAATTTAGATTTAATATTTTGATTTAATACTGATATTTTTACGGGAAAAGTAAAGTTCACAAACACTGCTGGAAATCTGGTCAAAGGCAATATAAATAAATGTTTTTTAAGTATGGTTTGTTGCTAAACTTGCTGCTTATTTTAGTAAAATCTTTACTTTTTTGTCTGTCTGTTTTTTTTTTTTTAGTTATTTCCATTTACAAATGTTTTCCTACTTTTTCTATCTGGAGATACATGTTCTTTGTGGATTTTTGCAAGACGGAAATATGTGAAATACATTTGATATTTGTACTTTTGAAGTACGTGTTGAACTGCTGAAGTCAGCATCTAATTTTAAAATCCAAATAAAAAAACTGAGAGGGATACTTTTCATTATTTTATTTTTTTTAATAATGTAAAGCACATTGAATTCCCTACACAAAAACATCTGCCTTGCTTTGCTTTAAGGAAGTTTTATTGTGGTGGGAGAATCTGGAGAAAACAACTCAGTCTGCAGTGGATCTTCTCACAATTTGTGCCGAGCTAAACAGCTGAAGAGTTTTTTTTCAAGTAAAACCAGTTTTCACTCCATCTCCCCGTCCTTCGTCTTCTTCTTCTTCTTCTTTGTCCTGTTCCTTCTCTTTCTTGGCTTTTCACTTGTGGCGGCGAGCACTTTTAGTTCAGCGTTTTCCTTCACTAGAAGCTCCATTTCTTGTGTTTTTTTTCTCCTTTTCCTCGATCAGAGTGAGATGTTGGGTCTGAAGAACTCCATACTGAGTGTCCCACTCAGCGTCTTTGTTCCCCAAGGTGGAAATCTGTGTCAAGAGCTCACAGTTCTCATTCGTCAGGGCTATAACTTGTCTTGTTGTTTCCTGGCGTTCGTCGGTGAGCTTTTCCTCATGTTCTTTCTGAAGGTCAATCATTCTATCCACTGTGTCTTCCTCCAGAGGAGGAGACAGTGGAACGATCTCATTGTGATGTTGAACATCCAGTAGAGAGAGAAACTCCTCATCTTTCATTTCCAGCTCAGTGTCTGTTGTCTTCTCCCTTTCTGCTCCATTCAGAGACACATTATCATCAAAGATGCAGTTTAATGCATTCCTAATGTGCTCCAGTCTCCTGTTTCCCTGTTGGAGAGTTTTCTTTAAAGAGAGGATCTCCTGATCTTTCTTCTCCATCTCAATATTCTTCTCCTTCACCCATTCTGCTTCCATCAGGGACACAGTATCCTGATGGTAGATGTTGAGCCTACACACTTCACGCTCCATGTTCTCCACTTTACTGTTGGCCTGCTGGAGAGTTTTCTTTAAAGAGAAGATCTCCTCATCTTTCTTCTCCAGTTCAGTGTTTATCTTCTCCCATTCACTCTTCATGTTCTCCACTCTACTGTCGGCCTGTTGGAGAGTTTTCTTTAAAGAGAGGATCTCCACATCTTTCTTCTCCAGCTCAGTCTTCATCTTCTTCTCCCATTTTGCTTCTATCTGGGACACAGTATCCTGATGGTTGAGGTTGAGAATACGCACTCCATGCTCAATGTGCTCCAGGTCACTGTCGGCCTGTTGGAGAGCTTTCCTTAAAGAGAAAATCTCCTCATTTTTCTTCTTTCGCTCAATGCTCGTCTTCTTCTCCCATTCAGCTTTAACCTGAGACACAGTATCTTGATGGTCCTGGTTGAGCTTACGCACTCTATGCTCAATGTGCTCCAGGTCACTGTCGGCCTGTTGGAGAGTTTTCTTTAAAGAGAGGTTCTCCTCATCTTTTTTCTCCAGCTCAGTGCTCATCTTCTTCTCACATGCTCTCATCAGAGACACAGAACCATCTAAGATGCTATTGAACTCACACCGAATTTTGCTCATTGAGCTGCTAGACCCGTTCTTCCCTTTTTCCCTCTTACTGCAGACTTCTCAAAAGAGAAGTCCACAGGAGCGAGATCAGGGCCAAACTCAGCTGGCACGCACCGGAAGAAAGCTGTGCAGTGAAATAGATACAGTGCCCGTCAGAAGTATGCATTCATGTGGGAGCTTAAGTAGAGTTAATTATGGTCAAATGAGTATGTGTTTGAAGGTTGGATGTACAAAGAGGTGTACTGTACATACTCTGTGCTCTGTAGTGTTATTAAGGGGTTTATTTGCGGGTGCAAAATAAAACAGCATGTGCGATTTCCCTGGTTTACTTCTATGAGACATGAACACGATAAATGTGTTTGTTGTTGTTTTTTTAACTCACATATTTTTTTTGTTTGGTGTATTTTTCTGTAATGTATGTTTTTTGGAGTCAATATGTGTCTTTGTGTATCTTTCTGTTGTCATTTTGTGTATTTTTAGTATAAATATTTAGTTTTGTGTATTTGAGTCATTTTCATATTTTTGTTGTATTTTTCTGTAATGTATGTCTTTTGGAGTCATGTGTATTTTTTATTCTTTCAGTTGTCTTTTTGTGCATTTGTTGTGTTTATTTTACTCATTTAGTATTAGTATATTTAAATAAATAAATACTGTGTGTGTTTGAGATGCTGATAACCAAACTCCATAGACATTGTAGCGCCAATCACAAAAACAACCAAACTGCGCAAAACAAAACGTAAAGCTCCAAACTACAAGAGTGAGTAAGTAAATTCAAGTTTCACACAAACACATGTGAATGAGAGAGAGAGAGACACCCACAAACTGTTAGTCTTTTAAGGCAGGCATACACTTGTGCGTCAATTTTTGGGATCACGCGAGTCTCCGCTAGATCGTGTGTCCGTGTCTACTACACGAGAAGCGATTAACACTTCACAACCAGCTCCCGATCAGCTATCGTGTGGTCGTCAGGAAATCAAACATGTTTGAAATCCTATCGCTCCTCGTGAGGGTATCGCACCAAGCAGTTCTTTATCCTTGTTTTAAAGTGGGGCAGCTTTATTTGTACAGTGTTTTTCCACACACAAGGTGTTTCAACATGCTTTCCAGAGGAAGGTCCCAGAAACGGAGACCACAGGAGGCAGAGGCGAGACGGTACAAGGCGGAAGCTGGAGCCAATCTGGTGAGAGTTCTCTGAGTTAAGCTCTGAGTAAGCTACGGTTTGGCACTGACTGATGGTCAGGGTGCCGTTTATATGGGACTGTTGATTGCATCCTGCCAGTGCCGGCTCCACGCACCAGACCGCCAACGTCGCCGCCAGTGCCGGCTCCCCGCACCAGGCCGCCAACATCCAGCTCACCTGCGCCTTCTTCGCCTGGCTCGCCGGAGGTGTCACCAGCTGTCTCGGCGGAGGTGTCACCAGCTGTCTCGCCTGCTCCCTCTTCGCCTGGCTCGCCGGAGGTGTCACTGGCTGTCTCGCCTGCTCCCTCTTCGCCTGGCTCGCCGGAGGTGTCACCGGCTGTCTCGCAGGTGGTGTCACCAGCTGTCTCGCCTGCGCCCTCTTCGCCTGGCTTGCTGGAGGTGTCACAGGCTGTCTCGCCTGCGCCCTCTCATGGGAGGCCGCCGGACTCCTGCTCCTCGCTCGCGCCGCCTCATGGGAGGCCGCCGGAACTGTTTCGACCCTCCGCCGGGTCCCCCACCATCCTCCCTGTCTTGGTGTTTTGATTTGGAGCGTTTGGAACCCGCTCCTTAAGGGGGGGTTATGTCAGGTTCTGTTTATTTAGCCCTTGGGGTCCTTTTTAAGTTTTTAAGTAATTAATTGAATTTCAACTTAAGTATTTGAGAATGTTATTGTAATTGACTTTCAGGGGAAAAATAATCATTTTAATTGCAATAAGCCTTTTCACACTCTCGCTCTGGTTCAGTTCTTCCGCATTCGTCAAGAGGGATATACTTGCTATGGCTGATGGTGTAGGAAGTGGGTCTGACAGAGATTTAGATTATTTTATCCGTTGGAGCGTTGATTCGTTAAAAGATTTTTTGCATAAACATGGTATCAGTCTCTGAGGCAAAAAGACAGTTAGCTGCTAAAGCTAATGCTGCACACGAGCTGAAAATTCTGTTTTTCCCTGCCTTTTCTAACTGTTTCAGCTGATGGCGTTACTCCAGTTCACTTATCAACCTGTCCATCTTGTGCACTTCCTTCAAATTTGTAAATTTAATTAAAATAATAGCTTTATAAAAATAGTTTCATACTGTGTCTCACATTGGTTTTACAAAAGTGGTCAGATCACAGCACCTACAGCACCACTGAAAGTTTAAAAACTAGAAAGCAAACAGGGAAAACAGTGCTCTTAAGTGGCGCTCAAAGGGGGAGGGTGTGACACAAACACGTGTGAATGAGAGAGAGAGAGACACACACACAAAATGTTAGTTTTTTAAGGCAGGCATACACTCGTGCGTCAATTTTTGGGATCACGCGAGTCTCTGCTAGATCGTGTGTTCGTGTCGATTACACGAGAAGCGATTAACACTTCACAACCAGCTCCCGATCAGCTATCGTGTGGTCGTAAGGAAATCCTATCGCTCCTCGTGAGGGTATCGCACCAAGCAGTTCTTTATCCTTGTTTTAAAGTGGGGCAGATTTATTTGTACAGTGTTTTTCCACACACAAGGTGTTTCAACATGCTTTCCACGTAAAAATGAAAGTGAAAAAGATCTTAAGCAGCCTTGCCCCATTCCTTCACAGACAGACAATGAGACTCCCATAACCTGTTTTCGAGAATATCAGCCCATTTCTTCTTCAAATAAACATTTGGAGATGGGACTGAATCACAGCTGCTATAAAGTATGAAACCACAAATGAGGTAATTAAAAAAACATTAAAACATCAAGTGTTTTTTGATTGAAGGAATGTCTTAGCAGCAGATTCAAGGTCCATAGAAAGACACTATTACATACAAAAATAATTAAATAACAGTTCAAATTAACGTTAGATTAGACAAGGCATTTGTTTTATTTGCTATGATTTGTACGTTGCATTTCCGGAAACAAGACCCCGACGTGTTGTGTCTGAACGTACAGCGTGAGCAGTCAGACCATGTCAGACTGTTAGTCCGTACAGTGTGAGAACAAGAATCCTGAGCTGCGCACATTCGGGCTCTGCACATGAGTCGCACAGTTTGAGTTGGAGCTGAGAACAACGATTCAAAAAATCGCACAGTGTATCCCAGCCTTTCGACTAGTAAACTAACACTATAACACACACAGCAATATAAACAGTGAACAAAATTGGGTAGTTACATACCGTCTCAGACGGCGTCTGTCCTCTAGAAACTTTCTTTCTTAAAGCATGTCGACGACTCGGCGCGCGTTGTGTGAGAAATAATGCTAGTTGGAGACGGCTCTAGGTTTAGCCCTGGTTTCATAGCCATGGTCCGGATTCTCTATAGTGACATTAAGAGTGTTCTGAAAATTAACGGCGAGCTGAGCGTACCATTTGGGATACAGAGAGGGGTGGGGCAGGGCTGCTCTCTCTCCAGGATGTTATATTCAGAATCCATCAAGCCTCTGCTCCACTATATTAGAGTTAAACTTCAAGGTGTGTGTTTCCCCCAATGTTCAGACCAGATTTTGGTTCTTTTTCATCTGCTAGAGTAAACTTGGGTGAGCTAGAGGGCTAGCTCGGGCTGCCCGGTTGCCTCCAGTGGAAAAAAGGGGATTTCAGGTACCTTGGGGTCTTTCTGAGGGATGAGACCAGCGCAAATAAAAACTGGGACAATGTCTGCCTCCAGTTTATCCAGAGGTTACAAACCGGACCAAAGGAAACTCTGTGGAGACCCCTGTTCCACTGCATACTGCAGGGTTTCAATGACCTGGGTCATTTTTTAAATTTGTTTTTAATGAACATACCGAAAATGAGCACATCTCCTCTGCTTGCTTTCTATAAAAGTGTTTTTAGAGTGTGGAACCTGCTGAGGAATGCGAGGAGTGGGCAGGTGGACTCTCTGTACTCGATCCTCCAAGAGTCAGTCCTCTGGGGGACCCGTCTGGACCTTCCCAGCTGGGCAAGTCAGTGTCTGGCCTCGAGACTACTGCCTGTGGGGGTTGTTACTCTGGGGCAGGTGGTGGCGCTAGCTGGACCCTGGAAGATATATATCCTGCACCACTGGATGGGACCGCAGAAAAAAACTTTTTACAGAATTATGATAAAACAAAATAAACAGAACGAGGCAAGACAAGAGAGCTGACACTCCATATAGAAAACATCTGCAGCTGACTCCTGCAACCAGACCTGAGTGGAGGTCCTTCTACAAGCCTCCACTCTGCAGACATTCACTGGAGTGTCCTCCATGGGGTTATGCAGTAGAGGACAAGTGTCCCCACTGCGGCCAAAGAGAGACTGTTTCACTGTTTTTATCATTGTTTCTGTTTTGAAAATCAGTTTTTACCAAGCAGTTCTTTATCCTTGTTTTAAAGCGGGACAGATTTATTTGTACAGTGTTTTTCCACACACAAGGTGTTTCAACATACTTTCCACGTAAAAATGAAAGTGAAAAAGATCTTTAGCAGTCTTGCCCCATTCCTTCACAGACAGACAATGAGACTCCCATAACCTGTTTTTGAGAAAATATTTGGAGGTGGGACTGAATCACAGCTTTTATAAAGTATGAAACCACAAATCCCATCCAGAAAATCTTACACATCCCTACGGTGAGTACACTTTACTATTTTTACTGATTAATTTTATATCTTGCACATTTTTGTGTTGTATATGTACTGTAGCAGGTAATTTTACTCGCCACTATTGTGTGGTAAAAATAATTGCTACTTTTTTTGAAAGGCTAAAGATTACACAAATTACAAAGTGCAAATGAAAATGCCAGAAATATTCAAAACTCCACAGCAGTATGAACTACATATCCAGTATAAAAGCATGTGACTTGAAATTTTATGTAAAAACTGTTGACAAAAAGGAATTAGCAGTTTTTAGAAATTAGAAACTGCATCTATTCAAGTAAACTTCTCGGTAAAATTACTCTCTTTTTAAAATCAATAACTCTAGAACATCAAACTCAAAGTAATAATAGCCTACATAAATTAATTTATAAATCTGGACAATCATATCAAACTATTTAAATCTAAAATAGCATCATATTTGTGTGATAAATTAAAGAATCAGGATTAAAATGTGAGCATGTCCTTTGTCTTCTATCACAGCATAAGGCAGAGGCTTTTGTTCAGGCTATCAGCAGCAACCAGAGGTGTATAAAGTACCTGAAAAAATGACGGAAATTTTACAGTTAAATTAAAATACTTTTACTAAATTGTGAAGAGTGGGACTAGGATCAATCAACAGCACGACTCAGGGCTGACATGATGCGTTCTGGCAAATATTTTTTTTTTGGCCTTTTTATCATAGCTTTGGCCTGTTTTAACGTAGATTTATACCTAAAGACTGATGTCCTCAACTCCATGCCAGCGGCTCTTCCTGCAGTGTGGCCTCCTATTGCTAGTTTTAATCAACCAGAAATGTATTTGTCAATATTTCATTTCAACCAACTCTCCATCATTTAGCTGGGGACATGTCTCATGTAGGTGTTTGTTGCAGATTTTGATGCCTTGATGACAGAAGCAGAGTGCTCCCACTTAAAAACACTGTGGCCCAAGGCAGTGCTACCTTTACCTCAGCTCTCCTTGTCTGCAACAGAAATGAGGTAATTAAAAAGCAAACCATGTAAAAAACATTAAAACATCAAGTGATTTTTGATTGAAGGAATGTCTTAGCAGCAGACTCAAGGTCCATAGAAAGACACTATTACATACAAAAATAATCAAATAACAGTTCAAATTAACGTTAGATTAGACAAGGCATTTGTTTCATTTACTATGTATTTATGCTGATATAACCTACAAGTGCAATTCAGCTACTATCAGCGTTATGAACACTGGTAGTATCTAAATAAGAGTTTTAGTCTAGCACAGACACACACAAAATGTTAGTTTTTTAAGGCAGGCATACACTGTGATTTTTGGCCCATTTTGAGCTGATTTACGACTCGTGCGTCTATTTTTGAGATCGTACGAGTCTCTGCTAGATTGTGTAAGACAGCTGCAAAATTGATGGACTGTACTGCCCACGTCTGTCCAGCCAGCTCCTGGTCCATCATATGGCCGTCTTTTCTTTTTTAAAGCTCTTTTTGCTGAGATTTGCGAGTGTCTTTCCACTTCTGGGTTCTTCTTCGTCTGTTTTAAGGGCAATGCTTCAGAGTTCTTCTTCTTCTAATTTGTACGTGAGGTGTATTGACTGTTTCACATGTGTAGGAAATTAAATCATCTAAATTAAACTTTGGCTGAAATACTATACTAGCCTCAGCATGGGAGACAGAAGGTTGTCTCTCTCTGTGAAGTGTAAATGTGGACCAAGGGGGGACCCTTTCCCCTTCCTGGCCAAGCAAAGGAACAGTAGGATCAAAGAACAGGTTCGTTCCTGTTCTCACCTCTTTGTTACATTAAACAATCAATCAATGTTTACTTGCTAAGTTTTCAAACTCTGGGCTCCGAACCCATGCGGAGCCCAGGGGATTTTATCACCCCCAAAGGTGACTCAGGATGTTGGAAGAATACCAGCTGTTTGTTTCCCCCTCAAAATGAGATCAAAGAATATGTATTTGTTTGAAAAGTCACAAATGAAGGATTATTGGAATGGTTCTTGCAGAAATCTAGATTGCAAATATAGTTTGTTCAATGCCACTCTTCAGATAATTCAAGAACCAACAGAATGTTCTCATTCATATAACCCATTGTCAACTACAAGTGTTATTCATTCTATGCAATATACCTCTTCACTTCAAGCTGAGTATAAGATGTCAACAGATGGCTTTATTTGTGACCCCCTGCCCGTTATCTCTGTAACTTGACTGTTGGATGTTGATTAACTTGTGAACCCTGAAAGTTTCTTGTTCCCAGGTTGGTACTTCCTCCATTTGTTGAGGTGTGAAAGTTTGTGGCTTTCTTTCTTTGTTCTAAGGCTAAAGCCTTAGACTCCTCCCGTTGGTCTCAAGTCATATAGGCCTTTTTTGGCTAAGATTCTTCAGAGTAAATTTGACCCCGGCTGCTCTCACAGGGCTTCTGCCTCAGCCCTGTTCTTTTGATTCTGCTTGTGTTAATAAACTTTGTGTTATTATGCAAGCCAGTTTCTACGATCCCTTTTTTCCACTCTACATCTTTTTCATCGTTCACATCTCTACCTGGGAAAACCACGACAAATTTGGCGTTGTCGGACAGCGGCTGCTACAATTGTTCTTCCGTGCCATGGTGTCCCTGAGTTCATCCAACATCCTTGGTGAGTATGAGATGGGTGTTTGGGGTCACTGTGTTAACATGGATATTGTACAGTTTAAAAGAACTTGTGCATTGTGTGATGTTTGTAACGATGAGGAGTGGAAAGGGTTTCGCCTAAATTATGTTGTTAAATTGAGACAGACTTTGGATTATCGGTAATGACAACAATAACAAAAGAAAAAGAGAACTAAATTGCTAGGATAGTTTTGTTTGGAATGGTAGGGATGTAATGGCTATTTTATGGTTTTGGGACTTAATATCCATGCAAGAATTGGGAATAAGGGCCCATTTTTCCTACATTCTGTAAGTCTCTGTCGCAGGTTTTGTCACTTAATCATGAGATATGCTATAGGGGATTAACACTTAATTTGGTAAAGTTAAATTTTGAAATAAAGGAAATGAGAGAGAAATAAGAATGACTTGACTATGTTATGAATTCATGAGTTGAGTTGAGTTGAAATGAGAGAAATGAGAATAACTTGACTATGTGATGAATTCATGAAGTTGAGTTGAGTTGAAATAATGAAAATGAGAATAACTTGACTATGTTATGAATTCATGAAGTTGAGTTGAAATGAGAGAGAAATGAAAATGACTTGACTATGGAATGAATTCATGAGTTGAGTTAAGATGATTATTTTTGAGTAAAGATTCAGGAATTTACTCAATATGGTGGAAAATGAATGAGCCACTATGAAATAAAGCGCTGTTTTGATGTTTTGTGTGTCAATAGGAATTAACGAATACAACTGCTGGTCAATTGTATTTGTTTTTTCTGTTTCCTTTTTGTGTGTGAATTTAATGTTCATTTGTATGTCATGTTTGTAAATGTAGGTTGTGTTTTGAATTGTATATGATTTAATGTAAATAGAGGGTAATTGGATATAAGCCCTAATGTTACATAAAATAGATTTGGTTAAGGATTAAGAATTATGAGCCCTATAAATTATGGGGACTTTTGATAGATTTTGGTGCTTTTTGAGATTGATTATTATCTAGAATATATTTTCAACATAATGTTAAATATATCTTAATTAAAAAATAATGATTTAGCTCTGTTTAAGGTTGGTTTTGATGTCGACCTTGTTTGGGGCCGCTTGCCCTATGTTGATTTGCAGTTCGCTGTGGCTGCCCTTGTGTTCCTCCTGCACGCTGCAGAGGGGTGTGTCTGTGTGTGCAAATGCGTGTGTGTGTGTTCTCTCCCTGTCATGCGTTGAATGAATGGTAGTGAAATAGCTGTTATAACTGATTTTAATATAACTTGTGACTTATTGGTGAAGTTACTATTCAGTGTTTGACGGAGCTGTGTGTTTGTTTCTGGATTCTGACTGTTGCCACGATTGACGCTCTGGTTTAAAGTTCTTAATAAATAAATAGCGTTGTGCTGCATGCCGGCGCCTGGGTTTTAATTTAGATTTTACACTTTTAGCATTGTCTGATACATGAAGCCGGCATCAGCCGTGGTTGCATGCATTCTTTAATTCAGTGTTGCTGTTGGTGTTACAGCGTTATATTACTGGATTAATTCATATTGATGAATTAAATTACATACAATATCAGCATTCATTTGGTTGTGGTAGAATACGTTCCGGACAAAGGCCTGATTTAAATATAATAATGATAACAATAATAACAATGATAATGATAATGTTTGGTGCTGCTTTTGATTATTAAATAGCAATCTGATTGGATTAACGTGCGGTTTTTCTCAATTATGTGATCGATTATTTGCTTTGCCGTTCGATGGCATTGTTTGCTGAATTATGTTATTGTTCAGCGGTGTTTATGTGTTTATGGATCTGTTTTATCCGCTGTCGTTTCCTTATTCCACTGACGTGTATTTTACGGTTTCGGACTTGTTCACGGCGTTCCGCTGCAGCGTCCGGTGTGAACCGTCTCGGATCGATCGCGTCTTTCTTTTTGTGCGTTTGTTGGGATTCTGTGATTTGTGCCTCTGTTTGTCATGTGTGTTTATGTGTAAGCTGTTTAGGTTTATTTGGTTCCGCTGTGAAAGTTGCGGGTGTTGTGAACGAAGTGGTAAACTGTGTATTTGGTGATAAGAACTGGTCCGTATTTTCCGGCGGGCAGAAATCTTGGTTAAGTGTTTGAATGTGACCATTAGAATATTTGTTAACGTAAGATAATTGTGAATATGCCATGTTGTTTTGTTTTTGTTTTAACTGTCTCGTATTTTGCGTCTGCTAGCTGTGTGACACTATGCCTGGATATGAACGGCCTGGGACGCCGGGTTCGTGAGTTTTGGTTATTGGGACTTTGTTATTCGTGTTCTGACGTGGATGTTTACAAAAACTGTGTCTTCTGTTGAGCTGTCCTGGTTAGTGTTGTAATTTCGTTGTAAGTTCACTCCGGTATAATGTGAATGTGTTGTGTCGATTTGTTTCCCCGTTGTTTTTGGCGTCTGTTTGAGTTCCCGTGATGTTAACTCTTCGTCCTTAACGTTGTTACTGGACGTTTGTTTGTTTTTGAGAGGCGGAGCTACGAGTTACGTCATGGTGTGGACGGACTGTGGTCCGCCCAAAGGGGGGAGGATGATCAGTTGTGGCGCCATCTAGCTAAAGAGATGGTGAACTGCACAAGTTTTACTCTAAAGTTAAATACTGCCTCTAGCGGTATATATGGGAAACTGCATGCTTTAGTGGAAGCAATGTTGCTCTCTGCTGGTAACATGAAGTTAACACTTATATAGAAATTACTCATTCGTTTAAATACAGTATATTCTTTAAAGATTAAGATTAAAGATTAAATCGGGCTTTCGCCTTTAATTGGCCATGTAATGTTAGTACATTATTGGAATTTGTCTTCTGCACTTATCCCATCCCTGAGGAGCAGTCGGCAGCCATTTTGCGGCGCCTGGGGAGCAGTTCGGGGTTAAGGGACTTGCTCAACATCCCACAGTGACGGCCCCGGTGAGGCTTGAACCGGCAACCCTCCGATTACAAGCCCAGCGTCCTTAACCACTAGGCCACTAGGCCACCACTCCCCATTATAATTAATCATAATTATAATTGTTCCATAAGCTTGAAATATGAGTAAGATTTACAGAAATTTTTTAAAGGTTTCATTTTTTTAGTTTTGGATTCACAGCTTTAAAAATGGTGATGACTTGTTATGAAACTGAATTTTTGAGGAGTTGAGGAGAGGAGTACCTGAATCACAACTCCTAGGACACTGAAACACACCTGGTGGTTTTGACTTTGTGGACAATACGATACTCGAATTCCAGTCGAGAGAAACTGGTGCGTTTATTCATGAAATTATTCAAATAGAACATTTGTTCTGGTTTATTTTTTACACATTTATAGCAACACATTACCTTACACAAACAATAATAACACAATTTATTCACTTATATATGGCTTCACAGTGGTATATATGATACATGAAAGGACTTGGCAGTGGACTGAATATTGAATTTGTTTACTTTATTGAACATCATTGATTAACAATAACTCATTGATTGATTGGCTTTGACAATTTAGTATTATTAATTTGATTAGTTATCTGCAAGTTAGATAATCTGTTTAAACTATCAAGTGAATATGGTGAATAATAATTTCAGTATCTGTGCTTAACTTAACTTTGATTGGGGATATTGATATCATCCCAGTTTTGGAGATGATTTAAGGTTTGATCAATTATATCATTACGATTCGGGTGGATTTATTCTCACATCACTTCTTCTGCAGTTGGCAAAGTTCGGTGACCATAGATTTCGTATAGCACACAATTTTTCGTTCGACATTAGATTTATAGTAAAGGAAAAATTAAGAGAAGTTCTTTATAATGACGAGTCCCTACATTACACAGCCATGGTCAGTTGAGGGTACTTTTAATCCAGATGTAGTTAACACCTTACAAGTCCTAGTGTCTACTTATAGAGCAAGTCAGAGGAAAGGAAAAGAGGGAAAGAAACGAAGTGAAGAAAAAAGACAAATTGAATTAGGCATACTGCAACTCTTTGAGATCGTAGGGCAAAGTTTATCTAAACTGGCAAATGACAAAAAGATGCAAAGCACACGAGACATTAAGAAAAAGGAGAAGACCACGAGCAAGTTGACAAAGAAAACCAACATATCTTTCTCTCAGGCAACATCAGCAAAGAAGCCACCACCATATGAAAGAGAAGTACGTTTACGAATATTGGCAAAAGCAGAAAGAAGAGGAGATCGATCAACAAAGCAATTAATGTCAGAGAAAGACGACACGAAGGACAATGAAAGTGAAAATGAAGGTGAAAATGAAAGTGAAGACGAAAGTGACAAAGATGAATGTGAAGATAAAAGTGAAAGACATGAAAGTGAAGACAAAAGTGAAGAAGATGAAAGTGAAGAGGAAGTGGAAGGAGAAAATTTTCTCCAGTGGAGTTTACGCAACAAAGAGAAGAAAAAGTCTCAAAAGTCAAACACCTGGAAAGATGCACTACGTCCAAAAACCGAAAAGAAAGACAACAAAATGTGCCCAGTGATACTAATCACAAAATCTGGACAAAATCTGGAGTACAAGCCTTGGCAGAAAACTGACATGTCTGACATACTCGGAAAATTACCGACGCTTCGAGATGGTGCACACCCCTGGATCTCAAAGCTGGAAGAGGTTCTGGTGGGAACACAGCCAGCGATGGGAGATATTAAGAGACTTTTGGCCAGCCTTATTGGAGTTCCAGCAATGAAAGAGATTCTGCAAACAGCAGGCCTAAAGAGATATGTGGAGACGTCTGTCAATGATCAAGAACGGTTTGCTGCAAGTCGAGGACGGGTGTGGAGAACCTTAAGAGGACTTTTTCCAACAAATGTGCATCCTGACAACATCTTCATTGAGCCACTTGGTCACCAAGAGAACCCGAGAGCATATGTATCGAGAGCTCATCGAATGTGGAGAAACGTCACAGGAAATGATCCCGAATTGAACCAGATGGAGAAATCAATTTTAAGAGCCAAAATCCAGGAAGGATTGCCTCTGACACTGAGGAGCAAATTGGCTGAAGTGTTTGGTCTTGGAAGTATGACCAAAGGCGTGTATACGGATCACATCGCACATCAGGTGGAAGTGTATCGGAAAAAGGAACAAGATCAAGATACTCTCCGAAAACTCACCCAAATACAGTTGATCGATGATAAGAAGAAAGAAGAGAACCAAGCATTTGTCATGCAGAGTCAGCCACAACCGACTCAAGTGCAACCACAACTACAACAACAGTTTCAGCAACAGCCACCTGAGGTTCCCATTGCCTCTTTCCAACAGCCATCGTGTGATCAACCACAAATAGGAAGAGGAAGAGGCCAAGCAAACTTTGGAAGAGGAAGAGGAGGAAACTTCCCACAGATACAAGGACCATGTCATAATTGTGGACAAATGGGCCACTTTGCTCGTAATTGCTACAGCTCCAGAGGAAGCTTCAGAGGAAACTCCAGAGGAGGTTTCAGGAATAGCTTCAGAGGAGGCTACAGAGGTCAACAGCAGCAAATCAGGGGACCGGTAAACCCATTCAGGGGCCCGGTACCTGGTTTCTAAAGGTGCCAGCTGGTAGAGTCAGGGCCGAAGCAAGAATCAACAATAGAGGTGAAAAATAAACACTCAACCATTGGAAGTTATGACTGATTGTGAAGCTGCTTTCACCTGTATTCGGCCAAAGGACGCTATACATCTTCCCATGTCTGGACAACTAGCAGGACAATAGGGGTATGAGGACGTGAAACAGCTGATTCCTCTCACAAAACCCAATCAAGCTCTGCTACAAAAATCAGAGACCTCGTCAGTATACTGGATTGGAGATCCAGATCCAGAACTGCTAAAACCAGCTACTATGTGGGAAGAGTCCATCGTGGCAAACATGCCTAACACAAGGCTACCAGAGTATCCACATCATTGCACACTCAAATATTTCAAGAACACAGACCAAGCAAATCCAGAACAATGATTGAGTAATCAACCCAAACATGTTGAGCTGACTTCGTCACCACAAGGAGCAGCTATGAAGATAAACATTAACGATTAGTAGTTTGTCTAGGTCAGATGATAACTCATGTACATAGAAACATCTCTGAAAGTTATTTAGAAGCTATTCATACAGCACTAAAACCTAGAACAGTTAGGGAAATGATGTCATTTATTGATATCACAGACTTTTAGAGCAGGAAGATATTACCTTAGTGAGATGCTCTACGGTAAATTCGGCTGAAAATTTGCCAACTCCAGAAGATGGGGAACCACATGATTGTGTGGAAAATTGCGGGTTTAAGAAAACAGATGGGTCTCAGATCCAACATCATACACAGGTATTGAAATTATTGCATGCAATGATAAAACCAAAAGAAATAGCTATAGCTAAGTGTGCAGCTCACAAACAGGACATGTTAAGAAACCAGGAAGGACTGATGATAGTGCCTTCAGACCTACTGGGCCTAATGATTCAGGAAGCCCATGGGTTAGCCCATGTGGCAAAGGGAGAAGTTAGGAGAAAAATTGCAAAAGTGTGTGGGGTTTTGGTTATAGATTATGTTGACATGATAAAACCAGTTGTGAATAGATTTTCTCAATGGTCTGAAACATGTCCAAGCAAACGTAAAGATGCTCAGTCTGTTGCTAAGTTTTTGTGTCGCGACATTAAAGTAGTTGGGGTTTACCCGATCGCATATCTTCAGACAACGGGAAAGAATTTGTGGATAAAACAGTAAGATTAATTTTAGGAAAAATTAGGAATCAAATAACGTTTAGGAGCTATCACCCACAAAGCCAAGGTGTGAAAAAATGAATGTTGTGCTAAAAAATTGCATTGTTGAAATCTGTTAGCACACAGGTTTTAATGGGGTTGAGGTACTTCCACTAGCATTAGTGATATGTCGTTTAAGTGAATTCCAAAGAAAAAAGGTCAATAGCAATTAGTTAGATCAATAATGACGGTAGAACAGAAAAAATGTCCACTATTCTAGCTAGGACTGTGGCTAGTGGTATTATTGCATCAAATATAGTTTCTACAAATACAACAGTGATAGATAAGAATGTTTCAATAACAGTGATGACAACAGCTAATTCTATAATTTCTGATAATCATACAAGTGCAGCTGTGGAAATGAGTTCCACAACAAATAACAATGGCAACTTCTTCAGTGCCCATAGAGCCTGAAGGTACAAAAACAATACCAGACATTACATCCTAATTCATTATAGTCTATAAATACAACTCAACAGGCTATTGAACGATTGAACATTAGGTTGAATAATATTGAGGACAGTTTTTAAGAACCATTAGATGAGGAGACTGATAACGACTGCGGTGAGACAGATAATGTGAATATATCACCAGATGAGTATTCGGACGGAGATTTGACACCAGAAAAAAATGTCTCAGAATTTTCGCGCCATAAGAAAGCGGAAAAAGTTGAAAACCTGGGGTTTGATGCCTCAGTGTTGCAAATTTTAGATACATGGATAAGCAGAAATATGTGGTATTGGCAAATAACTCACTCCGTTAGAGAAATTACTGGGATAAAGGGTCCGGTTTAGTGAAAATTCCAACTCCAAGCACGTGGAATTCAATTTCCGATTAATACCTGAACCTTTGCTGGCATATTGCCAATCACGATTGGTGACATGGCTGTGGATTCTTACAAAGCAAACACAATTCTGATAATTTGGTGGAAATAGCTGATCGCCTGTTCACATGCAAAAGTTCACATCACTACAGTTGTTCTTCGCTAGTGGAATGACAGTTTTTGTATATTCTTGAATATTATGAAGATATTGTAGGTTCTGGGAGCTGCTATTTTATCACTTTGTGTGATTTTCTGTTGTTGTACATTGGTACTGACCTCTCCTAAAGCTATGATACAGATGAGGAGGTGACAGTAGTGGTTGATGAGATAGTGGAGACTTATCCATTTTGATTGATTACACCATTCCCTGAACGATATTTTAACCAAGTGGTTTCTTGGTTAAAGGGGGGAACGGAAAGGAAAAATGGAATCACGTATTAATAATGCATTAATTAGGCATTGAGTGTTAAACATTAATCAAAAAAGATAGAGGAAAAAAAAAAAAAAACAACAAAGAAAAATTAGAATTTAGCTATCATGTGGTGTTTAATGTTTGTGCAAGATACTGGTCAGATGTTTTTTACCTTCCAGAACAAGTGTGGGAGTGATGGGGCTAGATGATTCTACCTGCCTATATGAACATGGACACCTCAAACATGGACACTCCAGTTATGGACACTGAAGGACAAAAACATGGATGGCAATCCACAACGAAGCCGTCATGAACTGTGATACTGAACGATAAGTTGATGCTGCCAAAGGAATATCAACAACAACAATTGTCCAATGTTTTCATATGTGTCCTACATGTTTGTGATGTTTATTGTATTGGAATATGTTTATTACAATGTATTCTACCTCATTAATGATTTCTACTTTAGACTAGGTATTTTAACGAATACACATTTTAGATTTAGCTAGATAGTTTGAAGTGCTTATGTTGGGACCTCAGGTATTGTGATTTTTTTTCCGGTTTTTATTTGAAGGGCCAGTGGGGCTTAGGCAAGGAAAGGCTTACTGTGAGGTGCGATGGGTCGACCAGACCTCATAGTGGGCAACCTTTTTGTTTGTTTCTGAGGTTCTCAATGTGTGTACTTAATGTAGATGCACGTAGACATTTAGACATTTATGTTTTTCTTTTCAAGTAAAAACAAATCAACTAAATTACAGTTAAGTAAGTCTATAGACTTGGAGTTAAAGACTGATAAATATAAGATAAAATAAGGCATTAATTAAATAATACTAGTTTTCTCATTTTTGATTGGTTAGAGATTTATTAAAATTGGCAGAGGATGATATTTGAAAGGATCCTTTTCACATTTGGAAATTTTACAGTATGAATAAGGCTAAACATGATAAGGGGTTGTCATAACCTTTAAGACTATTTATAACATGCTTTGTTATCTTTGTTTTTTCGAGACTTGGTGCCTCGAAAAGGGGGGAATGAGGTGTATTGACTGTTTCACATGTGTAGGAAATTAAATCATCTAAATTAAACTTTGGCTGAAATACTATACTAGCCTCAGCATGGGAGACAGAAGGTTGTCTCTCTCTGTGAAGTGTAAATGTGGACCAAGGGGGGACCCTTTCCCCTTCCTGGCCAAGCAAAGGAACAGTAGGATCAAAGAACAGGTTCGTTCCTGTTCTCACCTCTTTGTTACATTAAACAATCAATCAATGTTTACTTGCTAAGTTTTCAAACTCTGGGCTCCGAACCCATGCGGAGCCCAGGGGATTTTATCACCCCCAAAGGTGACTCAGGATGTTGGAAGAATACCAGCTGTTTGTTTCCCCCTCAAAATGAGATCAAAGAATATGTATTTGTTTGAAAAGTCACAAATGAAGGATTATTGGAATGGTTCTTGCAGAAATCTAGATTGCAAATATAGTTTGTTCAATGCCACTCTTCAGATAATTCAAGAACCAACAGAATGTTCTCATTCATATAACCCATTGTCAACTACAAGTGTTATTCATTCTATGCAATATACCTCTTCACTTCAAGCTGAGTATAAGATGTCAACAGATGGCTTTATTTGTGACCCCCTGCCCGTTATCTCTGTAACTCGACTGTTGGATGTTGATTAACTTGTGAACCCTGAAAGTTTCTTGTTCCCAGGTTGGTACTTCCTCCATTTGTTGAGGTGTGAAAGTTTGTGGCTTTCTTTCTTTGTTCTAAGGCTAAAGCCTTAGACTCCTCCCGTTGGTCTCAAGTCATATAGGCCTTTTTTGGCTAAGATTCTTCAGAGTAAATTTGACCCCGGCTGCTCTCACAGGGCTTCTGCCTCAGCCCTGTTCTTTTGATTCTGCTTGTGTTAATAAACTTTGTGTTATTATGCAAGCCAGTTTCTACGATCCCTTTTTTCCACTCTACATCTTTTTCATCGTTCACATCTCTACCTGGGAAAACCACGACATACGTCGCATTTCCGGAAACAAGACCCCGACGTGTTGTGTCTGAACGTACAGTGTGAGCAGTCAGATCGTGTCAGACCGTTGCAGTTTGAGCTGGAGCTGAAAACTATTAAAAAAAAAATCGCACAGTGTATCCCCGCCTTTAGATGAGTAAACTAACACTATCAGTCAGGTTTTCGTTCTCATCACAGCACTGAAACTGCTCTTATCAAAGTGATCAATGACATAAGGTTGAACACTGATTCAGGAAAAGTATCTGTTCTCATTCTGTTGGATCTAAGTGCTGCATTTGACACTGTAGATCATACAATTTTGTTACACAGATTGCAAACATGGGTCGGACTAAATGGAAAAGTAATGCAATGGTTTAAGTCATACTTGGAGGAGCGAAGCTATTTTGTAAGCATTGGAAACTTTGAATCTGACAGATTACCAATGTCCTGTGGGGTTCCTCAGGGATCTGTTCTTGGACCCCTTCTGTTTAACCTTTACATGCTTCCTTTAGGACAAATTTTACAGAACTGTAAGGTTGATTATCAGAGCTATGCAGATGACACACAACTATATCTATCACTGAACCCAGATGACCATGGTCCCATTGAGGTGTTGTGTGACTGTTTAGAAAAAGTAAACTGCTGGATGAGTGAAAACTTCCTTCAACTAAACCATGACAAGACGGAGGTGATTGTCTTTGGTAACAAGGAAAAGAGGACTGCTGTCAGCAATTATCTTGAGTCTCGATCTTTAAAAGCTAAAGACCAAGTCAAAAACCTTGGTGTTCTGATTGACTCAGATCTTACATTCAGCAGTCAGATCAAATCTATCACAAAAACAGCCTTCTACCACCTAAAGAACATCTCCAGAGTGAAAGGTTTAATGGCTCAGAAAGATCAGGAGAAACTGGTCCATGCTTTTATCTCCAGCAGACTGGACTATTGTAATGGTCTTCTGACAGGAATCCCCCAAAAGAGCATCAAACAGCTACAGCTGGTTCAGAACGCTGCAGCTCGGGTCTTAACCAGAACAAAGAGGTCAGAGCACATTACTCCAGTTTTAAAGTCTTTACACTGGCTCCCAGTCAGCCTCAGAATAGACTTTAAAGTTCTGCTGCTGGTGTATAAATCTGTGAATGGGTTTGGTCCAGAATACATCAGTGACATGTTGGTCAGGTATGAACCCAGCAGGTCTCTCAGATCTTGAGTATGAAATGCGCTATATATATAAATATAAATATAAATAAATTTGCCTTGCCTTGCCTTGCCTATAACATACACAGCAATATAAACAGTGAACTAAATTGGGTAGTTACATACCGTCTCAGATGGCGTTTGTCTTCTAGTAACTTTCTTTCTAAAAGCATGTCGACGACTCGACGAGTGTTGTGTGAGAAATAATACTAGTTAGAGATGGCTCGTCAAGACCAGCCTTACGTTGCTTCTTATTGGTTTATTACTGCGTGATGCCTGCCGTGGTTGGTTAGATTAGGCACAAGGAGACATGGATTGGTTATTTCGGTCAGTCAATCAGAGTTACTTGAACTACGGCAAGCAGCGAGGACCAAAGTTCATTATCATGAAAAAATTAAATAGAGTTTTGAATGGGGAAATATAGGCGTGAGAAATGTCAAGTGTGGCGTGTGGTGTGAGAATGGGTCAGATCGCGTGACTGTCACACTCAAAGGGTGACGCTTGGCACCTCTGGCACTACTTAATACCCAAATACACATTCAGCTGAAAAAAGTTGGTTTGAGGTTTATTCATCTTTAAGTATCAGAGTACAATTAAAGCCGCTATCCGGAGTTTCTTCCTCCTCCTGCCTCTGCAATCTACCAGAAGCCACGCCTCTACTTTTCTGCACGCGCATCGCGGAACATAACAAGATCGCATTGGGTCGCATTAATATAGGTCTATGGGTCAGGTAAGAGCCAAAATCATATTTACCTTTTTGCTGTTGTGACGCGCGGCCTTGTTTCCGTGCACAGTTCCGCATTCACTTTGACTGACAGTCTCAAAATCAGAAAGTCAAAGCCTATTGGCTGGGCGCACTCGGCAATCGTTTTCATTTGTGTAGGGGTCTATAGGACGAATAGGATGAATGTATATGAATGACCACCGGCAGTAGACCATATTAAAAGACTAGTTACGTAAATGATACGTAAACATCGATTTCTCAGAAACTCCAGATATCAGCTTTAAAGTAAAAAGTATTTTTCATAGTACATATGAAATAAAGTGAAGCAGCCATAAATAGTTCTCCCCTTGTTCTCTTAATTTAAATTTTAAGTTAACGAAAATATTTCATATTTCTATTTCCTGATGCAAGGAGTGCCTATGGGCACCATCGCGTCCAGGAAGGTGGTCGGGGGGGATCTGTGAGGGGTTGCTGGGATGTAAGCCCCCAGCGCTCCCACATCGATTACTTGGGCCTCTCAGCGGTGTTTCTTTCCCTGTAAAACAGTGTCCCCCTGGACAGCAGGCGCGGGCCTGCTGTCCAGGGGGACACTGTTTTACAGGGAATGGATGCTACACCCGGAGGCTGTGGAACAGATCTGTCTGAAAGTGCATGATGAGAAATCACCAACTTGGCCAATTGTATAGTTCCACACTGTGGCCAAATGTAGAACTGTCAGGGTCCACTTGAAATTCCATGCTGACCAATTGGGACTGGTGGACCCTTGGAGGACTAGGTTCCCTTCAAATAAGGAGTTCTCCTTCTTCTCTCATGTTCACCGTAGCTACTCGCGAAATGTTTTTTTTTCCTGGTAGATAATAAGCTGGTGCACAATACTGTTGACTGTGAATATCACAGTATAGTAATTTCCGATCATGCCCCTACATCAGTTGCCATTTCTTTTTCCCCCTGCAGACCGACTCACAAATTCTGGAAATTTAATTCACAGTTGCTTTCGGAAGCTAAATTCAAAGATTTTCTTACTAAAGAAATAAATTTCTTCTTTGAAATTAATGATACGCCTGATATCAGCAGTGATATACTGTCAGATTCCTTCAAGGCTTATGTGGGCAGATAATCTCATTTGTATCCCATTTTAAAAAAAACAGAACTCTCTAAATCAAAAGAATTATCAGGTAAAATACACATTTTAGACGATGAATATGCCAATAACGCTTCAGCTGTATTATACAAGGAAAGGTTGCAGTTACAGTCTATGATTTATTGTCAACCAGCAAAGTTGAGATTCAGCTTTTACAAACAAAGCAACGCTTCTTTGAACAAGGTGACAAACCTGGCAAACTTTTGGCATACCAAGCCCGAGCCGCCAGTGCCTCGAGGCATATACCCAAAATAGCGTTTCCGAATGGGTTAGTCAAAATGGACCCCATGGAAATATGTAATACCTTTTCTTGTTATTACTCGACACTTTACTCATCTGAGATCTCCTCTTGTATTTGGTCAGAGCGTAATTCTCTGGACTGTTTATCATACCCTCAAGTAGACAATGATGTATTTAATAATCTAGGAGCCCCTATAGTGGTTGCCGAGGTCCTAGAGGCTATCAGCTCCAAATCTCCTGGACCGGACGGATACTCCACGGAATTTTTAAAAACATTTTCCAACATGCTAGCTCCTATCCTGGTGAGGGTATTTAATGCTGCGTTCACAAATGGGAGACTACCTTCTACATTCTCTGAAGCATCAATAACCTTGTTGCTTAAGAAGGACAAAGATCCCCTCCATTGTGGCAGTTAGAGGCCCATTTCCCTCCTTAATGTTGACTTCAAAAATTTTATCCAAAGTACTCGCCATTCACCTGCGTCTGGCTTCGTCTCTGGGCGACAGTCTTTTCATAATACTAGAAGAATATTAAACATTACATGCTCCTCATCAGACTGCAACCCGGCCAAAATCATTTCATCATTAGACGCAGAGAAAGCATTTTACCGCATGGAATGGGACTACCTGTTCGTTATTTTACGCAAATTTGGTTTTAGCCCCAACTTCAAATCAAATCATAATCACATTTAATAGCTTGCAGCAGTAGTATTACAGTTCTTAAGATGTAGAGCTAAAATGTGCTGTATTTCTCACTGTATTGCAGGTAAAAGGTCTGACCTTTGTCTAAAGGATGACCGAGATTGCGTTAGGGTTAAAACCAGGTAGTTGACAATATCAGGATACGAAACAGAAAGAAGACTCTCCGGGTAATCATTGATCCAAGATGAGGGAGCCAACTCGTATGGATCTGCACCACCACTAAACCGTAGCTTTTCCAAATATCGGGCCCTTTCCTGCAGACCAAGTGCTTCCCTGTACGCCTTTGTATCTGTACCACACTTTGAGGACCTTTTCTGTGGTTTTGGACATTTATTTATTTATTTATTCAGTTTATTTCCGACATGGTTGCATTCACAGAAGTTTTCTTTTTCTATTTTTTTTTTTGTACATGCCGAAAAAGGAGACAAGAGAAGCAGTTTGCTTATCCAAGTCCCGTCCCCTATTTTGAACACAGAAAATTTACATCAGAGCTTGTCTCTCTGGTCAAACATTCTTTGGTTCTGAACACAATTTCATTTATTTATTTTTTTTGTCCTTTTTTGTGTAGGATTTCTTCTCATCTGTAGTCAGTGTTGTCTTCTTTTTTTTATTTTTTATTCTTCCTCTCCATCGTTGTTCGTGTCATCCTTCTTTCCGGTAGATTTAATTCCTAAACGTTGTTTGTGTTCCTCCAGTTCAAAAGAAAAGTTCATCTTCTTTCTCATTGATGTGTTGATCTCGTATTCTTGCAAAAATGTCTTCCGAGTTTTTTCTTTTATATCTAGCCAAGTTTGCAGCTTGTTTTGTCTCTGCATCAAGGCTATTCCAGCTGGTAATAGCTCTGTTGACAGTGCTGTATTTTCCAATGTTAGATTTAACCCTTTCTTGTATAAACACATTATTATGTCTTAGTTCATAAAGAGTGTGTTTGTATGTGAAACGTTTTTGTATTTGGTATGGGAGTGTTTTTAGTAATGCCCTATATGCGAGAATTTGTGTGTTGTAGTGTATTATTTCTTGCAGTTTTAGGTATTTGGCCTTTTCAAATAGTTCATTTGTGTGTGCGTTGTGTGGTGCCTTATATAAAATCCTAATTGCTTTCTTTTGTAGTTTAAATGAAGGTTCAAGATACGTTTTGTAGGTGTTTCCCCAGATTTCTGAGCAGTAATTTAAATGTGACCCAACAAGGGAAGAATAGATTGTCTTCAGTGATTTGGTATGTAGTATTTGTTGTAATTTCCATAGGATGTAGATGCTTTTGGCAACTTTGTTTTTAACTACTTGTATGTGCTTTTTCCAGGTCAGTTTCTCATCTATCCACACTCCTAGTGCTCTATATTCTTTTACTTGTTCAATTATATCCATGTCTAGTTTCAGTCTAATATTTTCTGTTATTTTTTTATTTCCAAAGCTGATGAATTTTGTTTTACTGACGTTTAGGGCTAGTTTATTTACATTAAGCCATGTTTGGATTTTTGATAGTTCTTTTAATTTTCGATAATTGCGGTAATATTGAAATAGGTCGATAGTTGGTGAAATCTCGTTTGTCTCCACTCTTGTGGATCGGTCTGATTTTTGCGATTTTCATTTGGTCTGGGAAAATACCCTTTTTGAATGAGAGATTGCTGATATATGTTAGCGGTGGTGTTATTTCAGCTGTTACAGTTTTTAGTAGACTCAGTTAGATTATTAACGTCTCTGGATTTTTTTGAATTACAGTTTGTAATGATCGCTTTCACCTCTGCTTCCGTTACTTCTTCAAGTGTTAAATAGTTATCATTCTCTATATTCTCACTGTCAAAATGGTTCCATTTAAGTGTTGGATGTTGATAGATTCCTCTCCCAGTCTCCATTCCAATATTTATAAAGAAATTATTAAGTTCTTCTGCGATTTTTTTCTTATTGTATTCCTTTAAGTTGTTTATTATAAAGGGATCTGTGGCTTCTTCTTTGCTTTTACGCATAGTTATGGAATTTATAATAAGTTTTTGGTTTTTGTTTTTATTCTTTTAATTGTTTTTCCATAATATTCTCTTTTCTTTTCTCTTAGGAGAGTGTTGACTTTGTTTCTGTATTTTTTGTATCGTAGTTCTGTTTTCAATGTTTTATCTTTAAGATATTTTTTTATAGTGTTTTCTTTTTTTGCATGCGTTTGCAAATTTTTTATCAATCCAGGGTATTGTGTTTGTCTTACGGTTGACTGTTATTTGTTTCAAAGGGCAGCATTTACCATTTATTGTAGTTATGTCTGTGAATGTGTCATATGCTCTGTTCACCTCCTGTTTTGTGTAAACCTCCTTCCACGTTTCTTTTCTTATCTGTTGTTTAAAGTTTTCTAGCTGTTTTTCTCCTTCCAGTCTTTTGTATGTTTTTGGTTCTAGTGTTTCTAGGTGGATATTGTCGTTAGTATTAACTATTGTAAATATTGGTAGATGGTCGGAGATGTCATTTATTAATATTCCATTGGTTAGATCTGAATTTTGTATGTTTGTGAAGATGTTATCTATCAGTGTTGAGCTGTGTTTATTAATTCTAGTTGGTTTTGTTATAAGAGGTTTTAGTCCATTTGTGTACATGTAGTTACTGAACCTATTCAAGCTCTTTTTGTTCAATTTACTAAAGTTCTGAAAAAGGATTAAAATAAGTGAATTGTGTAAACCCAATTTAACTTTGTTCTTTCTGTTGTTTCAGTTGCTGAGAGCCAAAAGTGGTGCCTCTTGTCATTTGTTGTGCAGCCCCTAGGTTTGTCTGTCATTCCATCTGGGGTGTTTTCATTATAAAACAAAAAAAAATCCCTGGAATCCCTTAGCACCGGTAAGCCTCAACAATGATCATTTTGTACCAATTTATTTTATTTTATTCTGAACATTTTGTAATAAAATAACCTAAACGGACCATGCCTACTGCTCTAGTAATAGCCGGGCCTGAGTGGCTTGTGTGGATACATTTCACTGTATTTCCTTGGGCAAACTCCCAAGGTGGAGTTGCCAATCTTAATCTTCCCTCATACTCACGCCACATGTAAACTAAAATGACTGGTCATTTTGGACTCCATATGTGGTGCACCTAAAAATATTCAATTCAACTTTATTTGTATAGTACAAATTACAACAAAGTAATAATATTTATTTAGCAATATGACATTCGAACAATGCACAATATAAAATAAAATAACAAAATGTTTAACCTGACCCCACTCATACATTAAATAATAATGTACAGGCCTAAAACTGACTGAGCTTCTGGAAGAGAGTCAAATTAAACACTTTATCAGCTTCTTGGCTTTATTCATTATCCAAGGATGTTCTTGGAGATGCACACACACTATGTACTCTGCATTCTTTGTGTAACCGGGGCAGTGTGGATAATTTCTTGTGCCGTGCTTCAGATTGCTGTGTAGGGGTCCCACGGAACTACAGTGTTGACGTGACACAGAAACATAAAACACACCTACTGCTCTGTCAACTCTGCTTAGAAAACTCTTCAGTGCTCAGATGTATTAAAGCCACCCCTTGAGTCCATGGACAAGTTGGTCTGTTTCCAGACAAGCGCGCACTGACCGTGGTGTTTGCTCGCGTCATCACAACATTGTTACAGCTTGTTTTACGTGTTCAGTTGTTGTGGTAAACTGCTGTGAAGTGTTGCAATGTGCGCGCACTGTGTTTATCTACTGCACTGATGTATATTCTCCTTGCTTTTAAAATGTAATCTCCCTGAGTAATCGCCGTTTTAATAAAAAAAAAAAATACCTGTAATATCTGATTACATGTTTTTTAATGTACTGTAACGGATTACAGTTACATGTTTTTTGTATCCACTTTACGTAACGCCTTTACTTGTAATTCGTTACTCCACAACCCTGGATATTGTGTGATGTGTGCGGTAAACAGTGTAATGTTTGTCTTGTGCAGCTCCGCCTGAAAGATGGATCCAGGGGCCAGCAGCCCAATCGAGATGCCAGCACTTGGCCGACCTTTTGGCCTTGGAATGTTGTACGACTGTCGCAGAGACATAATCATCCCTGGTAGGCAATCACCTACTTTGAAATCACTTTTACCACAACAACAACAACAAAAACAATATTTTGAACTAGGTTTTGACAAATATTGATATCTCAACTTAAGGGTGACAATCAAAAATGGTATTTCAGTTATTTTTGAATATTTATTTAATTAAAATACTTCAAATCTGAACTTGACAATGCATCCTTTAAATTTAAAAAAGCATCAAAACCAATCAGGTAAACTCAAAAGTGCAATGTCGTAAATTTCACATAAAACTCTATTAACTGCGAACTATTTTTTGGCATACCTTGATAGATATATATATAAAAACAAACAATATTTTACAAAACAGCGTGGATCAGGTGATAGAGGTGTCATCTTCTGATTGGGAGGTTGGGGGTTTGATCCCAGTCTATACCTGTCTATGTGTTAAAGTGTCCTTGGGCAAGACACTAAACCCTAAGTTGCTCCCAGTGGTTGACCAGTGAATTGCATGGCAGCTCAGTCTTATTGGTGTGTGAATTGGTGAATGAGTTGATATTGGGTCTACTTCACTGTAGGCATAAAAGCGCTATATAAATCAAGACCATTTACCTAAACTTATATCTATTTTTTTGTTTTTGGACTTTTTGTTGTCTACATCAATTTACTACTAAATTATTTATAAAACCATACAGAATAGTCACCATCAGAGTGCTGTAATAATAATTGTGAAAAACTAAAGGTCCAGTTAGTGTCACTGACAGATGGACAATTCTCGTTTCTGGAGCCTGTTTAAATGAAGAGCTTAGAGAGTTCAATCTACACTCTGCATCCCTCACCCTTACACTGTGTGTTACGCCAAGCCTCTCATTCTCTCAATTTCTGGCTTATGTTTGGTGCCCTGCTCACCATACATGTATCCCCTCCCTTTCACTATATTCAATCAATCAATCAGTCTTTATTTATATTAAATTAAACTACAACTGCAGAAAAACATGATACAGTAATATCAATTCAGCCTGCCTTGGCCTTGGGCCTCACTCCCAGTGGCCTAGTCAACACTTATTATAAAGGTTACAAATCTCTTTCTGTTTATTGGTAAGCTAATAGCGACTCCAAGGTCTGTAAATGCGATTGTTTATAGATGAGACAATGTCCGCTCTCGTGGTTAGGTTATATTATGATTCAGTCCTGTTTATGCAGACTGCAAATTATAACCAGCTATATCAGAATTTGAATCTCTTCCCGTCTATTGAACCAGTAAATGTGACCGATTATAGACAAGCCCATGTCCGCTTGAGCGGTAAGGTTATGATTGGTCAGTATATTGACCAATCAAGTGTCGCTTTTACAAGGAACTTAAAGGTGCAGTATTATGCTATTTTTTTACCCATCTCCATTTGTTCTAAGAACCCCAACAACATAGTATTTGAGGTTTATTTTCCCAAACTCGCCTGTTTTCCAGAGTTTTAGCCCTCTGAAAAGTGACTTTCTGAGCAGTTCTAAAAACGGGCTGTTTTGGCACCTACTTCGGCATATTCATGAGTAGGCGTGTCTGTAGACTCTGACTCCACACAACAGCTGATCACAAGCGATTTTCTTTTGCTATCCACAGACTGTTATTGTTCTCAACCAAAAAACTGCATATGGCTTAATAAGCGGTTATTGTGCTTGTGAGTCAGACAAACACTGCTCTACGGTGTGTGTGTGTGTGCTGCTTCAAACACTCCCCGGAGCTACTACTTCGCTTTTTTCTCCTCACCACTACTTATTACAGAAATGGTCCATTCGAGGTGAAAGTCCACTGTTTTGTCCATTGGGTCAGAAACACATCAGATCATCTCAAAGGCAAAACAATGCGATGTAACGGGTACAAAATATGGAACTGCACTAGGTGCTAAAACGTGGGTGCCCACTTCTCCTCAGGGAGAGGTTAAATGCAGAGAACACATTTCATTTATGTAGCTTTACATATATGACTATAAAGTATACTCTATATTAAACCGCAGTGTTTGTTTTATCTGAGAGATAGTTTGAGACGGAGGAGCTCACGTTCTTTTATTGGGTAGGAGAAGCCAGGATTGTCTGGAGGAGTTTCCGCTAGGTGACGTCTAACCTTGCCTGCAAGATGGATTCTCCTGGTGTTCAGAAACACCAGAATCCATCTTGTCCTGCTCCAACCTTTACCCTCCATTGCGAACCAAACCGGTTCGAACCAATCATAAGGCAGTGTTGTGTTAAGGTCGGGATATCTGGGTGTGACGAAGGCAGAAGCGTTGAAGCAAAACTTGCGCACGTGCAGTTGCGGGGAGAGAACTAGCTGGGCTACCGCTATTAGCATAGCTGTCGATGCAGGAGGATGAATGTGTGAAAGCTGCTATGAACTCAGTTTTAGAAGAATCCAGCATTTCCGTTTTGAAATTGGCTAAAGCAAATCCTTGCCAGGTTACTCACCTGTTTGGAGCTGACTTTTTACAAAATGTGGAAAAATAAAGGATGGAGAAAACCTTTTCAACTCTCGCCCTCTGAATGTGGCAAAAGGGATGTGTACCACTGTAGCAAAACCATTATAAAGTGATTTTTTTTCATCATCCCGCCCCTTTAAAACAAATCAACTCTCATCATTCACTTTAAAGAGCCAGTTATTAGAGCCGTTTCGATCATGCCAGATACATCAGTACAGTAGTCCCTCGTTTATCGCGGGGGTTACGTTCTAAAAATAACCCGCAATTGGCGAAATCCGTAAAGTAGTCAGCTTTATTTTTTACAATTATTATACATGTTTTAGGGCTGTAAAACCCCTCCCCACACATTTCAGACACTTTTATCAGACAGACGTCAACATTGTGGGTTTTGTCGGGGAGAAAACTTGCAAACATACAACACTTCAGAGTGCGAAAGATGAAATATTTCCCCAATTCGCTTCATATGTGTGTCTGAAGCGAAGCACCGCCCATCAGCGGCACATCCAACTCGGTGAGTTTCACTGCCTGCATAAGCAAGGAGCTGCACTCCTTTTTCTCCTCTCATAAACCACCATTGAAAAAAGCCGGTGTGATTAGCGGCTAATGCTATCCTAGCTCAGTGCCAACTTTCAAAGATGAAAACTACAGAGAGAACTTTTACCTGCTACTACCACCCCCTCGCTGATTCCCCTCCACGCCAAATCCTTCCTAGTCCAGTACCGGTTATAAAGGCCGTGTCATACAGCTCCAGGTGATCACACACAGCTTCTACTCCATGGTTGAATGGGTGAACAGACTGGTGTTTGTGTTGACGGCATCATCAACAAAGTCTCTGATTGGCGTTCGTCATGCGAAACAGTTGCAGGAGTTCAATATTTTGAACTCCTGCGAATGTGCGAATACGACAAAAAATTGGGAGCGCGCTTGCACGGCCAACGCTCTTGACGTGCAGATCAGACCGCACCGTAGCCAATCAGGACGCAGAACACAATGCATGTTCATACACTGTAAAAAACACATACATGCAAAGTTGCACTATGAAGAAAATCCGCAAAACACAGAGGCCACGAAAGGTGAACCTTGTTACAGTGAGGGACAACTGTATACTGAATGATGCACATCGGAGGGCTACACCACTGTTTTATTCACAAGATTTGATTTGTTACCGAGTGAAAAAACATGTGTAACCGGTCTTTAAATCATCACAGACGTTTTATCCTTGTTTTGTATATATTTTGTCTATTACTTTTATTTTGGTATGAAATAATGAAAATCTTCACATCTCTCTTGATTCGGCAGGACTAACTCTCTGGGACCGTGATGACTTGCAGAAAAACACAGGAGAAATCACAAAACCCAGCAGTGACTTTGAAATAGTTGCTTCTGAATCGATTGAGGGAAAATCTTCAGCACTAAATGTTGGGGCGTCACTGACTGCGAGTTTCTTGGGAGGATTGATACAGGTTGAGGGCTCAGCCAAATATCTGAATGATAGTAAGACCTCCAAAAACCAGGCCAGAGTGACACTGAAGTACAAAACAACAACAAAGTTCAATGAGCTCTCAATGAATCACCTTGGAAAAGGAAACGTGAAGCATCCCTATGTATTGGACAACAAGGAAGCAACACACGTAGTTACCGGGATTCTTTATGGAGCACAAGCTTTCTTTGTGTTCGATCGTGAGACAACTGCAAATGAAAATCACCAAGACATTGAGGGTATCCTTAAGGTGATAATAAAAAAAATCCCATCACTTTCCATAGGGGATGAAGGTTCCGTCAAACTGAAAAGTAAAGAAAAAGAAAATGCTGATAAATTCTCATGCAAATTCTACGGGGACTATTGCCTTAATAAAACTCCTACAACTTTTCAAGATGCAATAGAGGTCTACAAGAGCCTGCCACAATTACTGGGAGCCAATGGAGAAAATGCTGTCCCAGTCAAAGTCTGGCTATTGCCATTGACAAGCTTGGATTCCAATGCAGTCAAACACGTCCGTCAGATAAGCATAAGATTAGTTCAAGAGACACAAAGTGTTCTGGAAGACTTCAACGAGCTGGAGATGAGGTACAATGATGCAGTGGGATCTTCCACTGCTCAGTATTTCCCACAGATCAACAAGAATCTAAGAAGTTTCAGAAAAATGTGCTCTGAGTTCAAGCTGGACTTACAACAAAAGTTAGCAACAAAACTTCCTTTGATTAGAGGAGGCGGGGCAGAGGAGGCTGAGCTCGCAGATATCCTTATTAAGAGACATGCATCTCCCTTTAACAGCAAAAGCCTGAGTGAGTGGATGGACTGCAAAGAGAAAGAAATATGTACGCTAAAATCTCTCACCAACAAAATGAAAAATACTAAGGTCATCTCCAGTCAGAGCAATCCACATGAGGAGCTTTTCAATGTGGAGCATGCCGTCTGCTTTGTCTTCACCTCTCTGGGGAGAGATGAACCTTATCTGTCAGATTTATCAAACTACTTAAAAGGAAAAACCAAATCAGCTGATCAAGACCCTCACACTAGAGATGTGGAGCAGGAGCAGTGGTTCCAGTCATACAAACTTGCAGATGAAATGATGAAGCAGGTAAAGCTGTTCAGTGACTTTGCAGAAGCCAACAAAGAAAATAAGAACATCAAGTTTCTGGCACTGAGTTTAACAAATGAGTCAAAGACAGGTTCAAGTATCTACCTTTACAAAGAAGGCCTTTCAGTCACTGAGGACTTTAAGCCATCTTCGAAGCCTGAGGCAGTAACAGTTGCTGACATCAGTCACAACAGTGTGATGCTGAAGATCTCTCCTCCTAGGTTTGGAGCAGAAAACATAATATCCTATTCAGTGGAGTACTGTGTCAGTGGAGAAGATGACTGGGAAAAGAGTGAATCCAAAGCTGAAGAAGTCCCAGTGAGTGGTCTGAGGCCAAACACAGAGTATCTGTTTAGGTGCAGAACAGTGACCTCAGTGGGGGTTGGACCCGCCAATGAAGTCAGTGCTCGCACTTTCCCCTGCAGCCCTCCTGTCAAGCTTTGTGTGGAAGCAAACTCACATAAGATATCAGTTAGCTGGGAAAAACCTGCAGAGCTCGGACAGGATGTGCTGATACTAAGCTACATTGTAGAGTATGCTACATCAACCAATGGTGAACAAGTAGAAGACAACCAGTGGAAGCAGACAATGGCCACCAGTGAAAGCACAATCCTAACTGGGCTTCAAGCTGAGACAAAGTACATCATCAGGGTTACCTGTGATTGCGGTGCTGATGGCAGAAGCAAACCCAGTGTCATTCTTAACACCAGTACAGCAAAGCGTGAAAATGCACACCTAGTTGAATACCTAAAACACTGTGAAAAGATTGGAACTTCAAATTTACCCCAAATTTTTAAGATTCCTCTAGAAGAAGAAGATATGGAGATCGATGGCTGTCGTAAGTTTACCTTTGGCAAAGAGAACATGAGACAGAAACGCACAATCATGCTTCTTGGAGCGACTGGATCAGGAAAAACCACCCTCATCAATGGAATGATCAACCACATTGTTGGTGTAGGGTGGCAAGATGAATTTAGATTGATTATTGGGGATAAATTAAAGTCTCAGGCTCACGGCCAGACATCTGAGGTCACTGTGTACAAAATCAACCACCAGGATGGTTTTACAGTCCCTTTCTCCCTGACCATTGTGGACACACCAGGGTTTGGTGATACGAGAGGCATTGACAGAGACAGGGAGATCATAGAGCAGCTACGTACGCTCTTCTCCTCTGATTATGGAGTCAATGAAATTGACGGCATTTGTTTTGTGGCCCAGGCCTCTTTGGCGCGACTCACTGCGACACAGATATACGTGTTTGATTCTGTGCTCTCCATCTTTGGCAAAGATGTGGCAGAAAATATTCTGATCATGGTGACATTTGCAGATGGCCAATGCCTACCGGTTTTGGAGGCAATCAATGAATCAGGTGTCCCATGTCCAAAAAACAAAGACAACCTGCCACTCCACTTTAGATTTAACAATTCAGCCTTGTTTGCACACAACAAATCTGCACAGAATTATGATGATGATGATGAAAATGAAGATCGAGGCTTTGATAAGATGTTCTGGGAGATGGGAACCAAAAGCATGAATAGGTTCTTTGCTGCTCTGAATCTCATACAAACCAAAAGCCTGAAACTGACAAACGAAGTCCTCAAGGGACAGCAACAGCTTGAGGTCTCAGTGGAACAATTGCAGGTGCAGGTCAGACTCGGCTTAGAAAAGCTAGAGGAGTTAAAGGAAACAAGGGAGAAGCTTAAAGAGCATGAGGCTGAGATCCACAGGAATAAAGACTTTGAGTTTGAGGTCACTGTTCAAAAGCCGTATCAGGAGGACATATCTGGCACTGGGAACTTTATCACCAACTGTCAGCAGTGCCAGGTCACCTGCCACTATCCATGTAACATTCCGAATGATGCAGAGAAAAGTGGCTGTTCGGCTATGGGAGAAAATGGCTACTGCAATCAGTGCCCCAGCAAGTGTTACTGGAATGTTCACTTCAACCAGAAGTACAGATGGCATTACAATGAGGTGAAAGAGAAAAGAAATGTGGAGGAGCTGAAGAAAAAGTACCAGAAAGCCTCAGGGGAGAAGATTACTGTCCAGGGGCTGGTAGACAAGATGAAGGTTGAGTACGAAGAAGTACAGAAATGGGTGGTGGTTTTAATGGAGCAATCTGCAAAGTGTCTGAACCGACTGAAAGAGATCGCTCTGAGACCCAACCCTCTGTCCACTCCAGAGTACATAGAGATGCTGATTGAAGGAGAGAAGAAGGAAGGAAAGCCTGGCTGGAAGCAACGAGTCCATGCTCTGAACTCCATGAAAGAAAAAGCTGAGTTAATGGCTAAAGTAGAGAAGAATGAAAAACTCCTGTGAAAATACTGTCAGTGGACGACCCTCATGCAAATAAAAGTGTTCACAGGTTGAGTGAGATGAAAAAACCTCAACGTGAAGTCACATGTTGCTGAAGTTTCCCTTTTTTTTTACATTTAAAAGATTTACATTCACATATAACACATTTTTGTTTACCTTTGCTCGATTCATCATTCCGCTTTCAAACTTGAAAATGTGTTTGATGATAGATAGTTATACTCGGATACTGTTTTTTTTCCTTCATTACAGCTTTAGATTGAAATATAAGCTTATAAATACTTTCATTGGGACTTCCTGTATTAATGTTGACATGTAAAGCGATGTAACTTCATGCAGTCGACTAATATTTAACCTTTTACCATTTTAAAATCAACATGATATAATGACATTGAAGAAATAGCTCGTCATTTACTCGTCTTTTTTTATATACATTTTCTGTAAAAGCATTAATTGTTGTTTGGTGTTGTAAAGTTGCTCTGTCTATTGACTGGCTGATGGAAATCAGCCACTGGTGGCAGTGAGTGGGAGGATCCAGTTTGTGATTGACAGATTAAATAGGAGATATAATGCTATTAACATCTTACATATTCTGTATGATATGTAAACATTTAAAATAAAGCAAACTCTTTTGCTTCTGACGAAAACAGTATGTTCTTAATGTGGGTTTTTGAGTGCTGGGCAACAAATAATTCTTTTAATTTGATTAATCACATGATTTACCTGCTTCTAACCATTAACATTCTCAAATTAAATGTTGGAAATAGGTTAACTACTTTAAAAATAACTGTATTATCCAATATTATTCAGGGGTAGGCCTACTCTTTACATATATGTTTTGGAACCTACAATATTGAACTATCTTAAGGATATTTAGAGATCAGTAGTTGCTCATTTCTAAATGTGCCCAGCAATAGTTATTTCAAAAAAATTGCTAAAATGCTAATAACAGTTCTAGATTTGGCCACAGCGTAGCTATACAAGTTAGGCCAAGTTGGTCATTTATACTCTATACTTCAATCTAGTAATGTTAGTAATTTAGTTAGTGTTTGCTACTTTTCCTTTTTTTTGCTACAATGACTGTCAAAGAAGAGAGGGCTTACTTTGTCTGGTGGCAGGGCATGTGTATTGGGTGTGACCAAACTCATTACACTGATAACAACGTATGTCGGGCTTGGATGCAGAAAAAAATTTCTTATTGCCATTTGGTCGACTAGGGGAAGGTTGTCTAGAGCTAGACTGATGTCTGACCTGAGAATGACCACTCCCCTCACCCCCATTGGACTTACGTCTGGCAAAGCTGTTGTCTCGGCCCAAGGTGGTTTGTCTCGATCCCGTTCCTGTTCTGGCTGAGAGGAAAACCTCTGCAAGACGGGCAGCCTCCTCTGCAGACCTTGGGTCCCGTTCTCGGATCCAGACTTCAAGCTCAGGTCCCACCATTCTCAAAAACTGCTCCAGTATTAACATCTGAGATGTCTTTAACTGTGGAAGTCTCTGGCCTTGTCCATTTATTGAACAGATCCTACAGCCGCACATAGAGTTCACGGGGGGATTCACCTTGGTTGATGTCCAGGGAACGAAACCGTCACCTATAGGTGTCAGCTGTAATCTCATATTTGGCCAAAATGACATCTTTTAGTTTATCATAGTCTTCCGTGTCAGCAATATCCATGTGGACATAAGCACTCCGTGCCTTACCAGTGAGTAGAGGGATCAGCTGGATAGCCCACTCTTCTTTTGGCCAACGGCAGACAGTAGCAATCCTTTCAAACGTCGTCAAATAATGTTCAATATCCTCACTATGAGAGAGAGGTAACAGCTTTGGCTCACGTTGGAGGCTAGGTGTCCTCCCTGGGGTAGGTTGCTGTAGCTCCTCCTGCTGCTGGAGTTGGTTTGGAGCTCCACGATGATAATCAATGTCATCATTGTGTCCATCTGGACCAAGAACTCTGTTCTCATAGTCCTCTTTTAATTCTCTCATCTGTGCTTGAATCTAAGTAAACTGGTGTTGCATACTCCTCCATCTTTGGTCTTGGCGTCCAGACTCCTTCTCCATCTGCTGGTCCCTTGATGCCTGGGAATGGACCAGAGATTTGACCAAGTTTGTCAACTCCTCCAACCCGTCCGGGCTGCTGGCTGCTGATGCACCTTGCCGCTCTGCTGAGGTAGCTGGTTCACCATCATCTGGCTCCACCATCAGCTCCCCTTTCTTTCCTCTGGTCATGGTTCCTCCTTAAAGTCCTGTTGCATCCCACTTCTGACACCACTTGTCAAAGAACAGCCGTAGCAGTGGAGGCAATCAATGAGGCAACCAGGCTCCAGAGTTTTGATGCATCAGGTTTTTGTCTTTTTATTTTCCATTGGCACCACAAGCACAGTGCATTTCAATCTCCACACCACACCACTGAACAGAATGGAGGTCCCTATATACAGGTGCATCCTTAATTAGCCTGTACCAAGCATAGGGTGACATTTGATTTACATATTAAAAGTACAACATAAATATTTACACAAATAATTCTTAACAGACACAATCATAAACAATAACCCTCTATTAATATAATTACCCTTATTCAGATCCCCTAAATGATTAAACTAATTATTTACATTGATTTTTAAACATCAAGCTCCCCTGTTCCTTAGTCCCTCTTGGTCTCTCCCACCTGGAACTATAAAAAGGTGTCCAAAGCCCCCAGGGAATTCTTTCACCAGGACACCACAGGAAAGAGGAAGAGACCTTGCACAGGTAAGCATTGCTGTATATTGCATTTCAATCACACCCAGAATAAGAGAACATATTTAATGGTTTTATCTATCATGTCACTGCTAAGTTATTTATCAATTATCTTAAAATGTATTTTCTGTTTTTATCACTAGATGAATGCTGAAACCCTGTGGCCTGAACCATGTGCTTCATCACCTGTCCTCATGATGTCAATTTAAACAAATTCATTAAATCAATACAACCAAATGTGTCTTCTTAATGTCATTAAGCACTGCCAGTCTGTTCACACAATTTACCATGTATACATTATAACAGTCCATGTGTAACGTCACCTCGTCGTTACATTTGATAACACAGTTTTTAACTCTGTGTGTGTCTTTTTTAGACACCAGAAAGTGATCCAACCGCGAGTAGCTTCCATGCACTTGTGACATAAAGGTGAAATCTTTCACTTTTGGGTGAAGGTGTCGCCATACATCTATCAACCCTAATTCCTTCATCATATTCATTAAACTTTTAGACATTCTACTTTGAGGTTTTGAGGATAATGGTAATTTATCTATTCTATTATTCAGTACACAGTTTAAGTCTCCACCCATTAACAGCACACCTTCCCCATTATCTGCTACCAAATTTGCAAGCTTTTTGAAAAATGTTGGACAATCTTCATTTGGTGCATAGGCATTCAAAAGAGTTAATTTACAGCCAGCAATCCTTCCTATGACCATAACATAACGAACCTTTGCATCCTGGAAAACTTTTTCACAGTGAAAGTATACAGATCCATTAAATAGTATAGCTACACCTCTCTTTGTGCATTTCCCATAAGAACTACTGTAAACCTGATCCACCCATTCTCCTTTTAATTTTTGGTGTTCTGTTGCTGTAAGGTGTGTTTCTTGAAGTAAAGCTATAGAGCACTGCATTTTCTTCAACTGCCCAAGTATCTTTTTTCTTTTAACTGGGTTGTTTATTTCCTTTATGTTATAGGTAATTAAATTAAGTAATGCCATCATTATATTTATACTGAATAATGTAAAACAGCCTCTCACAAGCGTCTGTTAGACAAAAAGAAATAAAATAATTTAACTCCAAATATACAAAGTTAAACAAAAAGAATTTTACAACCCATCTCAGATAAAACAGAACAGTAATATTATAGACATAGAACAGAACTTCCACATTTCCAGTCAGACACAAGAAATAAACTATAACCATGTCTGACCCCCGGTGATAATGGGACAGAGAGTTGTGACCTAATCCCTCTGTGGAGAAAAGCACACAATGTGCAACAATGAACCAATATTACACTAGCCTGTAAGAAAGGTCTTAGTGAGTGTGAACCACTCATGTAAACGTCAAGAGTCCATCAGATGATCTTCTATTCTTTTTTTTTTTTGTTTTTTTTTTATTTCCCTCTCCATTGCTCTTGCTTTGTGACAACTTACATTTTTATTATGTATTATGCTATTATTACTTTCAGTCTATGCATTGTTCATACACGCTCAACAATATGTATACCTTTAGCAGTCATCTTCTTCCAGAATCATGGACTTCAAGTCGTCTATCGCCAGCATGCTGGTTCTCTTCCTCTTTGCGCTGATGTTCCATCCTCCAGTCAGTTTCTCCTCGATGCGCGATGAATTATTTTTAAGATATCTACTACATTCAATTGTACTTTAATTCCTTTCAATTTTTAAACCATCTGTCTTCTTTTTAAATCATATTTCTGACAGTGTACTGTATAATAACATGTTCCACTGTCCACAGTATTCACATCTGCCTGTGTTATGTTTTCCTATTTTAAACAATGTACTGTTTAATCCAGTGTGTCCAAATTATAGTCTAGATCTGGGGTTCTGAACTGGTCTCACCCTGGGACCCACATTTTGCCACAGTCATTAAATCGCGACCCGCGATTTGTATTAAAATGTATGGTCTGCTGTCTGAATGACTGTACTGTAAACTTATGACTGATTAATTTGAATCTGAACAAAATAACTGACTGTAGGGGTCTTGTGTTTATCCACTGTACTGCTAATAATATTGCGATGACCCCTCACTGATTCTTTTCCCCACTTTAATTTGAAATTCCGGCACAACAAATGAAACCCCGACTTTGCCGACTATGTTTTTTGATGCATCATTCTGAATAGATGTGGACATAACTATGGTACCCATCAATATAACTCTGTATGAAGTGTGAGTTAAAATGTCCTTATTCTTCTTTTCTAATAATGTTAGATCTATTGTTGCTTCAGGCAGTGTCCAGGTTTTTATTACCGGTAAGGTTAATATTGGATTAATATTCAATTCATTAACTTTGAGTTCTGCTGCTTTCTGTGTCACTGTCCATCCAAAGCTATTTGTTTTCTTCTTCTCCTTCTCCCAGCAAGGTTTTAAAGTTTTCTGTGTTGGATGATCCTAACTATGGCCCTGCAAACAGGATAGTCCAGTAAAGTCACTGGTAGCTGAGTCCTTCTCATTTCTAAAGGCATTTCTCCCATCTCAACTTGTAATGCTTCTGTTGGTGTCATTTTGAAAGCACTTGTACACAATCTGAATGCCTGATATTGTATAACATCTAATTGTTTTATAGTTGTATTTGCTGCTGATCTACAGGTCAGCTGATGTTGCTGGCCATTTCTTTTTACATTTATTAGGGCCGTGGGGCCCTAAGCAGCCACTTAATCCACTTAGTGGTAGGTGTATTCATGTTTATGTGTGAAACATAGACATGCATTTTCATTGTGAAAAAAAGTTTTATATATATATATATAGATGAGCTTTATCGATGTGAAAAAAAATCTTATTCGAATTTTAAATGTTAAAAGAAATTAGACAACCTGCATTTTTTAATATTTTCAATGTAAAAAATAAATAAATAAAATTCATTTTTAATGTGAACGGCAGATTATATGTACATTTCCTCTTCTTTATTTTGTAGGCAGTGTCTTTGAATGTGTTTCAAACAAGATCAATGTACAAGTGTTGCCATCTAATGTGTGAACCCATGGTTTTCGTTGTTTCACATTATAATGTACATTCTTTCATTTTTAATGTTTTCTCCTAAATGGCCTCCCAAACCTCCCATACACTGCCATTTAATTTCTATATTTTGAAATGACGTGCTAAGTCAGCTGCTTTTTCTTGACAATTCTGTGCAAAAAGTGAGTTGTTAATGTTGCAATGTTTTTATTTGTTCTCTACATTTGTACACTTATAATAAACGTTTCAAATAGTTCCGAAAAAAGAAAGAAAAAAAAAGCTAACCTGTTTTCCGGATTAGGTCACGTGGCGTTCTGCATATACCCTATTTCGAACACGGCAGTGGCTATCTGTATGGTTGCCATATCAATATACCGGCATTCTATCCGTATGCAGCGCCCTGTATAATTTATCTGTTTTTATTGTTTATATGTGATATTTAAAATCTTGTTTCTCGAGGTGACAATTTCAAATGAACTTATCCTCAAGTACAAGTAAATTTTCATCTTTAAACTCTTAGAACTAGAACTCAATATATAGTTAGTCAACTGTGTGAAGTTCACATCATCAATCAAGAGAAGTCACACTATATTATTAAAAAAAAAAAGTACGGTAAATTCTTTGACATTACGTCCGAGAAGCTACATTGTTTCCATTTTTTCTCCACTCAAACTTGTTTCTTCATTAGGGTAAGGTTATTGCTCAAAGCTAAAAAATAAAAAAAATAACAATGAGAGACTAGCTTTTAATAATATCATCTGTAGTTTTTATAGTTTACGAGGAAAATCTATGTTATCCATCTATTTTCCAACCCGCTTGCTCTTTTTCAATCACGGGGGTCTGCTGTTGCCACCTCCAGTTGTTATCGGGCGCTAGCCGGGGTACACCCTAGAAAGGGTGTCAGCCCATCACAGCCTGTACAAGGATGCAGAGGATGCTGGAATCTATCCCAGCAGACATATGGCATAAGGCAGTGTAATACCCCCTGGGTAGGACGCCAGTCTATCTTGATAGGGACAAGTTAGAGGCCACCAACTGGGACTTGAACCCACGATCACTAAACTAAGAAGCAGTGATGCTCACCAGTTTGCCACAGAGTGACATACCCAGTTACATCTAAAAATACTTGGGATCAAAGACTGTGTAAAACTGGATAAAAGCCTAAATCATCATAGCAAAACAAAGTAAAAAAAAGTAACAAACACTAACTAAATTACTAACACTGTACTAGATTAAAATAAAGAGTATAAATTACCAACTTGGCCAAATCTAGAACTGTTATTAGCATTTTAGCAAACCTTTTGAAATAACTATTGCTGGTCACATCCAGGAATTATCAACTACTTAACTCTAATAATCCTTAAGATGGTTCAATATTGTACTTTTCTAAACTTGTAAGGAGGCCTACCCCTGAATAAGATTGGATAACAAAATTAATTTCAAAGTAATTTAACTATTTCAAACATTTCATGTGAGAAGGTTAATGGTTAAAAGCAAGTTAATCAAGGCAAATCATGTTATTAATCAAATTAAAATTTTATTGTTTCCTAGCATCAAAAAAACCCACATTAAGAACATACAGTTTTTGTCAGAAGCAAAAGGGTTTGCTTTATTTTAAATGTTTACGTATCATACAGAATATGAAAGAGGTGTTAATAGCATTATATCTCCTGTTTAATCTGTCAATCACAAACTGGATCCTCCCACTCACTGCTACCATTACAGTTGATTTCCACCAGCCAATCAGGAGACAGAGTGACTTTCCAACACCAAACAACAATTCATGCTGTTACATAAAAAATTATAGAAACAAAGACGAGTACATGACAAGCACCATCTTCACTATCATTATAGCACGTTGATTTTAAAATGATAAAAGGTTAAATATTGGTCGACTGCATGAAGTTACATTGCTTTACATGTCAACATTAATACAGGAAGTCCCAGTGAAAGTACATATAAACTTACATTTCAATTTAATGCTGTAAGGAAGAAAAAAAAAAACAGCATCCTAGTATAACTGTCTATCATCAAACAATATATTTTCAAGTTTGGAAGCGGAATGATGAAGCTAGCAAAGGTTAAAAAAAATGTGTTATATGTGAATGTATATCTTTTAAATGTAAAAAAAAAAAGTGAAACTTCAGCAACATGTGACTTCACGTTGAGGTTTTTTCCATCTCACTCAGGCCTGTGAACACTTGATTTGCATGAGGGTCGTCCACTGACAGTATTTTCACAGTATTTTTTCATTCTTCTCTACTTTAGCCATGAACTCAGCTTTTTCCCTCATGGAGTTCAGAGCATGGACTCGTTGCTTCCAGCCAGGCTTTCCTTCATTCTTCTCTCCTTCAATCAGCATCTCTATGTACTCTGGAGTGGACAGAGGGTTGGGTTTCAGAGCGATCTCTTTCAGTCGGTTCAGACACTTTGCAGATTCCTCCATTAAAGCCACCACCTTATTCTGTACTTCTTCGTACTCAACCTTCATCTTGTCTACCAGCCCCTGGACAGTAATCTTCTCCCCTGAGGCTTTCTGGTACTTTTTCTTCAGCTCCTCCACATTTCTTTTCTCTTTCACCTCATTGTAATGCCATCTGTACTTCTGGTTGAAGTGAACATTCCAGTAACACTTGCTGGGGCACTGATTGCAGTACCCATTTGATCCAATTGCCCAACAGCCTCTTTTATCTGCATCACTCGGAATGCCACATGGATAGTGGCAGGTGACCTGGCACTGCTGACAGTTGGTGATAAAGTTCCCAGTGCCAGATATGTTCTCCTGATACGGCTTTTGAACAGTGACCTCAAACTCAAAGTCTTTATTCCTGTGGATCTCAGCCTCATGCTCTTTAAGCTTCTCCCTTGTTTCCTTTAACTCCTCTAGCTTGGCTAAGCCGAGTCTGACCTGCACTTGTAAATTTTCCACTGAAACCTCAAGCTGTTGACGTTCCTTGAGGACTTCCTTTGTCAGTTTCAGGCTTTTGGTTTGTATGAGATTCAGAGCAGCAAAGAACCTCTTCATGCTTTTGGTTCCCATCTCCCAGAACATTTTATCAAAGCCTCCTTCTTCACTTTCATCATCATCATCATCATAATTCTGTGCCGATTTGTTGTGTGCAAACAAGGCTGAATTGTTAAATTTAAAGTGCAGTGGCAGGTTGTCTTTGTTTTTTGGACATGGGACACCTGATTCATTGATTGCCTCCAGAACCGGTGGGCGTTGGCCATCTGCAAATGTCACCAGGATCCGAATGTTTTCTGCCACATCTTTGCCAAAGATGGAGAGCACAGAATCAAACACGTATTTCTGTGTCGCAGTGAGTCGCGCCAAAGAGGCCTGGGCCACAAAACAAATGGCGTCAATTTCATTGACTCCATAATCAGAGGAGAAGAGAGTACGTAGTTGCTCTACAATCTCCCTGTCTCTGTCAATGCCTCTCGTATCACCAAACCCTGGTGTGTCCACAATGGTCAGGGAGAAAGGGACTGTAAAACCATCCTGGTGGTTGATTTTGTACACAGTGACCTCAGAGGTTTGACTGTGAGCTTGTGATTTGGACTGATCCTCATCCACTAACTTGAATCGAAACGAATCGTCCCACTCCACGCCCAGAATGTAATTGATCATCCCATTGATGAGAGTTGACTTTCCAGCACCAGTTGCTCCAAGGACCATGATGGTGCGATTGTGTTTGGATGAATCTTTTCCGTAGCTGAAATATTGGCAGCCATTAATGTTCAATTTGTTTTTCTTAAGAGGAACAATGTAAACAGGTAGTGGGCCTGAGTGAGAGTCCAGCTTTTTACTTTTACTTTTAACTGCCTCACAAAGTCGCTTTGGCTCACTGGATGTTCCAAAAATAATCTTCTTTGCGGTCTCCATTGGGCTTTGATGTGAAGAGTTAACAGATGGATGTAAATGACACCACTATTCTAGCTCTAACCTTGGTTCGCTTATTAAATTTTGATGTATGTGTTTGCAGAAAATAACTACAGACGATGTCAGTGGCTCCAAAAATCGTCTGTTGGCCAAAATCTGCAAACAATGGAAAAAAATAAGTTAAGTTCAGGTTTCAGTTTCAGCTTAAAAACAAGTAATGTTCATCAACTTTAAATCAGTTATTCATAGAAGTGTTTTTTTTTTTTTGCTAACCCTATCATTCCACTTTGATCTGACATGTTTCGACAGTTTTGAAGACTGGCAGTTGACATTTGAAACATGTCAGGAGATCAAAGTGTATTTCCTAAGGAAGAGTTGTCTGAATAAATGATACCTTAATATACTATCCAAAAAGAAGACAAATAGAACCAAGCTGGATTTACTACGTGGAAGTCAAGGAAACCTCAAAGGAAACCTCAAAGGAAACTTCAAAGGAAACATCAAGTGATCAGCAGACGCCTCAGACGAAGACTGGCAGTTGTCAGTCGAAACATGTCAGGAGATCAAAGTGGATTTCCTAAGTAATAGTTGTCTAAATAAATGACACCTTAACATAAAATTAAGGGTGTTTCTATCCAATATTGATGTTGGATATTGGTCCAATCTCAAATTTCAAGGTTTTCTAATTAAAGATTGTATTCAATTGTTGAATATTCTGTGTAAAATTAAAATGTCAACTTCAACTTTACCTTTATAGCATATTTAAAACAGCCAGTGGCCCAACAAAGTGTATTACAATAAGTAAAAACAATAAAAGCAATAAAAAAGATGAGTCTGTTTTTTTTTTACCTATTGTTGCTGACTTTTGTTCTCTGTTTGGGTAATATCTCTTGATCAAGCCTTTTCTAACATTCCACACTAAAAAATAAGTTAAAAAAATTAAATTAAAAAGTATATATGATTTGACTTGATATCAATATTGGCCAATACTCAAGGCTACAATAACAAACAAAAAAGTTGTATTGGGACAGCTTTACTATATAACCATTAACTCCAAACCATGATACTGATTTTACACTTTATGTCCACTAGGGGCCGCTCAGCTTGATCCTGGTCTGATGTCTGATGTCGCCCTGCTTTCAACACACCTGAATGTGATGAGTCGCTCCTTTTCAGGGGTTCAGCAGAGCTGGCTGATTACACATTTATTAGATTCAGGTGTGTTACTGCAAGAAGGCACTAAACCAGGGGTCACCAACCTTTCTGAAGCTGTGAGTTACTTCATAGGTACTCAATATTCTGAAGGGCTACCAGTTAGAAAACCACCTCTTAAATACAAAATGTTCACGGTCTCACTTTGAAGGCATACAGTGGACTTTTTGAGCTCGTCCCGGCAGCAGGGCCGACCCTCGGTGAAGGGGGCCGAAGAGGGCGGCGGTGGCGGCTGCTCCTCCAGCCCATACTCCAGCCCATAGACTGTAGCCGCGGCACGAGCCTAGCCCCGCTTCGCACCCCAGCCCTTAGAGCCAATCCTTATCCCAAAGTTACAGGTCAACAACTGTCTGCTTACACAATCAAAAGACGAAGGGAGGCTGGCCCGAATAACTCATGATTTTTGTGACAGTGCTGCAGCTTTTGTGGCCACTAGGGGCGCTTGCGTGAAAGTTATTGGCCTAGTGCCCCTAGTGGCAAAAGGTTACAGTGTGCCTTTAATTAAAAGGGTTACGATAATAAGGAAAGTTAGCAGTAACTTTAAAAAGTGGGAAATTTACACTTATTTCTCCTCATTTATGCAAATGTTTCATCACATTTCATAGAAAATTATCATCTTCCTATTTTACGAGTTTTACAATCTAAGTACCAACTTTGTCAAACTACATCATTATGCTAAGAAACCTATTTAAAAAGACCAATAGAACATATGATGGAGTGATGACACACATTTTAAAGAATTTTTCAGAAATGTCAGGTGACCCCATTTAAACCTCAGGCGATCCCACATGGGGTCTTGACCCCAAGGTTGAAAAACACTGACTTATATTATAATAATATTGGCCATAACAGCATGTCATCGTTAGATCTGAGAAGCTAAGTAGGTTTGGCCCTGGTTGGATGGGAGACCACTGAGAATTCCAGGTGCCACAGTGTGGGACAGTAGCTCCAGTGGTATCTGTCATTGTGTCCTTGGGCAAAGAGCTTTGTGTGACTATCATTTTTAACTAAAAATAAACTTTATAAAACCCCATATTTTAAATGTTTTCATTTGTTAATTTCCCCCCACCGCTCTCTCTCTCTCTCAAATACCCCCAGTAGTGCCATCGTGTATCCCGAGAGAAACACTGGACGAACATGTAACATTTGTAAAATGTAACAATTATATTTTATGAAAATACAGTATATATATATATATATATATATATATATATATATATATATATATACACACACAACCCAAAGAGTGAGAAACCCTGATGTATGAGAGCAAAGAACCTGCACCTGTTTGAGAAACTGGATGAGAACCCAGAGAATCTGCTTCAGGTCGATCCAAGAAAATTAGCTGGTGGACAGAAAAAATGAGAGGGTTGCATGTCAATTATATTAGCAGTAACTTTTTAATATATATATATATATATATATGCCTTTTTTAATAAATCCAATCCACCTTTTGACTTGTGAAATACATGAAAATGGTTTAGTTCTGAAGGTTTAATGCAGTGTTTTTATAGCAAATGTGAAAGAGAATTTTTCAAAGACGCAGAAGATTTACAACAAACCTGCTGTTGTCGTGGTCAGGATACAGGATCTGTGACTTTAAAAATGGATTTCAAACCTTAGCATTCGAAACAGCCTAAACAAAGAGAGAGGAACACATTTAGTTTTACTGTGTCACCAAATAACATGAATTTGGTTTTTGAAAAGTCTAAAGACAAAAAAAAGGGCTTGTTGAAATGAAAAGTAGATAAATTATCTGAACCTGTTCATTAAAGATCATTTAATATCAAAATAAATAATGCTAATTCTCTGATATGCTGATAAATAATTGTAAAAAAAAAAACAAGTGATAACATTATACATACATTTAAAAAAAATCTGATAAAATGTACAAATACAGCAAAACTTATTTTTTACAATTTAATAAATATATTATCAAGCAGTTTATTTAAAACACATCTACAACTTTAAACACATGCAAAGAAAAGACAATACTTTGTATTTATATCTTAACATGTTACAGAAAGGTTTGTAACATTCACATATTATGGACTCGGTCACTGTTTCATAGCCGACATATTTTCAACATTTAGCTCACTTTCCTCACATTTAGATCATTTTTCTTTTATTTGAGACAGAAATTCATGTAAAACATCATGTTCTATATCATTGTTAAAAATGCGTACACATGAAAAATAAATGTAAATGTAAATGTTGAATCTAAATGTAAAAGTTAAATCTAAATGTAAAGGTTAAATCTAAATGTTAAATGCAAATATAAATGTTAAATATAAATGTAAAAGTTAGATTTAATTATAAATATTAAATGTAAATCTAAATGTTAAATCAGTCACACATTCAGACTTAACATTTAGATTTACATTTAACTTTTTTTAACATTTACATTTACATGTTTACACATTTTCAACATTGATATAGAACGTAAAAGAAAGTGCTCAAAGTGCTCAAAATAAGTTGGCTATGAAACACCCAGTTAAATATTTATTTTTATTTTTTTTAAGAGAGTAATAATTATGTCAAACAGAGATGAGTTTGTTCGGTTACTATTTTCAGTTAAAACAGTGTTTAAAGAAATAGTGACGAACTCATAAATATTTATTTACCATAATATAATTTGAGTTTCCTCTTAAAAACATGAACAGGGTTGTGTTGCTTTATATTCTGATTCTAGTATTCTGGTTAACATAACTGCTCGTTGGATCAGCCTGGTTTTACATTTTGGCAGAGTGAAACACTGCCCTCCAGAGAACCATACTGGAATTGGTCATCAGTTAAGCTGGGCACCAATTGAAACTGAACACCATTATTAATAAGATGCACGTTTGGCAGATTTTTGTTCGCTTGCACGTCTAAAATTCACTGTTGAGTCTTATCTTCTCCTTCAAGTTTTTAAAAAACATAATGACATCTTTTTTCCATTTCGGTCATTTGCATTGTTTTCTGCTACTTGAGATCATGTTCTATGGCAAATGCAAAAAATAATTAATTAATAATTAATTATCTTGAGGTCAAAACTTGCAGCTACAAAAAAACATTCAGTCATAATATGTTGCAGCTCATGAGCAGCAGCAGGAAAAGTAAAAGAGTTTGTTCAGTTACTTACCTCTGACTCTGTGGAGAACTCTGCTGAAGAATGAGTCTCACTGCTGCTTAAATACTGGACTCTCTCTCTCTCTCTCTCTCTCTCTCTCTCTCACACACACACACACACACACACACACACACACACACACACACACACACACACACACACACACACACACACACACACACACACACACACACACACACACACACACACACACACAGCAGTAAAGAAGCCCCTACCCACCAAACACAACATGTGATACAGAGAGTGAAAGTATGCTTGCTGTGCTCTAGTGGAAGTTGAATGAGTTCATTTTCTAATGTCTGCTGCTTGTTAAACTTATGAAAGTACATTATTATCTTGTTCAATATATTAGTTCTCCATAGAGATGATCTGAGCTTGTGTCCTCATCCTACTGGAAGCTGGAGTTTGACACCAGATTTATTTTTCAGCTCATCTTAAATGTAAATGTTCCATTGCTGGGTAACACTTTACAATAAGAGTCCCTTAATTAGTCTTAGTTGATACATTACTAAGCATTAAATAACAGTTTAATAATAAAAAAAATATCATTACAATGCATTACCTATTAATAATGAACAGTTAATGCATTAATAAATGTTACATCATGTAATTACTTATTGTTAAGTATGCATACTTAATATGCATTAATTAATATATTCGTAAAACGTAATAACGTCTATAATAATTATTTATTTTTTGTTATGTAACATTAGCAATATGACAAAAACTGAAAAGCCAAAAAGCAATTACTGTTTTTTTGGGTTCAGTGAATGCTTTGACCTGCTGCAGCTTTGTTAGTCTAATAAAACTCGTGCTCCTCCACCTCCCTCTCCTGAGTTTCAGGCTTCACAGCAAGTCAGACCATTTCTGAGAAATCCCACCCTGCATTTATGAAAGTGAAAGTAGAAGCTCAGCAAAGAATAAACTGTAAAACATTGTGTTTGAGTTCTGCTGGTGGTCACCAAACATTCTCTGTCTCTGTCAATAGACTGACATTGTATCCAATGAATTTATTATTCTGCCTCATTCCCATTATCAGCTGCCCTTTATTAACATTAGCATCACCACCGGCTCCGTAGTGTGAAAGGATAACATTTCACTTAAAGTAAAGACTTCAACTACACCAAACTTTCCATGTTTTAACCCATTTTCATCACTTTTTCTTGTCATATTTTTGCTCTTTTTAATGCATTTTTTTTCTTCTCCATCAAATTCTAATACAATGTTTTCCACTTCCAAGCCTTTTTAGCTCTAATAAACCCTTTCCACCACTATTCCCACCTAATTTTGCGATATGTTGACCCATGATTATTGTTATTTTAAACCTCTTTTTACCATATTTCATGCTTATTTTTGCCAATTTAACCACAATCACTATTTGTCATGGCCATTATTTGCCAGTTTAAACTAATTATTCCTACTTTTGAGCCTATATTGACACTTTGCACTCTCTCTGTTTTTGGTCACTGTAATTTGCAACTTTTAACCAATTTTAGTGGTTTTTAAAATCCCATTTCATCACTTTTTCCAACATTTTTGGTCACTTTAAACCCATTTTATTTCTGATTAAAACAAGGATTTACATATTTAAGATGAATATAGACTATGGCCCAAATAATAATAAACTGGATAAAAGTGAATGTTTTTTGGGGGTCACAGACTGAAAACATTGAGAACCACTTACCTAAAGTATGATCTTATAGGAGAGAGTAACATCTCTTTAACAGTTGTGTTAATAAAGAGTTAATTGATGTCCCTTATTTCACCTCTTAGTTCAGTATTAACATTTAATCAGTGTACATCACATCTCTGTGAACTACTTTCACATCTGCATTTCTCAAGGATTTTCACAGATTAAAGGGTAGTCATCACATTCAAGGTTTGTACCTTAACAGATAACTGGTGGCCACAAAGTTCTTTTTACAGCAAGTCAGACCATTTACAGGAAAATCCTTTTTTCAGCCGCCTAGCCCACTTCTTTCTGCACACAAGGACAAAGGTATGCTGCTCTTTTTTTCAGCCCAGAGTCTGCAAAGCTGTTTCCAGGAAGTCAGACCAATTCTCTTCTGCTACCAGCTCTCCCATAAATAAACATTAGGAGGAGGGACAGACTCACAGCTACTATAAAGTATGAGACTGCAAAACCCACTCAGAAGATCTCACACTACCTTCATGTGAGTACACTTTCCTATTGTTACTGATTCTTTGTATATTTTGCAGATTTTTTTTTTTGTGTGTTGTATAAACTAAAACGATTAGTCGTTGTGGACTCTAGTCTGGGGACTATAGATGTAATTAAGCTCTCTGTATTTCCTTTTTGTACGTGACCCTCATGGCTAAACATTGAATTGATTAATTACACAATTACTTCCCCTTAACATGAACACTCCCTTCCTTTCCCTCCATATCTGAACTGCTATCTTCTCCAACAGTGTTTGCAATATAGGTGGAGATTAAGATTTTTGCCGGTGGTGGGGAAGGGGGTTTGGGGGCAAAAGAAAACTAGAATTAAATATATAGATTGTTTCGAGATTCGCGCCAACCACAATATTGTGTAACATGTACAATAATGGAGAAATTATTAGTAACATAATTGATAATGTTGACTCCAAAAATTTGCTTCAACGCGTCGTTCAATGTTGTAAATTCAGGATAAAAATCACTGTCGCTTTATCATTTTATTTGTGAAGAACAATTGCGCAACAACAGAAGAACCAACCTAAAGTCTCAAAAGTTTGGGACCATTTCACTGAAAACTTATACGACACACCCGAGGTAGAACTGATGTTTGTGATATGAAACTAACAGTAATATGTTAGAATCAAAGCAGCAGAAAACTATTTTATTAAAAAAAAAAAAAAAAAACTTTTTTTGAATGAACTTGGGAACAAAAGCTCTGGACCACAATGGGGGTTGGGGGTGCTCAATGCAGATTAAGAAAATGAATTAGAATGAAGAGGTAAAGAAAAAGAAGAATTGCACAGGTGGTAGAGGGGTCATCTTCTAACTGAGAGGATAGCTCTTCAATTCCATAGTTACAGTATAACTAGTTCTGTGTCAAAGCGTTATTGGGCAATCCACTAAAACTAAATGTTCTTCTGTTTATTTAGGCTACTTCAATTTCAAGTGAAATACGTGAGAATATTTGAAAAATCAAAGTTAACGTGTGATGGCGCTGTTAAAAACAGATGCTATTTATGTTTTATTAACAACTATTATAATGGGAGTCTGTACATACAGTATATCGATGGATCGATTAATGGTTGCTTCCTTTTTACTAAAGGCAAGGATCCATAAATGATACTAATCTCTCTGATTGCTTAAAAAATTTGCTGTGAATATAATTGATATGTAACCCTGGCATTTTTTTCATTTCCTCCAGCTGATTGTCTTGGATTGACCAGAAGCTGCTTCTCCCGGCACTCATCCAGTTTCAGGTAGCACAATGTCGGATTTACTAAAATCTCCAAAATGTCAGCATAAAATATGATTCTGCAAGTTTTATGGATCAAATGCCCAAATGTTGATATTCTACTTGGTTACTTTTTCTATTAAAATGCTTCCAAAACCTTCAAAGGCGGCAAATTAACTGAGATACAGAATACGTCTTGGGAAACTTGGAAGTGTACTTCAGTGGGAATGGTCATCATCCTAACCATACTTTTAGTATACAGTAGAAAGTATATACTCATTGAGTTTGTAGTGTATAGTATTGAGTGTGACATTTCAAACACAGCCTTATAATATCTGCCATGTTTTAGTGTCGTTCTAATGTAACACACCTAAATATAATATGTGTAATCAGCCAGCCCTGCAGAAGCTATGAGTCAAATTATACTCATTAGAAATTGTTTTTATATATTTTGAATATGATTTTTTTTACAGAAACCTAACTTACATTTTCTTTATTTCCATTATTTGCAGATTTCAGCTGACAACCATTTTTTGGAGTTGACAAAATCGCCTGAACTTATTTTCTACAAACACATTAAATAAAAATAGAAAAAGAAGACCAAGCTTGGAACCAGAATAGAGGTGTCATTCATATCCGCCATTTAAAGCCCAATGGAGGCTTTAAAGCATTTATTTTTTGGCGTATTTGGTCAGCGAAAGCGACTCTGTGAGACAGTTAAAGAAGAAAGTACAAAGCTGGAATCTCACTCAGGCCCACTACCTGTTTACATTGTTCCTCTTAGCAGTAACGAATCGCCAATAAATGGCTGCAAACATTTCAGCTTTGGAAACGATTCGACTAAACACAATCGCACCATCATGGTTCTTGGAGCAACTGGTGCTGGAAAGTCAACTCTCATCAATGGGATGATCAATCACATTCTGGGCGTGGAGTGGGACGATTCGTATCGATTCAAGTTGATAGATGAGGATCAGTCCAAATCACAAGCTCACAGTCAAACCTCTGAGGTCACTGTGTACAAAATCAACCACCAGGATGGTTTTACAGTCCCTTTCTCCCTGACCATTGTGGACACACCAGGGTTTGGTGATACGAGAGGCATTGACAAAGACAAGGAGATTGTAGAGCAGCTACGTACTCTCTTCTCCTCTGATTATGGAGTCAATGAAATTGACGCCATTTGTTTTGTGGCCCAGGCCTCTTTGGCGCGACTCACTGCGACACAGAAATACGTGTTTGATTCTGTGCTCTCCATCTTTGGCAAAGATGTGGCAGAAAACATTCGGATCCTGGTGACATTTGCAGATGGCCAACGTCCACCGGTTCTGGAGGCAATCAATGAATCAGGTGTCCCATGTCCAAAAAACAAAGACAACCTGCCACTGCACTTTAAATTTAACAATTCAGCCTTGTTTGCACACAACAAATCATCGGCCCATAACATAGCTGGGGATCATGATGATGATGATGATGATGATGAAAGTGAAGATGGAGGTTTTGAAGGGATGTTCTGGGAGATGGGAACCAAAAGCATGAAGAGGTTCTTTGCTGCTCTGAATCTCATACAAACCAAAAGCCTGAAACTGACAAAGGAAGTCCTCAAGGAACGTCAACAGCTTGAGGTTTCAGTGGAAAATTTGCAAGTGCAGGTTAGACTCGGCTTAGCCAAGCTAGAGGAGTTAAAGGAAACAAGGGAGAAGCTTAAAGAGCATGAGGCTGAGATCAACAGGAATAAAAACTTTGAGTTTGAGGTCATTGTTATAAGGCCATATCAGGAGGACATATCTCGTACTGGGCATTTTATCACCAACTGTCAGCAGTGCCAGGTCACCTGCCACTATCCCTGTAGCAGAGCAAATGATGCAGAGAAATACTGCTGTTCGGCTATGGGACCAAATGGGTACTGCAAACAATGCCCTGGGAAGTGTCTCTGGAATGTTCACTTCAACCAGAAGTACAGATGGGATCACAGGGAGGTGAAAGAGAAACGAAGCGTGGGAGAGCTGCAGAAAAAGTACCAGAAAGCCTCAGGGGAGACGATTACTGTTAAGTGGCTGGTAGGGAAGCTGAAGGTACAATACGCCCTTGTACACAATAAGGTGGTGGCTTTAATGGAAGAATCTGCAAAGTGTCTGAACCGACTGAAAGAGATCGCTCTGAAACCCAACCCTCTGTCCACTCCAGAGTACATAGAGATGCTGATTGAAGGAGAGAAGAATGAAGGAAAGCCTGGCTGGAAGCAACGAGTCCATGCTCTGAACTCCATGAAGGAAAAAGCTGAGTTAATGGTCAAAGTAGAGAAAAAAGAAAAAATCCTGCGCTCTCAACTTTCAGTGGACGACTCTCATGCAAACTAAAATGAACCAGGCCAATATGATGTCATTTGTGGCTGAAGTTTCAGCTTTTTTAAATTGAAATATTTAAACCTTTTGTTTACTTTTGCTAGCTTCATTAATCTGCTTCCAATACAGTAATTTGAAAATATGTCATTTAATGATAGACAGTTAAATTTGAAAGCTAATAAACTTATATGTACTTTCACTTGAATTAACTGTGTCAGTGTTGAAATGTAAAGCTAACCTCATGCAGTGGAACAATATATACCTTTAAATAGCAGTATGATATAATGGCATAAATATAATTGCATTTGGTGTTGTAAAGTTACTCACAAGTGGGGCTGAAGTTCCACTTTTTTGCTTATATAATGGCAATCTTTTGTTTGTGTTTATAGTGTCATATTTCCGCTTTGAATACGATAACTTGAAAATGTCACAGGAGCCTGGTCTGGTGATGGTGTAGGGAGAGACAGAGGCAGAATACTGGACTGGTCATTTGTAACGACCAGTCCATTATTTGTTGTCAAAAACCCAAGAAAAAAAACAAGGCAGGGACGGGAAAAACGGGAAACGGGATGGGAGCAGAAGTCAAGACATGACACGACAATGACGCAGGAAACTTTTTGTGTCCACACGCTCAGCTAATCAATGTGGGAGGCTTGATTGGGAATGGGCCACACCTGAGTGCCAAACAGGAGGGTGCTAATCACTCACAAGCTAAACACAGACAGCACTGGGAGACCTGGGAACACAAGAGTTTTAAAACACAGTTAATCAACATTTAAACATCATCCCGATGTAATGACTGTGCTCAGCTTTATTTTATATACTTTTGCTGTAAAAGCATGATTTGTTTTTTGATGTTGTAAAGTCACTCTGTCTCCTGAATGATAGAAATCAACAGGCACGTGCAGTCAGGGTAGGCAAGGTAGGCAGTGCCTACCCAGGGTGAATTTAAATGAATGACATATTCAACGGATCAACCCCCCCCGAAGCTTTTAAGAATCTCTGCTCTTTAAAAATAATCCTTAAGACCTATGATTATTTGATTCTCCTCTTTTTTCCTGGCTGTCAGGATTAACGCTAAACAGTCAAAGAGTGTCAGACCTGTTTTTGTGAAATAACCATGGAACTAAACTAAAACAACCCTGGATCAATCTGTCACTGAGAATGTCAGCACTGCACTATTATCTTATTATTATTATCATCTTATATTGTTATATTATTTTATTTAGTTTTGCTCATATTAGTCTAACTACTGTTTATATTTTTTTTCTAGTTGATTGTTATTATTTAATGTTTACATTATTAGACAGAGCACAGTTCACCAAGTCAAATTCCTCATGTGTATAACATACATTACTTGGCCAATAAAGTTGATTCTGATTGTTTATTACCTGAATTGCAGACCACATTCTTGGACAGGTTTTCCAGCATCCCTTGGGAACTCCATGGGACCGTCTTGTCTATTCTCTTCACCATCTACACCACTGACTTTAACTACAATACTCAATATGTCCTTTTACTTATGTATATTATGTTATATAGATATATATTATGTACAGGAGCTAATGTCCCCGCCCCACATGGAGTAATAAAGTGTTCCTGAATATTTATCTCTCTCGTCCTTTGTCTGCAACATCCTGTGAAATTACATGTTTACTCACCTGTGCAATTACTATATCCTGTGCATCCCAGTTGCTGCTATTAAGTGTATTTAAAATATGTAATTATAAATACTTTTTGTCTCTGCTTTAATCATGCAGTGATCTTTATACAAAACAGCAGATGTGCCTTAATGTCAAATATCTCATCCTCCATAACCATTACAATCAGACAGGTTCATTTAACGCACACATTTGGCACTTTGTTCTGCCACAAAAACATTTAAAGTTCCAAAACAATATTCTGACTGAGCTTGAAATACCATGTGATCATAATTGTTGTCAAAATAATTAATGTCTGCCAAATTTGACTCTAAAACACGCCATAATGAGATGTAAATGAGGCATATAGGCTATATGATGTAAAAAAAAGTGTAAGGAAATAAAATAAATAGAATACAACTGAGCATACACTTAACACATTTTTATTTTTATTTTTTTGTAGCAGTAAGTGAAAGTGTAATAAGGACCAAATACTGTATTTACACAAGTAACATGTAGACATACAACAAATAATGACAAAATTCTAATATATATATATCTATGTTATTTTATTATTATATATATATTATATTATGTATAATATTTGTTTTATTATAAATATATATTGTATATTATTTAGTTATATATATTATAGATAAACATGACAACACAATTCTCCAAAAATAATAATACCAATAAAAATACCTATAATTGTAAAACAACCAGTTAAATAAACATGCCAGAAATAAATAATAATAATGAAACAATAATAATAGAATAAATAAATATAAAACAATACAATAAGTTAAATATATTGGAACTTTCAACATTTTAATAACGGTGTTTGTTGTTTGGAAAATAGCTCAGACAGCGTCTGGGACTGCGAGGCCAAAAGCTCGTCCACTGCCTTTTTAAAGTCTGCAAGTGTTTCAAAAGTCTTGCCACTCAGTCCTCTGGAGGTGGATGACATGGTTTTTGTACAGAAAGTTTTTTTTCATGTATTTTGCGTGTCCTTGAGTGGACTGGCCGCAAAGCACACACGTGTAGAGTTTCACTGCCTGAAGGTTTGTGCCGCCACGCTCAACTCTCTTTCTTTTATATAAAGTTGATCTTGCCGAGGAGCTGGCTGAGGAAAGCAGTTGTGACAACAAAAAAGATGTCTGCTGTTGCTGGGGGTAAAGAGCTGGAGGTAATGTGTGTCTAGTCTTGACCCCAGCTGAAACACTGAGACTGACTCAATGGACCCATTTACGCAAAAAGGCAAATCGCTACCCTGTCTTTGGACGTAACCGTGCTATGTTAATCCAATACGTACGCACAGTGCATAGTGAATACAAAACAGATATCATGTGGTCGCATCTAGTGGGTGGGATTCCGCCCGGGCAGGATTCCACTACAGGTTGGATGACAGCATTGGAGAGGATAAATAAATTTTCACAACTTTCTTTTGAAGAAAAGCGACAGCTTTTAAAAGATGGGAGACCAACACCTGAGCTACCAGACCTTCAGCAAATGATCTGACTTCCTGCAAAGAGACAAACACTTATCAGCAAGAACTTTATGGCCATCGAAGCATTATCTGGACTTGCTCTTATGTTTTGTCCCTGTATATATCATGTGTTGCAAGAGTTGCTGAAGCCTATATACAACTACCTTTGTCCTTGTGTGCAGAAAGAAGTGGGCTAGGCGGCTGAAAAAAGGATTTTCCTGTAAATGGTCTGACTTGCTGTAAAAAGAACTTTATGGCCACCAGTTATCTGTTAAGGTACAAACCTTGAATGTGATGACTACCCTTTAATCTGTGAAAATCCTTGAGAAATGCAGATGTGAAAGTAGTTCACAGAGATGTGATGTACACTGATTAAATGTTAACACTGAACTAAGAGGTGAAATAAGGGACATCAATTAACTCTTTATTAACACAACTGTTAAAGAGATGCTACTCTCTCCTATAAGATCATACTTTAGGTAAGTGGTTCTCAATGTTTTCAGTCTGTGACCCCCAAAAAACATTCACTTTTATCCAGTTTATTATTATTTGGGCCATAGTCTATATTCATCTTAAATATGTAAATCCTTGTTTTAATCAGAAATAAAATGGGTTTAAAGTGACCAAAAATGTTGGAAAAAGTGATGAAATGGGATTTTAAAAACCACTAAAATTGGTTAAAAGTTGCAAATTACAGTGACCAAAAACAGAGAGAGTGCAAAGTGTCAATATAGGCTCAAAAGTAGGAATAATTAGTTTAAACTGGCAAATACTGGCCATGACAAATAGTGATTGTGGTTAAATTGGCAAAAATAAGCATGAAATATGGTAAAAAGAGGTTTAAAATAACAATAATCATGGGTCAACATATCGCAAAATTAGGTGGGAATAGTGGTGGAAAGGGTTTATTAGAGCTAAAAAGGCTTGGAAGTGGAAAACATTGTATTAGAATTTGATGGAGAAGAAAAAAAATGCATTAAAAAGAGCAAAAATATGACAAGAAAAAGTGATGAAAATGGGTTAAAACATGGAAAGTTTGGTGTAGTTGAAGTCTTTACTTTAAGTGAAATGTTATCCTTTCACACTATGGAGCCGGTGGTGATGCTAATGTTAATAAAGGGCAGCTGATAATGGGCATGAGGTAGAATAATAAATTCATTGGATACAATGTCAGTCTATTGACAGAGACAGAGAATGTTTGGTGACCACCAGCAGAACTCAAACACAATGTTTTACAGTTTATTCTTTGCTGAGCTTCTACTTTCACTTTCATAAATGCAGGGTGGGATTTCTCAGAAATGGTCTGACTTGCTGTGAAGCCTGAAACTCAGGAGAGGGAGGTGGAGGAGCACGAGTTTTATTAGACTAACAAAGCTGCAGCAGGTCACACTAAGAAAACTACTTCTAAAACTGTCAGCATTCACTATTCTGTAGAACCGTTACGGTTATTAATCACTCACATTACAGCAACTTGACCACAATAAGGGTTCTTTAATTAACATTAGTTAATGCATTATTAAGTGTTAATGAACAGCTTACTAATACATTATAAATCATTTTAATGTATTAACTAACATTAATTTGCATATCACTTAATGCATTATTAAGCAGTACATTCATTTCTACTGCACAGAGTTAATAAAAAAAACATTATTAAGCATTAATAAAAGTTACATAATGTAATGTAATGTATGTAGGATGGGATTTCTCAGAAATGGTCTGACTTGCTGTGAAGCCTCAAACAACAGGAGGGGGGGGGAAGTAGAGGAGCACAAGCTTTATTAGATAAACAAAGCTGCAGCAGGTCAAAGCATTCACTGAATCCAACAAAAAACACACAAGTGCCTCTTATTCTCATCACAAGTTTATAATTCCATCATATCGGACTGAGAACACTAACACACGCAGCTTTGTACTATCATGGTGATTACTCACGTAAATTACAGCACTTAAACAATTACATTAAGATGAGCTGATAAATAAGCATGACAAACAGGGCATGGTTGTTGTTGGTACCAAACCACAGCTTCCAGTAGGATGATCACATAAGCTCAGACCATCTCCAACAAGAGAATAAGTTTATTGTACTTTCATGGGTTTAACAAGCGGCAGACCTTTAAACAATATTACACAAGAGGTCGTGCTGTTGTGCTGAAATATCAGCAATGGTGTTATTAGGCCGTAGATAATCACACCAGTGCTGATATTTCACACAACAGCACTACCTCTCGTGTGATATTTTTTATACAACAGTTCTACAACCGCATTTGAGTGTGACAAGTGACGAGAGATTCTGATTTGCCTGTTTGTTTAATTATTTGGCTCCACCAAAAAAAAAATAGTTCCACAAGTGGAGAGCACACAGCATACTGCGTTGTGTAGCCCAAGATGTAACGGTAATTAACAGTATTTAGATCAGCTGTACAGTGGAGTGATATGATCCATAAGAAGTCCCAGTGCTGTTGTTGCTCTATATCAGCACACAGAATGTCTGTCATCCAATCAGATTACTTGGTCAGAACTAACTGTCGTTTAATAGGAAATGAACTCTTTCAACTTCCACTAGAGAACAGCAAGCATACTTTCACTCTCTGGATCACATTTTTGGTTTGGAGAGGCTTCTTTACTGCTGTGAATGATTGTTGTGCGTGCTCAGAGAGGGAGGAATTTGTGTGTGTGTGTGTGTGAGAGAGAGAGAGAGAGAGTCCAGTATTTAAGCAGCAGTGAGACTCATTCTTCAGCAGAGTTCTCCACAGAGTCAGAGGTAAGTAACTGAACAAACTCAGCTCTGTTTCTCTTTTACTTTTCCTGCTGCTGCTCATGAGCTGCAACATATTATGACTGAATGTATTTTTGTAGCTGCAAGTTTTGACCTCAAGATAATTTAATTCTTTTTTTGCATTTGTCATAGAACATGATCTCAAGTAGCAGAAAACAATGCAAATGACCAAAATGAAAAAAAGATGTCATTATATTTTTTAAACTTGAAGGAGAAGATAAGACTCAACAGTGAATTTTAGAAGAGCAAGTGAACAAAAATCTGCCAAACGTGCTTCTTATTAATAATGGTGTTCAGTTTCAATTGGTGCCCAGCTTAACTGATGACCAATTCCAGTATGGTTCTCTGGAGGGCAGTGTTTCACTCTTCCAAAATGTAAAACCAGGCTGATCCAACGAGCAGTTATGTTAACCACAGAATAGAAAGCAACACAATGCTGTTCATATTTTAAGAGGAAACTGAAACGATATTATAGTAAATAATATTTATAAGAGTTCTTTACTTTTTTTTTAAAAATACTGTTTTAACTTAAATCAGTCAGTTTTTTTTTGTCGAGCATCTGAAAATGTTTCTTTGATTTGATTATTGCTTTTTTTTTTTTTTTTTTTAATAAAGAACTGTTTAGAAATGTGTTTGATGTAAAATGACCCCATGCTGCTGATACTAATGACGATCTTAATAAACATAAACATGTGTACAATAACCTGACGTAGGTATTTTGGAATTTGCCAAAGATGTAACTTTAACATAAACGCATTTATTGTAGAAAAATGCAACTTTTTTCTTTAAAAATCCAAAATCCCATTGTTTAATATTGAAAATATTTACCACACATTATTTATTGACCATTAACAATTAAATTCTGCAGCAAAACATATTTTTTACCATTTTAAAAATTAAGTTGGCCTACTCACTTGTTTGAAACATATTGAATAAAATTATATTCTTGAAAAAAAGTCTCGACCAGTGTTTCTCAAATGGGGGTACGTGTACCCCTAGGGGTACGCGATGGCACGATAAGGGGTACTTGAGAGAGATTGAGTGGAAAATTAACAACTAAAGTGTCAGTCTAAATGATACAAACTATAGAAATCAATCTATTCAGGAGCCACTAAATCAGTGTTTTTCAACCTTGGGGTCAGGAACCCATGTGGGGTCACCTGAAATTTCTGAAAATTAAAATCAATTTTTAAAAATGTTATACTTTTTTTTTTAATGAAAACAACACAGTCTTAAACAACTGTTTTTCTATACTTTCACATTGTGAAATATAAATCTAGTTCAACTAAAATGTAGTTGAAAAAAAAAATGTCTTTGGGGTCGCCAGATATTCTTGATATCAAAATGGGGTCACGATCCAAAAAAAGGTTGGGAACCACTAAATAGTTTCTTTCCACTTATTTACAAAATGAGTATCTTTAAAATGTGCGTTATCACTCATTAATTCCATCTTTATGTTTTATAGTTGTTTTTAAATAGTTTTCTATAATCAAAATGTTGTAGTCTGGCAAAGGGGGTACTTGGATTTAGAAAAGAGAAAAAGGGATACTTGAGTCAAAAAAGTTTGAGAATCACTGGTCTAGATTTCCAGAATTCCAACTCCATGTAAAGCTTCTGCATGGACAGTTTGCACTGATATGCATTTGTAAATAAAAATGCTGCGTATGCAATACCTCTGATACTGTGTGATGTGTGTGCATGTGTGCAGTAAACCAATGAAATGTCTGTCATGTGCAGCTCCGCCTCAAACATGGATCCAGGGGCCAGCAGCACTATCGAGATGGCAGCACTCGGCCGACCTTTTGGCCTTGGAATGCTTTATGACTGTCGTAGAGACATAATCATCCCTGGTGGGTTTGAAATCACTATTACCACAACAACAACAACAACAACAACAACAACCCATTTTCAACTATAGGTTTAACTTAATAATGAAATCTCAACTCAAGTGTGACATCCTAAACATGCTTTACCCAAAGTTTTATACATAAAGGCTGTCATTAATATGGCATGACACCTGTCATTAGCATGAATATGGTGTCATGAAGTGTCGTTCGTTACCCTAACCCGTAACCCTGCCTAACCCCACTAGATCCCTCCACCTAACATGCCAACATAGCTCCAAAGGTGTCATAATTTAGCAAATGACACTTAATGACAGCTTAATAATAGCCTTCATGACACCTTATTCATGCTAATGACAGATAATGACAGCGTGATGTCAGCCTTATGTATAAAACTTCAAGTGAAGTGTTTCTCTCTTAAAACTCAACATTGTAAAAGCATTACTTTTTTTTTTTTAGATGTTTTCATTAATAAAACTTTTTGTTTTTTGAGTACCATAAATGCCTTTAAAAAAATATTAATTTTGTATAGTTGTTCTTTGTTGAAATTAACTTAAGTATTTAAGAAACTGTTTATTTTTATACATAAAGGCTGACATTACGCCGTTATTATTATAACATGAATCATGCATTAGCATGAATAAGGTGTCATGAAAGCTGTCATTAAGGGTTGTTTGTTACCCTAACCTTTCATCAACGACACTTCATGACAGCTTTTTTTAAGGAATATGTTTTTTCAAACTCTAAATTGAATAAGTTCATTTTTTTTTTTTTTTTTATTCATGATTAGTTCTACTTTATAAATATATATTTTAGATTTTTGAGTAAATGCATTTAAAAATATATTTATTTTGCATTGTTTTTCTTTGTTGAAATGCACTTTGATATTTAAGGAACTGAATTATTTTTTATTATAAATCCGTGCACCCTTCGTTCTTTGGTTATTTCGTTTCAACACAACATAGAAAAAAGAAATAGTTTTTTTTTTTTTTTATTATTATTAATTTAAAACCAGAAACAGGAAAACGGAGAAACCAAAAACCAAACAAGCAGTTATCTTCATCTATAAAAATAATAAATGTTAAATTTAGATTTTAATCTAAATGTTCAATTTAATCTAAATGTTCAATTTTTATTTAAATTTTGAATTCAAATGTAAATGATACATTTAAAAAAATGTAATGCTAAATTCAAATGTTAAATCTAAATGTTGTTTTTTTTATTTTTTGTGAGTTACATTTTTATTGGGAACAAATAGTACAAATATGACATTACAACTTACAGTCCCAGGTTTTTAAATATGTATACAGTGTGAACAAAACAACATATCTTAAAACGAGTTAATGCTAAATTTAAATCTAAACATTACATTTAAAAGTTAAATTAAAATGTAAAAGCTAAATTAAAATCTAAATGTTAAATATCTATCTAAATGGCAAAAGTGTAAAAGCCAATCATTTAGAATATATTCATATAACCAAGGAAGCCACTCCTATGCTAGTGGCCACAAACTGTGAGGCCCCGCCCACACCTCTAAAGCCATTACAGTGAACTTTTTAAAGTGTTGAAAAAGTTGACAAATGTGAGCACAAAGAGTCACAGGGATTGACTCTCTCTGAGTATATTTTTAGGCAAACCGGCTAAATAAAATCACCACAGTGCATATACAAAAACTGCCATTTTTACAGAAAGGAGAAGTTGATTCAGATATTTACCTGTTTTCTCTTTCTATTCAATGATCCACAATCTGACTGTTTTGATAAACAATAAAGTAATTAAAATCTGAATCATTGAAATAACATTCGGCCATCTAACGAAATAGGTCAAGCCTATAATGTTATGTTGCAGTTTTAAGATTTCGCTGGATAAAAACATGACCGGGTTAACAAATATACCACATATAATCAACATTTGAACCAGATTACTTACTTGACATGTATACACTGAACCAATATACTTTGATCAAAAACATTTTGTTTAACGGGTCTCGAAACGTTTTACCCTTGTTTAATACATATTTTGTTTGTATTGCTTTTATTTTGGTACTCAAAATAAATCAATTCCAATCTTCACATCTCTCTTGATTTGGCAGGACTAACTCTCTGGGACCGTGATGACCTGCAGAAAAACACAGGAGAAATCACAAAACCCAGCAGTGACTTTGAAATAGTTGCTTCTGAATCGATTGAAGGCAAATCTTCAGCACTAAATGTTGAGGCGTCACTGAGGGCAAGTTTCTTGGGAGGACTGGTAAAGGTTGAAGGTTCAGCCAAATATCTGAATGATAGTAAGACCTCCAAAAATCAGGCCAGAGTGACACTTAAGTACAAAACAACAACAAAGTTTAATGAGCTCTCAATGAATCACCTTGGAAGAGGAAACGTGAAGCATCCATATGTATTCGACAAGAAGGAAGCAACACACGTAGTCACCGGGATTCTTTATGGCGCACAAGCTTTCTTTGTGTTTGATCGTGAGGTAACAGTAAATGAAAATCACCAGGACATTCAGGGTAACCTTAAAGTGATAATAAAAAAAATCCCATTACTTGCCATAGAGGGTGAAGGTTCCCTCAAAATGGAAGATAAAGAAAAAGCAAATGCTGATAAATTCTCCTGCAAATTCCACGGGGACTTCTGCCTTAAAAAAACTCCTACAACTTTTCAAGATGCAATAGAGGTCTACAAGAGCCTGCCACAATTACTGGGAGCCAATGGAGAAAATGCTGTCCCAGTCAAAGTCTGGCTACTGCCATTGACGAGCTTGGATTCCGATGCAGCCAAACTCGTTCGTCAGATAAGCATAAGATTAGTTCAAGAGACACAAAGTGTTCTGGAGGACTTCAATGAGCTGGAGATGAGGTGCAATGATGCAGTGGGATCTTCCACTGCTCAGCAGTTCCCACAGATCAACAAGAATCTGAGAAGTTTCAGAGAAATGTGCTCTGAGTTCAAGCTGGAATTACAACGAAAGTTAGCAACAAAACTTCCTTTGATTCGAGGAGGCGGGGCAGAGGAGGCTGAGCTCGCAGATATCCTTATGAAGAGACATGCATCTCCCTTTAACAGCAAAAGCCTGAGTGAGTGGATGGACTGCAAAGAGAAAGAAATAAGTATGCTAAAATCTCTCACCAACAAAATGAAAAACACCAAGGTCATCTCCAGTCAGAGCATTCTACATGAGGAGCTTTTCAATGTGGAGGATGTCGTCTGCTTTGTCTTTACCTCTCTGGGGAGAGCTGAACCTTATCTGTCAGATTTATCAAACTACTTAAAAGGAAAAACCAAATCAGCTGATCAAGACCCTCACACTAGAGATGTGGAGCAGGAGCAGTGGTTCCATTCGTACAAACTTGCAGATGAAATGATGAAGCAGGTAAAGCTGTTCAGTGACTTTGCAGAGGCCAACAAAGGCAACAAGAACGTCAAGTTTCTGGCACTGAGTTTAACAAATGAGTCAAAGACAGGTTCAAGTATCTACCTTTACAAAGAAGGCCTTTCTGTCACTGAGGACTTTAAGCCACCTTCAAAGCCTGAGGCAGTAACAGTTGCTGACATCAGTCACAACAGTGTGAAGCTGAAGATCTCTCCTCCTAGGTTTGGAGCAGAAAACATCATATCCTGTTCAGTGGAGTACTGTGTCAGTGGAGAAGATGATTGGGAAAAGAGTGAATCCAAACCTGAAGAAGTCCCAGTGAGTGGTCTGTGTCCAAACACAGAATACGTGTTTAGGTGCAGAGCAGTGACCTCAGTGGGGGTCGGACCGGCCAATCAAGTCAGTGCTCGTACTTTCCCATGCAGCCCTCCTGACAAGCTTTGTGTGGAAGCAAACTCACATGAGATATCAGTCAGCTGGGAAAAACCTGCAGAGCTTGGACAGGATGTGCTGATACTAAGCTACATTGTAGAGTATGCTACATCAACCAATGGTGAACAAGTAGAAGACAACCAGTGGAAGCAGATGATGGCAACCAGTGAAAGCACAATCCTAACTGGGCTTCAAGCTGAGACAAAGTACATCATCAGGGTTACCTGTGATTGTGGTGCTGATGGCAGAAGCAAACCCAGTGTCACTCTTAATGTCAGTACAACAAAGCGTGAATTTGGACGCCTCGCTGAGTACCTAAAACACATTGGCAAGATCATAAATTCAAACTTACCACCAACTTTTAAGATTCCTTTAGAAGAAGATGATATGGAGATTGATGGCTGTCGTAAGTTTATCTTTGGCAAAGAGAGCATGAGGCAGAAACGCACAATCATGCTTCTTGGAGCGACTGGATCGGGAAAAACCACCCTCATCAATGGAATGATCAACTACATTGTTGGTGTAGGGTGGCAAGATGAATTTAGATTTAGATTGGTTATTGAGGATCAATTAAAGTCTCAAGCTCACAGCCAGACATCCGAAGTGACTGTGTATGAAATCAATCACCAGGAAGGGTTTGAAGTCCCTTACTCTTTGACCATCGTGGACACTCCAGGGTTTGGTGATACAAGAGGAGTGTCGAGGGACAAAGAGATCACTGAGCAGATTCGAAGACTGTTCACTTCTCTTAACGGAGTCAGTGAGATTGATGCCGTTTGTTTTGTTACCCAGGCTTCCCTTGCACGGCTAACAGCCACCCAGAGATATGTGTTTGACTCAGTGCTCTCAATTTTCGGCAAAGATGTGGCAGAAAACATTCAGATGCTGGTGACATTTGCTGACGGAAAACAGCCACCTGTTCTTGAGGCAATTAATGTCTCTGGTGTTCCATGTCCCAAAAATGAGCTGGGGTTCCCAGTTCACTTCAAGTTCAACAACTCTGCGTTATTTGCAAACAACAGAAAAAGGTCCATCAATGAGGATTCAGAAGAGGATGACAGCTTTGATGAAATGTTCTGGAAAATGGGATCCAAAAGTATGGAGAAGTTCTTTGCTGCTTTAGGTAAAATGAACACCAAAAGCCTGCTGATGACCAAGGAGGTGTTAAAGGAAAGGAAACAGCTAGAAACTGCCATTGAAGGCTTGCAGCCACAAGTCAGAGCAGGGTTAGCAAAACTGGAAGAAATAAAATCAACAAAAGAAAAGATCAAGGAACACGAGACCGTAATGACCTCAAATGAAAACTTTGAGATGGAGGTGGATGTTATTAAGGCAGTCAAAACACAATTGACCCAGAAAGGAGTTTACATCACAAACTGCCAGATATGCTCAATGACATGCCATTTTCCATGTGCAATAAAAAATGACGGCGAAAAACGTGGCTGTGCATCAATGAACTCAGCAGGGAGGTGTAATGTCTGTCCTGGAAAGTGCATCTGGAACGTGCATTTCAACCAAACGTACAAGTGGGATTATGTTTCAGTGAAGGAGAAACAAACTCTGCAAGAACTAAAGAGCAAGTACGAAAATGCCACGAAAGAAAAGTTGACTGTCCAGGGACTGATCGAGAGGCAAGAGGAGGAGATTCTTCTTCTCCAAGACATGATGGTGTCCCTGATGGATCAGTCATCTTCCTGTATAACTCGCCTCCAGGAGATTGCCCTGAGGCCCAACCCTCTCACCACTCCAGAGTATATTGAACTGCTGATCGAGGGAGAAAACTCAGAACGCAAACCCGGCTACCAGGCGCGAATTCAGTCTTTAGAGGCAATGAAGGAAAGAGCAAAGCTCATCTCAAAGGTAGCCTGCAGAGACAGGCTAACAAAAACACCAGAGGAACTACTTGCAGAAAATCAAGAGAAAATGGAAAAGAAAAGTTGGAGCAAAAAGTTTATGAATTTCTTTGGGTTTTAGAAAAAGAAAGCTGTAATCATGGTTCATGGTTTTTCCTGACATGGCTCCAGCTCTGTAACATTGCAAGATAAAACTACCACCGCTGAAGGGGGTTAAACATTCATTATTGTAGCAACGTGCTGTGTGTAATTTCTCAATAGACTGTCAAAGATCAGCAGTAGAATTTAAATCTACAAATAACTTGATTATTAGTAAGCATTAATCTCAAATTGCTAATATTAATTGTTCAGAAGTAATCCTGTCGTGATCACATTTCTTCATTTTTTCTTGCATCTTCGGTATTTGTCTTTTGTTTTTCTTGCATTATCTTCAGACTTTATTTGTTCCATTATCGGTAAATTAGTAACTACTATGCCAATTGTAACATATTGTCCGTGCACGTATATGCATTTGGATGAATGTTGAAAGCAAACTATTGATGAAATTGGTGTAAACATAACATTGCTATGTTGTTTTAGGCTAAAAAAAAAAAAAAAAAAAAAGCTGATGTGTTTAAGTGATGACAATATTTCTTACGTTAGCTTCAATGTTGCGAAATGTAGTAAGGTGTAATAAATACAATATATATATAAAACATCTCTGTCTTTATTGTTTATAACTCACAAATTACAATCTATTTTTCAAGGTGACATTTTGAAATTAATTTCTTAATGCAAGTACATTCCTCGATGTTATGGGGAGTAAAAAAAACAAAAACACATTATCACAGCAATATAAACTCAGCGGGTGAAACAAGGGGTTTGAAAAATACATTGTCTTTGGTGAAAACAGAATTTGATCATTGATAACGAAACAGAATAAGACTAAAAACTTTAGTATTATCACTTTTGTTTCATTGGGTGCTTTAACTCTCGACGCCTCAAATTAATTATTACAATTTAAATCATTTTTCAACCCACGCTTTAAAACAATCGAAGTCTGGAAAAGCTAAATTTGCTTTAACAGCTGCATCTTTGTTGCTATTCACACATTTCTAAATGATTATCGTTGCCACCTGTTGGTAGGCGTGTGAAATGACAGCCACTTGCTTTATAAACAATGATCAGCTGACCCTAACCCAGTGATGCACTAGTTACTGAAAAAAAGTAACTAGTTACCGTTTCTAGTTACTTCATTAACAAAGTAACTTAGTTACTATTTTGATTACTTAACCAAAAAGTAATGTGTTACTGGAAAAAGTCACTTTTGAGTTACTTAGAATTATAGAATGTATTATTTATTTTGGGTCATTTGAGTCCATACAGCTTTATATTAGTGCTGTAATAATACAATAATCCACTGTTGATCAACTGCTATAAAACAATCATAAATGATGTGCATATAAAGCACAAAACAGCTGCTCCAAAATTAAAACAGTAATTTTTCAGCCTTAGCACAGTAATGTAAAGTAAGCTGTGCATATTCCAGGTGCACATTCTGCTGTTGAAAATGCTTATTAAAAAAAATCTGGAAAAACAAATTCACAGCATTTTTTCTCAGCTACACAATGCTAATTATATCAGGCTAATGAGCTTCTGTTAGCAGTGACTCAGCAGTAGCAACAGGCTTCTTATTTACAACATGCCGTTCAATAGTTTGGCTGACCTGTCCCTGGATAACAGTCACAGTCCGTTAAAATCCAGTCGCAGCGTTAGCTTAGCTTCACTGATGCATCTTTTGGAGAAAATAATAATGCACTATTTCCACTCTGAGAAGCTTGTCCTCCTCCTGCATGACTCGCCATGATTGGCGCACGTGATGTAAACAGAAACACTTCTATTGTTTTTACCATGGTTGGCACGGCATCCCGCAAAAATATGTAGCGCCACTGTAAACAGGAAGTACAATGCAGCTAGCAAGGTAACAGACAATTGCACCGTATTGTAAAGGTAATGGCGTTATTTCTTTAGAAATATATTGCTTTACAGTACTAGTTACTGTCAAAAGTGACGTTGGGCGGTAACGCACCACCCTAACCCTTCATCGCCACTGCACAGGTTCGCACCCCACGAGTTGAGTAACTGGGATTTAGAATGATCAAGACATTTTAGGATCTTACATTTGGTCTTTAATGAAATCATTTAAACACGATTTATCCCCCGGGCCTTGAGTTTGACACGTGTGCCATAAACCTTGACCTTGGTTACAAAGTGAATAAAAGAGGCCGAGGGATGTTCACTGTTTATTGATGCTCAGGAATGTGAAATAGCACAACAGGTCTACATCAGATGTTCCCGTTGTTCTCAGCAGGTTAGAAAGACGGACCCACCGAGTAGGTGAACCTATCTATGACTTAACATTTAAACTAACGTTTTTAGTAAAACATCAGTATTAATAAAAGTTTCAATCAGTTATTAAAAACTAATCATATTTCTGTAACTTGGCACACAAATTAGAAAATTGACCATTTAGGTTTGGTTAGTTGTAGATCAGTTCATCTCCAAACTACCACGTTAGAAGCTAAAGAAAAATAATACAAAAAGTTATTCATTTTAATTCCATTTACACAGGATGAAAAATAGCTTTGACTTCTTTTCTTTGTCGGTTCCATTCTTAGCAGGAAGTGTCTTTATAATGTGCACTTTAACACATTACAGTAAAAACTCAAACTTCACAGCCAGCAGTAAAATAAAAAAACACAAACAAATGAAACACACAGGTATGTATGTGCATATCCTACAACAATGTACACACACACAGAGTTTAACATTTACACAGACGCTGGCTTTACTATGGAGACCTTAAAAAAACAACTTCTTAATTCCTTTAAGAAATACAAATAACACAGTTCAACATTTAACTGAACTCTGGACATTCACAGGTTGATTTCAGCAATCATGTTCACATTCAGCCTTTAACGGAGTCTGTACTGTAACCAGATGAGACGTAAACATCCCTCAAGCTGCCACGATTACCTTTCAGTTTGTAGAATGGAACAAAAACACGGTGTGGAAGTTTCCATATTAATCAAACGTCAGAAGCTGCTGAGGAGGAGCACAGAGGTGTCGGTCTGAAGAATGACTTTTCAAACATATGAAGTACACGTCAAGCATTGGTGTGAGCACTGTTTAGCAGTAAATGTTAATTATTGACATTTCAATCAAAAAAAAAAAAAAAGAATGAGAAAACAAAAAGCTCCTTGAGAAAGAGGCTGAAAATCTGTTGGTCATTTCCTGTTTAAAAACACAAAAGGGGATTTTTTGTGCCTATTATCTGTGAACTATAAATGCAAAAAATAGAAAAAACAATGGATTTCCTTTCTTTCCATTCTAGGTCAGACACACAATAAACACAAATAAAAAACTTTATGATCTGATTGTTTCTTTCTGACTTGTTGTTTGGGTCACGGCCAAAAGTTTAAGATACATTCAATTAAAATAACACATTTTTAAACTATATATTGCTATATTCCTTAACTATTAAAGTCTTTTGTTGTCATATCCCAAATTATTTCACAAATGGACCATTTTAGTTTAATAGTCTTTAGGTTAGAAGGAATCTTTTTTTTTTTTCTAGAACCAGTAAAACCTCCAACAAACTCCAGTCGACACCCCAAAACCACATTTCAGTCAGACATTTGCTTCTTCCAATCAAACTAAAACCCTTTCTTCTTCACGGTGAGCTTAGCGCTCTTTAATGGACGGACTAAATTGTTTTCAGACAATCTTTATGCCAATTTATCATTACTATTATTCTAGAGTTTGTAATGTTGCAGTAGCTGCTTATGTGGGGTTCATCACTTCAATCATCCAAGTGTAGCCAAAACATCAAATTTAACTGTTGATTTACAACTCCATAAACCACCAACAAAAGGAAACGACATTTTCAGTGTGTAAAATAACAGTAAAACGAGCAGAAAAGAACATTCACAGACTCTGAACGGGTCGTGGAAGCTAAAGTGACGTCATCATTCTCGCAAGTTCCCAAGTACACCTTGGTTTTGGTGCTTTCAACCAGTTTAACTTCAGCACCAAAACAATTGGTTTATGTGATTGTATGACATTGTCAAGCTTCATAATAATGACCTGCACGTCCTAGTTGGTGTGCAGTCCTCATGCTGTGGCACTACCTGTTTGGTATTATAATACTGGTTTGGTTTGACCCAATAGCAGTTAAATTAAAACGTTTGGACAATTCTAAATATATAAAGAAACATAAAAAAAGACATTAAGTGGGCTAAAGCAGCAACAGCAGCAGGGTGCAGACCTTATTTTAATTTAAAGCACCTTTCTGATTCATCATCAACATGTGCTTGGAAACAAAAACCAAAAAAAACTTCTCCATCAGACCATAGGTCAAGCATCTAAAACAACCACGCGAACCAGTGATTTGCTACACGCGGTGTTTCTCGGACAACAATGACAAAGCAAACAACCAACCCTACTATTCCGATGGAGGAATGTGCACAGAAGTGAGGACGGACGGGCGGATCCCACCGCCTCAGTCTCCGAGGTCCAGGTGGATTCTGTGCTCAAACAGAGCGATGAGCAGCATGATGCAGAAGCCCAGCAGGATGCCGGCGTTCTGCAGGAGGAAGAAGCAACAGTGGCCGAAACCCTGGTCGCCAGCGTCGTTGTGCAGCATCTCAGGGACCTGGAGAGGAACGAGAAATGCACAAACAACACATGTGTGACACGTGAATTCTACAACACCACCTTAAAAAGAGAAGAAAATGATGAGATCACACAATAAATCATTGGCTCCCAGACTTTTCTGGGTATTCTCCACTTTGAACAAAGGTTGCCCATTGCCCCCAAATAATCCTGACAAATTACACATTTTTAAATTATTGAACTAACAGTGAATGAGTGTCATCATATTTCATAATAAATCAAAAAACTAATGATTAAACTAATCACCTGCTTACAAAACAAATATAAAAACGTAACGAAACATTGTTTGCAATCTGTGCCAAAAAGCATAAGAAAACAAAAACAGGAAATTCAGTGTTTGTATGAAAAAGTAGCCTATTTCATAAATAAATCAAAACTCATGAACTAAAGTAAACTAATTACCTGCACAAAAAACAAATGTAAAAATACAGGAAATAATGAAACAATCTGTAAAAAACAAAACAAAAAAAAGCTTAAGAAAACAAATATAACAGTTTTGGTAACACTTTACTTACATATAAGCTGACATCACACTGTCATTATTATGACAACACCTGTCAATAGCATGAATAAGGTGTAATGAAGGCTGTCATTAAGAGTCATTCATTACTCTAACCCAAGTTCCTAACTCCACTACATTCCTCCACCTAACCCAAAAAATGTCATAATTTAACTAACGACACTTTATACCAGCCTTAATGACACCTTATTAATGCTAATGACAGATAATGACAGCGTAATGTCAGCCTTATGTATAAAACTCCAAGTAAAGTGTTACCTAATTTTTTAAGTCACCTATTGAAAGTATGTATTGTTGCGCTTCACTTCACATGCCGACCTCAAGATTATTTTTGCACTTTAGTTCCACTCTACATTTAGTTCCAGGTTGCATAACTAACACAGTACATTTTCAGGCTTTTCATTATTACTTTAGTTGTGTGCAAGTGTTTTGTTTAGTGTTAACAATCTTTATTGTCAATAAAGAAAGAAGAGGGATAGGGTTGTAAAATTGGCATGAAAATTGAAAATGTCCTGTCTGTCACGCCCCACCTGTCATACCTCTATTCCCCATCAGGGGGCGTGCCACACACTTTGAAAACCACTGGACTAAATGCAGATAAAACTTAACCGATGACTAAAATATCACTGGGCTTCTGCTGTGGTTTTACTGGGTGCAGTGTACAGCTGTCACCACATGAGGTCAGTATACTTCACTGTGCTGTTTTAAGGCAGCAACAAACACCTCTTCAAGCTCCACTCCTGTGTTTTTTTGTTTTTGTTTGAAAGTGTGTGTGTGTGTGTGTGTGTGTGTGTGTGTGTGTGTGTGTGTGTGTGTGTGTGTGTGTGTGTGTGTGTGTGTGAGTGTGTGTGTGTGTGCGTGCGTGCGTGCGAGAGAAGAGACCATCTGGTAGTGAAGGCCGCACCTCTCATCAGGCTGAGCTGAAGTTATTCTCAGGGTCAAACATCAACAGGTGCAGCTGACTGGACAACACGTCCTGTTCTTTCGAATAAACGCTTTCTCCGCACAACTAGTAAACGTTGCTTCTGTGCCACGTTGCCATGTCTGCACTTTTATAGTCATAAATATGTACGATACTCAAAATAATCAGTCATAACTATTTAAATGTGAAGATGAAATAAAAGACTGAATATAGGCAAAAATATTCATATCATGATTTTCTTTTTGTGAAAATCACAATTTTATCACAATTCTTTCATTCAGATCATTCAGACTATTTTCTCACCTACTTAAAATCAAAGCCCTAAATTGAAGAAAGATAAAACTAAGATAATTTAAGTCAGGGTACTTTTCAAAATTTTTTTTTGTTGATCTCACACAATCTTTTCCTTTGTTTAACTAAAGTAGTGTAGCATTAGCATCACTAGCTACATAACAAGGCAGCATATCAGTCTAGGGATTTCCATTTGTTTTTAAGGCAACACACTCATGTTAATAAAATCCTACTTTAATCAGTGTTTGAACGCCTCATTTCCCACAGTTTAGACAATAAACAAAATATCCTGTACAAGATAAAATGTTACTGCTTTGGTTACATTCGGCCTGGGTGATATAGACCAATATTCAGATCTCAATATTTTTTCCTTAAAATGGCGATAGGCAATTTAAAAAAAAAAAATTCAATATAGTTTTACAAGAAAAACAAAAATGTGTCAAAGTCAGTTGAGAAAAAGGCCACAAAAACACTTATTAATCACTAGCAGCACAATATCAACATTTTGTGCCACTTTTGACTTTTTCCTTCATTATGGCTGAAATGTGTGATTAAATTCTGTTGTGTGACTTCTTTCAGGGCAGCTCTGAGTAGCTGAAAGTAGTTTTTAAACCACATTTAGTACTTGGTCCCTTTAAAAGAGCAAGTCTCTCAGTGCTTCCAACACTCAGAACTGAAGAATAACCCCTAGTTACTGTATACATGTATTAAAAATAATAATATTATAATATATATATATATATATATATATATATATATATATATTACTGTGGCTCAACCTATAGTCCATTAATTGTCTATCTTATGAGTGTTAGTGGGAGGATAAAAAAAATGCTGACTCACCATGTCCACCAGAGCCACGTACATAAACAGTCCAGCCGTGAGGGCAAATATCCACATGGAAATGTTCTCCGCGTAGTGTCCGATCAAAATCCCCATTATCATTCCGAAATACGCCATCATGGCCGACAGCACGTTATAGAGGATGGCTTGACGTACTGTCATACCGGCTTTCAGCAGCACTGCAAAATCACCTGAAAAACAGTGAAAGGTCCTCAAACATTCGTCTAACTCAAGTCAGTTGCATTTTTAGTTAATCATATTGCGTGTGCTAAATTGATGCATTTGCATTTCCCTCTCTCAAAGTTGCGTGATTCGCACAAATTGCATATTTATGAGAGGAAAATGTGTTAAATAGATAAATATACATATAGTAGTGTAGTAGTTAGACAGATGCAATCCAGAATGCGTGGGGTTATAAGATCACCCGCAACATCTATTAGTGCGTGCAAGACAAGAAGAGATACTTTTGTTTTGAAAAAGGGACGTTTGGTTTTTTGCTTGACCATTTTACATTCTGCTCGCAATGCATCATGGGGCGGTAGAGTATAACTCGTGCTCCTACCGTGCATACTTAAAAAATGTCCCGATATCGTATACAGTACATCCGGGTATTTTTCACCTACTCAATCTATTCATACTACCTAATGCAGAGGTTCTCACCCTTGGGGTCAGGAGCCCATTTGGGGTCGTGAGACACTTGGAGGGGGTCGCCAGATGCCTTAAAAAAAAACCTGAACAATTTGACACCATTTTTGCTTATTTTTACCCTTTTTCTGCAACTACACCAAACTCGACATATTTTAACCCATTTTCATCAATTTTTCTACCAATATTTCTACACCTTTTTGCTACATTACTCCCATTTCTGCCACTTCTCCATCGAATTTCAATGCCTTTTCTGAACATTTTCTTTCAAGACATTTTTGGCACTTATGTAAACCTTTTCCACCTAATGTCACATATGTTGACCCATTGTTGTTACTTTTAACCTATTTTCAGCATTTTTCATGTCCATTATTTGCCACTTTAAACTAATTGTTCCAATATTGACACTTTGAACCCTTTTTAACACTTTTTCTCTCCATTTTTGACCACTCTAATTTGCAACATTTAACCAATTTCTGTTGTTTGTAAAATCCCATTTCACCATCTTTTCCCACCATATTTGGTCACTTTTAACCTATTTTATCTCTGATTAAAACAAGAATTTACATCTTTAAGATGACTATGTACTATGGCACTAATAATAATAAACTTCCTGTATAACAGTGAATAATATTCAGATGAATAAATAAATGTGGTTATCACAAATTCATAGAACAATAGACCATCATTTTGCTGACTTTTTGGATGGACCCCAAAAATCTCTCCCCTTTATTCCCCCTTATAGATGGCCCTGTCTCCACATGACTGTTCTTCAATGTTCATGTCTGTGTTCAACCATCTTCAGGTACAGTGGGGGTCCCCAGTCTCTGGCACCTTTATCTTGAGGGTAACGGGCTGAAAAGGTTGAGAACCCCTGATCTAATGTGAAAGCTCTACATACTAACCTTGATGTCAGACTTAGTATGAGTAGCACGTTACTATGGCATTTCAAACACGGCCATTGTGACTGTTTTTCTCTGAAGTCAGAAACAGCAGAAGACGAAACCATCTCACCTAACTCATGAGGAAGCTCGTGACAGAAAACTGCCACAGATGTGCTGAGACCACTGGAGAGACCCTCAGTGAAGGCAGCGCCTGCACACAAAAAGAAAACCTGTTATTAATGCACTAAGATGAAGAAAAAGCACATATAACATGTGTTTTTCCACACGCACCGATAGCAAGGCCATCGCTGAAGTTGTGCAATCCGTCCCCCATGATAACCATCCATGCCAGTGTGGCCACGCCCGCTTCCTGAAAGTGCTGCTCTGAGTAGGAGTGGGAGTGGCTGTGCGGGTGGTGGTTCTGGGAGTGGTGGTGGTGGAGGATGTGGTGGTATTTGTGGTGGTGGTGGTGCGCGCTGTCGGCTTGGCCCACCGTGTCGTGGAAGTGGGAGTGGCATTTGTTTTCGCAGTCCTCCGCGGTGTAGGCGTTGGAAGACTCCGACGCTCGCCTGTGACCCTGAGGGGAGACGGACTCCTCCGGCTCCAGCATCACCTCCTCCTCCTCGGCTTTAATGCTGCCACGCGGGCTGCCAGAGTGCTCTCCAAACATACAGGTGCCATTGGTTTCCATGTCTAAAGACAACAGAAAGTGGGGAGACGTTTCTATTCTACTTCCTTTTAAGGATGTACCGATCGGTCAGTAAAAAAACACCACACTGCTAAGCAGAGGTGAAAGTAACGTTGCTGTAATTGAGTTGCTTTTATGGGTACTTGTACTTTTTTGAGTATACTTCTAAATCATTAATTTTACTTGTACTTAAGTACGTTTTCAAAAAAGTTAATTAATTCATTACATTTCTACACCCATCTGTTACTGCATAAATTATTGTAGTTTCTATTATTATGCAATTTGAACTTTGCCTAACCAAGCAATGCTCGTGCTCGGTTAGTGCTAAAGCTAGCTTAATGCTAATGCTTGGTTAGTGCTAATGCTAGGCTAAAGCTATTGCTAGGCTAATGCTGAGTTAATGCTAATATTAGGCTATTCCTATGCTAATGCAGTTACAATTACATTTTCAATTACCCATGTTAAATTATGATTGCAGTGACCAGCATTTTTTCCAATTTATCCTCAGAAAGTCAATTACAATTATGCTCTCAATTAGTAAAGTTCAATTCAAATTAATCACAATTACTGAGCCTAAAATAAATAATAAATGTTATCGATGACGTCGACGCAAAAATACGTAGAGGCAAAATGTGTGCGCCGATCCGTCGTCCGACCAAAACAAAGCGCCACCAGAGAATAACTAATGCGAGTGGCTTCTCCGAATTTTATAAGTGCAAGGCAGTGAAAACACGCACTCTTTCGTAGAAGGTAGCTGTTCCCTGACCCTCGTCCTTTATCCCAGGTGTGACCAGACGGCAGCGCGTCGACGGGACAAGGAGGAAACACTCGCCGTGACATCAGCAGCAACAGCAATATAACGTTCATTTTGCCAAATCTTCAAAACGGCATACAGCTTATAATCGATCTGCTCCGGTCATACACACACACACTTCTTAAGGTAAAAGGAAAGTTTATTTTAATGCTACTTCTGACTCTGAATGCATTATTTTGTACTTTTATATTCTAACTTGACCTTTATTTTGGACATTTGAGTTGAAGAGCAATAATCATATATTGTAATGTTAAGGAATTAATGTTTTTTTTCCATTTTAGATATGTAAATCAACATGTATAGATTACCTTTGGTCAATTAATGGGAGATAATCGAATCGAGTCGAATCGAACTGGGAAAATGAATCGTTAGATTAATCGTTTAATAAAAAAAAAAAAAAAAAGGTTAATCACAGCAGCTCTAGGGGTTGAGTTTTGGTTTCACTTTCAAAATGAAGCAGGAAGAAAATTCTACAAACTGCAGCTTTACAGCTCAGATCAATGATTATTCTAAATGCTGACATAAATGTTGATCGCGTGGCCCTCGGATCAGATACAATCACATTTTTGTGGCCCCCGCTGTGATAGTGTTGCCCATCCCTGTTCTAAACCTTTCATTTATATTTGAGATAACTACCTCATGTGCAGTAAAAAACAACAAGTTTTTACTGTTTTATGATCCTTCAGTGTTTACCAATAAAATAAGAATGGAACATTCAAGGTGTATGTTGTCAGTTCAGATCGGCCCAAATCGGAATCGGCAGGTCAGGCTTTTTAAAAATTGGTGATCGGCCAGAAAATTGATTCTCACCTTCACTAGGCTTGGCCTTGTTGTCCTCCAAAGCAGGATCCACCTTGTCATTTTCATCCGATTTCTTCTGGATCTGTGTGGACAAAATCTATATATTCATGTTTCTCTGACATATTCAGTATCAACAATACATCCTAAATGTTTCTGGGGTTTTTTTTTTAATTACCTTTTGTTTCTTGTCTTTGTACATTTTCCCCAGCGTCAGGAAGTGTTCAATGAGGAACATGAAGTAGACTCCACCCAGGGCTGTAAGACCTTTCCACACAGCATCCAGGTTCTCCTCTCCCTCCTCGTGGAGGTGATATCCCTCCATGTTCATCCCAGAGTCCTCATGGTGGTGGTGATGGTGGCCTCCCTGAGACTAAAGCCATAAAAGTAAAATATGAAGTTAAAAAACGAAATTGAAATTTCTCAAGACAATACGAAGCTAAAAGTAGAAGTAAAAGGCCTTTATTTTAAAAACATGATGCTTTATCACAAACTATACCACTGAAATCACTTTAGATAAGACCCAACAGGAGGGGCAGCACCTGTAGCTTTAAACAACCTCCGTCTGTAACCTGTTGGACTCACATGTGGAATTAGGTGGAGGAAGGCGTCACCGCTAAGCGTACCGACTGCCAGCGCCACCAGAAAGCTGAGCAGGAACTTAAAGAAAACTCTGTTCATGAGAGGGATGAGGACGACGCCGAGCAACGACAGCAGACTGATGATGGTGATGGAGAGGAAGCCTCCCAGCCAGGCTGCAACACAAACACACACAACAACAGACTCACAAGTGTGTGTGACATTATTAATCAACAGAAATCTGCAGCCTTGGGCTCAGTCAAAGACGATATTTAGTTGAACTGTTAACTTCCGGAGTATTTTGTGTGTTTTCGTTATTATTTTTTGTGTGTTGGTTTTATTACTCAATATTAAATGTTAAACCCCGACGTGTTGTTGTTCTTACCGGTGGCGATGCTTTTGCCACCGTCTCCTGCAGTGCGTTCGGTGCCGTTGTTGCTCGCGTGGCTTTGGTTTCCATGGTGAGGGTGAGCGTGTTCATTAAGCTGGTGTCCTAAAAACAAACGACAACAAAAAAAAAACGCTTGGAAAAGACATACTATGCAATTAATAATTAATAACACATAATATGCAATTAGATGGAAAACGTGCATCAAACAATACAATGATCCAACTCGAGCTGGGAGATACAGTTTATTGAGATTCAAGATATATAGAGTTTTCTATTTTGGAGATATAAAAAAAAACCATATTGTTTATATCGAGATTTATATATATTTATTTTCTTATCAATAAAATAAATAAAAAGCAGTTGGATGGATTTCTGAGTGCGTTCTAACTCAGACCTTCCCCTAAACAAGCCACACTACAGAACTCACTCACACGTGCTGTCCCTTACAGGAAAAACAAACTAAAGTGGACCATATTGTTCAGCCATTTGTTAATAATTGTGCGTGTTTGACAATTTGCATTACCAAATTTAACCCAGAATTGTCTTTCTGGTGAGACTTTATGTGAATTTAAATTATTGAGCTTTATATCGTATATTGCCATTTTGAGAAAAAATATTGAGATATGAGTTTTGGTCCATATCGTCCCGCCCTAGTTCCAACTCTAGATGACTTTGGTTTTGGGTGATTGCTACTAAAAAATAGTTTGCGTTCCAACCTCTTTCATCGTGTTGGGCGATGTGCAGGATGCAGGCGGCTCCGTCAATCTGGTTGAGGAGGGCGGGGCAGAGAAAGCTGAAATCGTTGATGGTAACGCCCACTCTTTTAGACATCCCGTGTGAGGAGAGAATGCTAAAGGCACTCAGGCACTGAAGGGGTGGGGGAAAAAGAACAAATAAATTCAGTTACATCAGCTTCATCTAAACGGAAAATGTTATTTGGATAAATGGCTGATGTGGAACCTCTGTGCTGTCCAGGCTGTGGTTGTGGGAATGATCATGGTCTGGATCATAGATTTCTCCATCAGGATTCTGTTGCCCCGTGCTACTGTCCTGTTGATTGAATGCCCTTTGTTGGGGGGTGTAACCCGCCGCCGTGCCGACCACCTGAGCCGCTGCTACAACCACGCTAGAGCTGGTCTTTCCAGGCGTGTCCAGATGTTCGTCTCTACCCTCGTTCTCCACGTCCGGTGCCTCGCTTACTGGAAACTTTTGTGATGAGTGGAGATGCTGATGGTGGGAGTGATTGCCCTCGTGGTGGTGGTGATGATGATGATGATGATGATGATCGTGGTGTGGGTGGTGGCCTGCTTGCTCGTGATGTTGAACGGTTCTTATGCGGTGCAGCCCGATGTTCTGTAGGAGGCGCTTTAATCCAGCCAGAGAGATGGTGCCATTTTCTCCATATCTGTCACATTAAATTCAAAGACTTTTTTAACATTCAACCACTCGCAGATCAGTAAGTGAGAAATCGTACCATTGGTACCGTGGCTGAACATGGACTAATGTAATACCAGCGAGTTAATCTTGTCTTCTTTTTTGTCATAATATGGTTTAATTTCTTCATTTTTGATTTGAACAGCAGTGTATGTATTTACCACAATGAGAAAATAATAATAATTTGAAAAATCAAACAAAGCAAAGAGAGAATATTTTAATGTATTTAACTTGAATAAATGAAACCATAACATATTAAAGAATAGAATATACTGTACATCTATATATTTTAGTCTGTCCCACCATGACTGTTCATCTCTACAGTGTAAAAATCACACGTTGCAGCAACACAACAGAATAACAGACAGTAAGAACAAAATAAATACCAACCAAGGATTATAGTGCAAATATACAACTGTATACAAAATTTTATTTTAAAAATTAAATAAAAAACAACAACAACAATGGCGTAAAAAAATGAATAAATGAACAAATAAATTAAAAAATTAAAAACAAAATAAAGAATGTTTTTAAAAAATAAAAGAAATTATGGACTACAGTAGTAACATTTGTCATTTTTTTTTTATTGTCTCACCATGACTGTTCAGCTCTGCAGTGTAAAATACATAAAACACTGATTAATCAAAAATCCAGATTCTTATTCTTTTTTTTTTTTTTTTAAATTGTCAAGAATTTTTTTTTGGTGAATGTTTCCCACCTGTTAAACAGAGCCTCCAAATGCTGCCTCTGGCTGTGCTCAGCTCTATGTGCATCAACTACAGCTGACAGTAAAGAAGCCCTGCTCGTCTCTGTGGTGGACGACGGGCTGCTGCAATCTGAACCAGCTGAACAATCACTGGCCAAGAAGAGAAAGGTCAGCGTCAGCAGGGCGGCATTCATCATCACCTCAGTCATCTCTGAAAAAGGAAACAGAGACTTTCAGACAATCCTGATACTTACTATGTCAAAAATACACGATTACACAAAACATTTAATACAGTAATATCTCATTTTTTTTTAAAAAAAAAAAAAAAAAGAACTACAGACCTGTTGGACATTTTCCCCTTTTTATTTTTACATGTACAACTGCTAATACAGCACAAAGTATGATACAAATACCCTCATGAATGGATGATATATGAACAGATTTCATATTTTGACAGCGCTTTGAGATGACTTGTTGTAATTAGCGCTATATAAATAGAGTTGAATTGAATTTCTTAAAAAATTAGGTTAATTTAAAAAAATAATAATAATAATTATAATTTTTATTAAAAGCTTCATTGTGCACTGTAAACTGTACACGCATTATAAAAGTGACTTTTTGTCATTTTTGCTAAAGCTGTCACTATGTAAGGACAGCTTTACATCAAAATAGTAGTTTGTGTGACAGGAGCAGCCCCCCGCTGCTCCAGCAGCCTTTGACAGATTGCCAGAATGCATCGCGGCCGTGCAAAAAGAACCAATCAGAGCCAGGATTGTGTCTGACAGCTGTTGCTCACAGTCTCCGCCTCTTTCCCAGCGCCATCTTTTTTACAGTGTATGGTATGGAGAAGTAGTTGAAGAAATTGGTGACTTTTCTGCTTGAAAGGTAATTACTGCTGCTTGATTTACATTATGTTTGATTTGTAATTGTTATTTTTTATTCACACTATGCTGAGATGCTAAGGGAAGAGTTTTTTTTTTTTTTTAATTGTAATGTTACATGTTACAAAATATGTAGTTATCTGATTTCTTAATCAGAAAATTTAAGCTACTGTGAAGTTGCTGTTGCACTTTTACTTAAACCTGGATTAAAGCTTGAAATAGTTGAATGACAGAGTCTCATTTACTTTTTATTTTGGGATTGTTCTATGCATTTTAACTCTTGAGGACAATCACAGCAATAAAGTTGCACTTTTGACAAATTATATGATGTCTGCAGTTATTTTTAAGTGCATTAAATAAAAGAAAAAAATAATCAAATTGGAATTATTTTTTTTTTTTAAGGCAAAATTGCCCAGCGCTAATATAAATATTTGAATGCCTGTCGGGTTTGGGTCAAAGCTTGAAGGTTCATACCATAACTGGTCTGTGTTTAAAAGCAAATCAGAGCCACAAAACATATTTGTCACTTTCTTTTTCCTCGTCATCCTCTGCAGCTGCTGATTCATTCTCCGTCTGTCGTAGCCCGGTGTCAGTGAACCACATGAAACCTTGTTAAACTACCCACTCCTCAATGCAATTTAGCTTGGAAGTTGATTGCACTTTATTCTCATAAAACATACTAGATTATTTTATAGATGCATGTGATTACGTTTTTTTTTTTTTTTTTTTACAAATTAAGAACTCAACAGAATCAGAATCTGTTTGTAGAAGGAAAAGTTAAAACTTTTTTGAAAAATGAAAAATGTAATTTGACAATTAGATAAACATACCACTTTTGTTTACAATATTGGAACTTGGAAAAAAAAATTATATATATATATATAAATGTTTCATCTGATGGTGTTACTCCAGTTCACTTATCAACCTGTCCATCTTGTGCACTTCCTTCAAATTTGAAAATTTAATTAAAATAATAGCTTAATAAAACAATTGTGTACCTCGTAAATGTACCTTTTCAAAACGAGAACTCAAAGTCCTGTTCACACTCGGAAATCTCGCTTGTCCCATCAATAATAATAATAATAATACATTTTATTTTTAAACACTTTCCAAAAACTCTACAACACTTTACAGTTGTTAAAACAACTACACAAGTCAGAAAAATTTAACAACAACAATAAAGTAAATACAGAAAATGCATAACAATCAAAAGTTAAAAGCTTGGGAGAAGGAGTGGAAGCAGAGGAAGTCTGTCGCTTTGATACTGTTTCTCACATCGGTTTTACTAAGGTGCTCAGATCAGCGGAAAGCCATGGTCTCCCTGAGTCCGAATATGTGCGTTGTTCCTGGGTAAAGTCCGCTGGACACCATGGAAGTCGACGCTTGTCATTCTTACTCCCATCAATGGTGGAGGAGTGTGAAAGCACGATTTTACAAAAGTACTCGGTTAAGTGCATCATTCCCGGGTAGAGTCCTAATCCGCCTGCTGGAAACCCAGGTAGTCGGTGTTTTCATTCAACAAGGGTGGAAGCGAGGGGACTGCCCTCACTTCCATACTGCTGCTGAGCTGCTTCCATCGGTTTTTAAAAGTGCTCGGATCGGCCGAAAGTGGCATCAGCAGAAAACCCTGGACACCTCCTCGAGCCTGAATATATGTAATATTAAAACACTAACAATCTCTGGAATAACATTACAAACGCTGTTAGATTGGAAACAACAGAGTGAAGGAGCTTGTTTACGTTTATATCCCTCTCGACCTACGACCCCCCCCAGGTCACACATGGTAGTTCCAGAGTGTGAAAATGTTTATTATTAATAAACGCACCTGTGTGGCATTTTGCATTAGCAAAGTGTAGCAGGATAGTCTTTCGAATTTAAATTATCGCGATTTATATCGTATATCTCTATTTTGAGAAAAAATATCGAGATACGAGTTTTGGTCCATATCGCTCACCCAGTGATGATATGCAGTGACTTCTTTTTTTAAATCATTGGATACATGATGATGAAAGCTATAATGTTGTACTACAATACCATAATGACACACACACACGGCCGTCCAGCAGCTATCTTTACCCGATGACCACAGCCCGTTTAGCCCCCGGTTAGCCCCAGTTCTTAGTGGATGCAGACCGACGGACACAGTCAAGTGGCCGAGGCTCAAGCTCAGGCCTCGGAAGGCCGCAGAGGCTCGGACCGCTGTGTGCCCGTCACATTCCGCCATAAGGTAACATTTAATATGCTAGCTTGAGTGCGGAAGGCTACCGTGTGTCCACAAACCGGTGGTAAACAGTAACACGTTGTTTTTGTGCGCCCCGCACCAGCCCAGAGTGTGTGTGCCGTGTGCACAAAAACCACCAACCCGGAAGCTGAGCCTCACCGACTCACGCGGCGTCTCGAATCAAGCATTAAATAGAGTTAATTAACATTAAAAAAAGAGAGAGATGATTAATGACTTACAGGTGACCCGGTGGGGGTGTTTGTTTCCTTACAGTGGTTAGACTCCTCTCGGTGCCGCGTGGTCCCGTAAAAGTAGCACGATGAGTCCGTGGTGCATTCACTGACTGTCGGGAATCAGACTGATCATAGATGCTCAGGACTCGAGGGACTACTACTAGGAAGGAGTGGCGAAGTAAGTAAAACATCCTGGTTTTCAGACTTCATTTAAATCAAATGCGACGTCCTCCAACATTATCCCAGATTTCTAGCGCAAATGTCTACAATTAAATGGAAAACCATTTATATTAAACTGAGAAACATATAATTCAAATATATTTAATTGAGGTAGTTAGAGAAAAGGCTGTTTTACTGGCACACAGAATGCAATAAAAAGATGTAGTCACGAGTTGTTTATTGTCTATGTCTGTGGTTTTGTTGTTTTGTCAGTTTTTGTCATTATGTGTGTTAATGTTATTTTTTGTATTTTTGTTGTAATTTTGTGTCATTTTCTGCATTTATTTTGTCGACTTGTGCATTTTTAGGGCCACTTTCTGTATTTTCAAGTCATTTTGTTCAGTTTGTGTGTTTTTGGAGCTGTTCTGGAATGTGTTTTTTCTTTGTGTGTTTTCATAGTCATTTTGTTGGTTTTATAGCATTAGTAAGTATAAGAAAAAAGAGCAACAATATTACCTAGGACAGCAATAATATATGATATGTATATAATGGAATAAAATAATAAAAGTTTTTTATTAATGTATATATTGCCACGCTAAATTTAATTGATTAAACTTGTGCTGTATATATTGAAATAGCAATCTAATAATAATTATATTATGTACATATAATGTACATTCATGTGTACGTATGTATATGTGTTTGATGCACATGTATGAACTGCACAGTTTTTTGTAAATATACTTTAACTTAATTTGCAACTTGAATTAAACACAATAATTGATATATCTGTACTGTACCGCACCCAGTGGTAAAAAAAGTATGCATTTGTAAGATTTTTAATTATTTTTTTTACACCTATGAGATGTTAAAACTCAGAAATCAACATCACCCATGTTAATATCACTGTTCTTGCTATAAATCGTAATTTTCTAAATGAAAATAAAATACAATACATTCAAAAAATACAATAAACTGTTGTGTTCATACACCGTTGGAATTTTTAAAGTCTCTTCCTATGATAGACGAGAACAGTTTTCTTTTTTTTTTATCCCCTTAATTTGTAAAAGTGACTTAAACTAAACACATATCGATAAAAACTGTTTCAACACACAAATTGAGAAGATTCATGATTTCCTTTTGTCTTTTAGGTGTTTAAAAGTTAACATGGAACTTTGCACCAACACAAAACAAATGCTTTGAAATATTATTTAAATATACAATATATTTTTGCCCTTTCATTGTTTCTATGTGTTTTTAATAATTATTAAGATTTTAGTTAATTCAATTCAACTTTATTTGTATAGTGCAAATGACAACAAAGTCATCTAGATATTATATTATTAATTTTTTTTTTTTTTAGAATTTTTTTTTAATTATATAATCTATTTAATTGTTATTATTATTATTATTATTATTATTAGTTTTTAAATTTTTGAGGCTTCTTTTTGAGCTAATGTAATAGCATTCCTGCCTCACCTTTCAAATGTTTGAGATTGAAGCTTTTTATACTTAACAAATGTTCTAGAAGAAGAAGAAGAAGAAGAAGAAGAAGAGTATTTAGGCTTAAATCTTAGCTCTCAGGTTCCATCCAACAAAAGCACAGATGGATCTCAGTAATCAGCTGCCACCCAAAGGTGTAGCCAAAGCCGCCCCTTTAACAAATATGCGGTTGTTTTCATTCTTATGTCGGATATATTTGTTTTCTTTTCCCACTTGAAGAAACTGAGATGAACTAAAGTCAACTCACCCTTCCCTGTTTTTTTTTATATGAAACAATAAAACATAAGAGTCTACTTCAGCTCAGAACATAGTTGCTGACTTTTATAAGTAAATCATTGACAGTTTCATAATAAAAGCCATGTGAACCTATTCATCTATATTGAAGTTTGAGTTTATTTTTGTACGTATGTACTGTATGTGTTCAGATCACTCACTTAGATATTGGCTTTATGTTAGAAATTAACAGCAGTTTTCATTTTGCCAAGAATTTTTCCATTTTACTTTAGTCTTAGTCGCCCACCATTGGCTGGATTTAGGGTCACATTTCTGTGGAAATCAGTTAAAATATAGGGATGCACCGAATATTTGGTGGCCGAATATATTCGGCCGAATATTGCAAAAAAAAAAAAAGCCACATTCGGCCGTTGGTTTAGTGAGTTAAAAGCAAGGCTGAATAGTAGAGTGTGACGCAATCAAACAACGTGCAGTGATTTTGAGTCGGAAAAGTGTGTGTGCGTTGCTGCAGGAGCAGCAGCAGCTCCTCCTTTCAACACACAAACACAGCCAGACTTTCTCCTTACCACTTTCCATCGTCCGTCACCGCGTAAAAGTTGGAAGCCGTCCAATTCCAAAACCGAGTTCGTTGTTAGCGCTGTGAGCCACGAATCCGTAAACATCCCCATCGTTTCCTTCTTACGCTAAACCGGGTCTCGCTGCATAGGCTGGTGTAGCATTAGCATGGAATGCTAACAGCTGATGTGTGTAAACAATGGGTCCGTGGCTCCAAGCAGTGACTCCCAACACGATCGGCAGCAGAAAAAGTAGTGCAGTTTGGGCGTCCAGTAGTGCAGTTTGTATTTACATATATGGTAATAAAGTATAATATATATTCTATATTAAACAGCAGTGTTTGTTTTAGCTGTGAAATAGTTGGAGAGGGAGGAGCTCACATTCTAGGAGGCGTGTTAGGTGACGTCACCTGCCAACGTGGGCAAAATCCAACTGTCCCGTTTAAAGCTAAGATTAAAATGTGGAACAACAAGGGAGGAAGGAAACAGAACTTTTTACACTTTGGCCCTCTGAATGAGGCTAAAGGGATATCACTGTAGCAAAACCATTATAAAGTGATTGTTTTCATCATACCTCCCCTTTAATGCACTTTAGCTTTTTTTTTTTTTAAATGCATGTTTTGTTTTATTTGAAGGGCTAATATAAATGAAAAACTTTGTTATGCTTTTTTTTTTTTTTTTTTAAAGCAAAGGCTACTGGAATATTTAAAAAAAAAAATGGCAATAAACATTTACTTTATTTAAAAAACATGTCTAAAAATGTATTCTAGGCTATTTATGCACTATTAAAAAAAATAGTGAAAAACTTAACAACCGCATTTGATATTTGGTATTTGGTATTCGGCTAAGCGGTTATATTTTATTCGGCTTCGGCTACAAATTTTAATTTTGGTGCATCCCAAAAATATATATATATATATACAAAGCTGTTTCAGAAAATTTATATATATTTACTGACTGGGAATATATGGTATAAATGAAAAGTCTGAATATATATGTGAAAATTTGAATATATATATATAAGAAAATTCTAAATATATATAAGAAAATTTTGAATACACAAATTCACACACACACACACACACATATATATATATATATATATATATATATATATATATATATATATGTATGTGTGTGTGTGGGTATGTGAAAGTCTGAATATGACAAGTTGAATAGGTACATAAGTTAAGTCAGTTTTAGGAAATAAGTGTAATCAATAACTTCACTGTTTTTTTTTAGTTTTTGTTTTTTTAATGTATAGATTTAATTAATTTGCCACTTGCTAACTGTATCTTGTGAATAACCCAATTTACCCCAGCAGTTCTTTAAAATTCCAGACAGATATGTTGTATTAACTATTAGTATGTTCACAGTAAACTAATTCGGATGCGTTTAATCTCATTCTATTCCATTTGTGTGTGAGAAATAAGCTTTTCCTTCTGGGTAGTCTTAATACTTTGATGTGAAATGACTGCTGTCCTTTCATCAACAGTTCAAACATGACTTACTCTAATTCCTCTCACACAGGTGGTCATTTTAGGACTTTATAACAACAGGTTTAAACTTTAGACTTAAATCAAACATTAAAAACAACAATACTATGAGGATAATTTTCTTATTTTTTTCACTCGTTTCACCCCCTTTTTTCTCCCTTTTTTCTCTCTCTCTCTCTCTTTTTTCTTCTTCTTTTTTCGCTAAAAAGGTGAAATGTTTCATATTTAGAAGTAAACCTTAGAAATGAATGTGTGAGCCATGGACAATGTGTTTGTTTTATTGTCATTAGAACAAATAGCTCAGATTGAGCTCATTTAATACATACTGTATATTCAAAGGTACCAAATCTTCCTTTAAACAATAAACACACACTTTATACTCACATAGTCAGAGTTATGTCTTCATCTGCCTCCAGGTTGTGTCGCTCACAGAGAAGGTATTTGAATACTTGTTGTTTTTTTCTGAACGAGTAACAAGTGTTAACTTTATATGGAGGAACAAACCTGCCAAAATAAAACATATAAAAATTAATTGAATAAAAGTAAAAATGAAAACAAAACAAAACAAAAAATATGTTTTTTTATGAATAAAATAAATGTTGAAATTAATTTAAAAAAATTATATTTGTATTTTCTTTTTTTATTTCTACTTTTATTTATCAATCTTTATTTGATTTGTTTTGCAATTTTTTTGCATTAATTTATTTAATGATGTTTTTATGTTGGTATTTCTATTTTGACTTCTGTATTTCTTTACGGCGTATATTTATTTATTTATTAATACTTGTATTTAATTTTCAATTTTCCTTTTTTCCCGTTTCACACTGATCAGCTTAATGTGTCCACTAGAGGGCAGTGCTGCACAATCACATGTTTGACTATTTTTCTGCTGCAGCTTAATACAAAATAACCACATATGACTGACTTATTTATAAGGAGTTTAGTGTCAAAGGGGCCTTTTCACCCTGTGGAAAATCATACAAGGCCGTCAAATTAATTTATAGCAGAGATTATATCTCTGCAGGGGTCACAAAAATGTGGGTTTTGTGTATTTTTTTGTTGTCAATTTGTTTATTGTTTTGGGGGATTATTGTCTAATTTTGTTGTCATTTTGTCTATTTCTCTGTTTTATTGTTTGTTTCTGGCATCATGTTTATGTATTTTTGTTGTTGACTTGGGGTTTTGGAGTCATTTTTGTGTATTTTGTTTTCCTGTTGTGCATATTTCTGTCATTACATATGTTTTTGTGTGTAATTGTTGTCCTTTTGTGTATTTTTCTGTAGTCATGCTCATGTATTTTTCTTGTCGATTGGGGGTTCCAGGATACTTTTTGTTGTCCTTTAGTGTATTTTTCTGTCATTACATGTGTTTTTTGAGTCATTTTGTGCATTTATTTTGTTTTTTGTGGATTTTTGAGTCCTTTTTATGTATTTAGTGTATTTTTCTGTCTTTTGTGTGTTTTTGGAGGTATGTATGTGTGTTTTTGTTGTCCATTTGTGTATTTTTCTTCCTAGCGCATTTCTGTAGTCATGCCTTTTTATTTTTCTTGTTGATTTGTTGTCCTGGAATACTTTTTGTTGTCCTTTTGTATATTTTTCTGTCTGTTTGTGTGTTTTTGGAGTCATGTTTGTGTACTGTTGTTGTCATTTTGGGTTTTTGGAGTAAATTTGTGCATTTTTATTTTCCTTTTGTCTATTTTTCTGTCTTATTGTGCATTTCTGGAGTTATGCTTATGCATTTTTGTTGTTGATTTGAGGTTCTGGAATACTTTTTGTCTTTTGTGGGTTTCTGCAGGTATGTTTGTGTACTACATTTGTTGTTATTTTGGGTTTTTGGAGTCATTTTGTGCATTTTTGTTGTCCTTTTGTGTATTTTTCTGTCTGTTTGTGTGTTTTTGGAGTCATGTTTGTGTATTCCTATTGTTGTTTGGGGTTTTTGTCGTCATTTTGTGTATTTTAGCTTTCCTTTTGTGTCTTTTTCCATCATGTCACGTGTTTTTGAAGTCATTTCAGTGTCATTTTGTTGTCCTTTTGTGTATTTTTCTGTCTGTGTGTTTTTAGATTCATGTTTGTGTACTTTTTTTTGTCGTTTTGGGTTCTTGAAGTCATTTTGTGCAATTGTGTTGTCCTTTTGTGTATTTGTCCATCATTTTGTGCAATTTTGTTTTCCTTTAGTGTATTTTTCCATCATTTTGTGTGTTTGTGGATTCATTTTGTTGTTCTTTTTTGTACTTTTCTGTTATTTTGTGTGTTTGAGTCATTTTGGTCATTGAGAGGTCGCACAAAATAAGACCAAGGGTCAAACTAATAAACAACCAATTACCTTCAAATAACTGCTGACACACAAGACCTTGTTAAAAATAGAAATAATTATGACCATCAGTTTACTAATGCTGTGTTGCAATTGTTCAACAAAGATGGGATGTTAGCAACAAACCAACACTGCTGGGAAAGGATGAAGGATCTGGGAATGTTGCACTAGAGAAGTAAATTATATTTATTATTAATAGATAGTGATTTATTTTTCATGTAAAGTAAACAACCTGCTTTTTCAAATGATCGCTGTGATGTTTCATCGATCTCCTCTTCAGGATGTGATAAAAAACTAAATATATAGGAAATGATGAAAACATCAGGTTTGTAGATTTAAACATTTCTTTTTTTATTTTTTATTTATTTATTTATTTATTCAGTTCATTTCCGACATGGTTGCAATCACAGAAATTCATTTTGACATTCATAGTAAAATCACATCTTTGGTTTTTTTTTTAATTTTTTTTTTCTCCTTTTGCATGCCGGAAAGGGCGACGGAAAAAAGCATTATGCTTATCCAGATCCGTCCCCTGATTTGAACACAGATAATTTTACATCAAACCTCGTTTCTTCCCTTGTCAAACATTCTCATCTTCTTCATAATTATCACAATATTTATTTTTTATTATTATTTTTTTTGTCCTTTTTTATGTGATGTGTTCTCGTCTGCAGTCATTGTTCCTGTTGTTACTCCTCCTCACTGTCCTTTTTTTCCGTATCTCCTCGAGCTTTCTTTTCCAGTCGTTGTTTACGTTCCTCCAACTCTCCAAACGAAAAGTACTTCTTCTCTCCGAGTACCTTCATATCCTCTGAAAGTCGCCTCAGCATGCGATGCATCAGAAAGGCACATGCACATACACATACCCCCATCATTAGCAGGCCAAAGATCATGACCCCTAGCAGATAGATGTCCTCCACATCTTCCACTGTCAGCAGGGAGAGACTTTCTACCTTCTGTTTTCATTTTGTATCCTTAAAAATAAATTACATTTGTATTCTTACAATTGAAATAATTATAATTTTCTAACTACCTTTATTATTTTTCACAGCTGTATGCTAAATAATCCATAGAGTTCACGTGGAAGTGTTTATATTGGGTTATATGGTTTTGTTTTTAATCAGATTGCTTTTATTTTGAAACCAGAAATCAAACTTCCTGTTCCTTTGTACATTTGGAGGAAAAAAATGAAAACGCATAAAGTTTAGGAACCACTGCTAAAAAGAGTCCTATTGGATGTTTTGAAAAAGCTCCAAAAGTTTTGAGAAGAATAATATTTTTATTTGAAATAAAAAGAGAAAAATCATTATTTTCGTCTCCAAATGTCAGCAGATGGCACCAATTTTCCTAATAAAAACTAATCAGCCAATTACAAGATGGAAGCTTCCAGATAACTAATTTAATCTGTATCTAATAGACGACGGCTACAGTGAAATTATAAATGGCTTAGATGCTTATTTGACGGAGATTTTCTTAAGTCGATTTAGAAGAAATCCACCTTCTGTTATTTATTTCAGTGATTTACTTCTCAGCAGGATTCAGATTTTAACTTAAAGTAACAGATCATTCCCTAATTTCATTATTTGCCATTTCTGAAGCTGAACGCAATCAGTTTCATTTGACTTTTTTTTTCTAAAGTTTAGACCAGATAGTACATTTAATTTTCATTTTCATTACGGGTCTTATTAAAGAACATTTGTAGTTTAAAATAATATGTATATTAAAGACAATTTTAACAAATCGTCAGTTTGTTCATGAAAATAATGCTTGATTTTTTTTTTTTAGATTTAATATTTAAAAAAAAAAATGTAGACATTTCAGTGAAATTTTCTTTCTTTAAAAAAAGAAAAATAAATAATAATAATAATATTGTTGATGTTTTCATTTACTGTTTATAGAGTGGTTCACTCTAGACCCATAGTGGTCTATTTCCAACTATTATCATATTTTATTAAATGAAATTAAAATGTAAATGTCCTCCAAACTCTCAAATCTAAAAAATGTGTAAATTCTGTGTAATTTTAAATTTTGTCAGTAATTAGGGTGATTGTTTTATTTAATGGCTGTTTAAGGGGAAAAAGAAAAAAAAGGAAGAGAAAAGGTGGAAAAAAGAGGAAAAAAATATAAATGAAATTAAAAAAAATGAAAAGCACTTCTTCAATATAAAATGTTCCCTGTTTCACTTTAATTACAGGGTAAGATAATGAAGGACGAATAGCAGTAACTTAAAAAGGTATACACCTTTTTGCCTGACGTCAGCACTTCACTTACGTGCGCCGCCATTTTAAGAGTGGTAATCATTTGCCTGACGACCGCTATTTACTGCTGATCTTGCAGTCTGGATGATTTTTATCATATAATGCCCAAATCCTGCGTAGTATTTGGCTGTCATAACCACGCCTGGCTGAAGCACAGGATAGCCTTTTACAAAATACCGACAGAAAACGTTCAGAAACGGAAATGATGGATCCAAGCACTGAGCTCAAACACGATCAAAAACAAATTCTCGAGAAAAAAAAATGTCTTTGGGGTTGTCAGAAATTTTTGATATCAAAATGGGGTCACGATCCAAAAAAAGATTGGGAACCACTGCACTAAATACTGTGTCTTTCTACTTATTTACAAAATTAGATTCTTTAAAACATGTGTTATCACTCATTCATTTCATCATTATGCTCTATATTTTTAAAAAAAAATAGTTTTCTGAGCAAAATGTTGGACAAAGGGGGGACTTGAGCCGGAAATGTTTGAGAACAACTACTGTAATATACTGTTGGAGCAGTAAACCCTTCTGTTGGTTTGGGGTATTTGTCACGTTTTAGGTGGTCAGTGATTTTACTTTTAGTGATGAAATGGTTCCTTTGTCTGGTGTGTGTGTGTGTGTGTGTGTGTGTGAGAGAGAGAATGGGACGACCAATATAAAGTGCTGAGACTACTCAGGTGGTGATAAAGACATTAAGGCTATTTCCCATTTAGCGTGATTGAGAGGGCTTTTCTGTTGCCTCTATCCAGAGCGGAGCGATGTAAAGTGATGGGAGCAGTTCTATCTCCTTATGTAGATTGATAAAGGCAATGTTCAAAAAAGGGATTTGGTTACAAGAAGCCATTAGAGTAATATTAATTTCCTTTCACTTCATTTGTACTTGAGGTACAGTCGGAGTGAACGTGACCCTTTCCTCACCACTTCATACCTCTTCAGAATCTCTTTCTGACACAAACGGTCTGCGTCTGACAGGTGTTTACATGATGACTAAAACACAAAGCCCTGCTCCTGTTTGACTCACTGGCCACAGTTACATTATGTTTTTTTTTTTTTTTAATTCTGAATTAATTTTTCCGAATTAAATAATTCCAAATTAAAGTATTCTGCTTCATGTTTACATGGAAATCGTATTTCTGAGTTCAGGTTTTGTGTAATTTTGTTTTGTTTTTCTGTCTTGTGCATTTCTGGAGTCATGTTTATGTATTTTTCTTGTTGATTTGGGATTCTGGAATAATTTTTGGTGTCTTTTAGGGTTCTTTTCTGTCCTTTTAAGTGTTTTTGGAGTCATTTTTGTGTAATTTTCTATCTGTTTGTGTATTTTTGGCTGTAGGCATTCGTTTTGGTGTCATTTTGGGTTCTTCGAGTTATTTTGTGTATTTTTGTTGTCCTTTTGTGTATTTTCCCACCATTTTGTGTGTTTTTTTAGTCCTTTTGTGTAATGTTTTCCTTTTTGTGTATTTTTCCATCATTTTGTGTTTTTGCAGTTTTTGACTGTAATTGTTTGTGTGTTTTAGGAGTTATGTTTGTGTACTTTTGTTGTCCTTTTGGGTTCTCAGACTCATTTTGTGTCATTTTGTTGTCCTTTTGTTGCATTGTGTATAATTCGGAATTAAAGTATTACAAATTAAATAATTCGTAATTAAAGTATTTTTGCTTCATGTTTACCTGGAAATAGTCATTCCCAATTGAGGTTTTGTGTAATTTTGTTGTTCTTTAGAGTATTTCTCTCTCTTTTTGTGTATATTTGGAGGTAGATATGTGTATTCTGGTGTTGTTTTGGGTTTTTGGAGTCATTTTGCGTATTTTCCATCATTTTGTGTGTTTTTGCAGTCATTTCAGTGTGATTTTGTTGTCCATTTGTATATATTTCTGTCTATTTGTGTACTTTTGTTGTCCTTTTCTTGTATTGTGTCAGAATGAAAGTATTCTGCATTGATTCTCCTCTATTAAATTCCGCTTTAGGTCTGAGGGTTGGGAAAGATTCTGATTGGACGGGAGGAACGAGACGTATTCACGTCTATTGAATAAGAACTGTTTCACTTTTATTTTGAAGGACGAGCAGGCACAGAACGACCAGAACTAATTTAAAGTGGAAAAGAATTAAACATTTAACAAGATCAATGAATTATTTCATTCCAAATTAAAATTAGAATAAACCAGCCACTTATTTCGGACTTAAGTTTAATTCGGAATGGCCATTTTCATTCGGTTATAGATTAAGATTTTTCAAAATACCTTTATTACTTTTCACAGCTGTATGAACAATTATCCATAGAGTGCACATGGAAGTGTTTCTAGGTTTATATGGTTTCGTTTTTAATGAGATGGCTTTTTTTTTGAAACCGGAATCTGTACTTGCAACAACTTCCTGTTTCTTTGTACACTAGGAAAAAAAAAATTAAAACACAAAGTTTAGGAACCACTGCTAAAAAGAATCCTATTGGATGTTTTCCACCTTTTTAAGGCTCCAAAACCTTTAAGATAAGAATTAAAAAGAGCAAAATTGTTATTTTCATCTTCAAATGTCAGCAGATGGCACCAATTTTCCTAATAAAAACTAATTTACTAATTACATGATGAAATCTGATTTAATCTGTATCTAATAGACGACGGCTACAGTGAAATTAAATGGCTTAGATGCTTATTAAAATGGAGATTTTCAATTTACAAGCACAAGGGATTATTCCATTTAGAATTAAAATCAGAATAAACAAACCACTTAATTCGGATTTAAGTTTAATTCGGAATTAAGTGTTTACATGGTCAGTTTAAAGAGGATTTAACTTTTATTTCGAATTAAAGCGTAATTAAAGCGCTCATGTAAACGTAGGCATTGACTCTGGCTTTTATCTATAGTTCACTGATTGTTGCTAGATTGCTTACTCATCATCATATTATATAGATATTCATTCTGTGATCTTACACTGGCAGTATTTGCTCAGGCTTTGAAAGACACGGTGCTCATTATGCACGTCAGAGACACTGCACAATAGCGTTTTAGCTAAACTTGTCTACCCACGCAGGCGGGCTCTCGCAATGCTTTCCTGATAAATGCACTCAACACGTGAAAAAGTCTGACACCCCAACAATTATTCAACCCAATGATTCAGACGCGTGTGTTCAAATGGCGTAGGCTACCATTCAAAGTCACATTCACGCCTATCGGTGCATTTCTGTTTGGTTCTTGGTCACTGTTTTTGCATTGTAATGTATTGTTGTCCATGATGTGTAGTGCACACACATCATGGACAACAATACACTACATCTCTGTAACACCAGTGTGTAAATTGTATTTGTGCTTAATTTTGAGTTCCTGTGTTCATGCAGAGATCTGAGCTGTGTTCGAAATCTCATACTAAGGTACTACTCATACTAAGTCTGACGTCAAAATGAGTATGTATTGCGTTCATGAGGGGTGGGCAACTCCAGTCCTCAAGGGTCGGATTCCTATGACTTTTAGATGTGCCCCTGCTCCAACACACCTGAATTAAATGAATGGCTCGTTATCATGCTTCTGCAGAGCTTAATGACAACACATTGGTTTCAACCAGGTGTGTTGGAGCAGGGAGACATCTAAAAGCCCACGAGAACTGGAGTTGCCTACCCCTGCATTAGATAGTATGGAAAGTATTTGCGAAATACCCGGATGTATACTGTAGCAGGACATTTTTTACTTAACCACCCCATGATGCATTGCGAGCGGAACGTAAAATCGTCCTGGGACCGGCTTCAAGCTCAAAATCAAATCCATTCGTTTTTAACGCTTTTGTAAATAGGGTTTTTGTTTTTAAGTTAAAGCTAGGGTTGGTGATTTTTTCCAGATACACTTTTTAAGCTTTTGGTTGAAATAGTCTTTATGTCCTGACAGAAATTAAGATCTAATGTGCTCTGAAAATGGAACGAAGAAAATCTGTCAACTGTAGCAGCTGTAAATCTGTAATAACTTCGACCAATAGAAAAAAAAGGAACCTTTTTTTTTTTTTTTTTTTTTTTTTTTTTTTTTTAACCAATCACGTCTCCCTGTCTCCCTGCTCGTTCTCGATCCCTCACATGCACGAGGTCACACTGAAAGCGCGTCACCACTGACAGAGTTAAAACAGAGTTTTGGTCACGTTTTTAACATATATGATGGTAAATTAGTGTTCACTTACTGTTGAATGACATGAGACAATGAAGTTTCTACACAATACAAGAGATAAGCTGAGCTCCACTTCTGCAGCAGCTGTACGAATGCATGTGAGTGAGACGGAGCACCAGGGGGAGGAGGGAGGGGGGTAAAGGCGGAGCCGGCGGGGAGGCTATATTCAAAATCATGCTAGCTTTCGAAAATCGCCTACCCTACCTTTAACCAGAAGTTCTGTCAATAACACAATGACGGGTCTCCGAAAAGCACTAAAATCTCGGAATGAAATGTGTATACGCAAGTTTTATGGATCAAATGACCACATGTTGATATTTTATTTGGTCACTTTTTCACTAAAATATTTTCAGAACTTTCAAAGGTGGAGAATCAACTGAGATATTTAGCCTCTGTGTGTTTCATGTTTTTATCGTCGTAGGTTCGTAATGCATCTTGGGAAACTTGGGAACAGTCATCATTCTAATCATACTTATAGTAGACAGTATATACGTATTGAGTTTGTAGTGTATAGTACAGAGTGTGCCATTTTCAACACAGCCCTGGTGTTTAAAGGGTTTATAGATACACAGTCACTTCCTGATCATGTAATAGTATGCACTGCAGGCATGATGTTTGTATATAATGTGGATTAGTTGCTGTTTGCTATGCACATATAGCTAGGTAATACTCAAACACGTGATATCTTTTGACAAAATCATAAAATATTGTCTCATCTTGTGTTGTCTCACACTTTGTTTTATCTTTGTCTACTGTTTGGCACGTCCATGATTAGTTTTTTGCAACCATCAGAAGCTTTTGGATGATAAATAAATCTGGCTGAATAGAAGGTATTACTTGGTGTAAATTATTGGTTTTTGAAAAGGAATTCCAGTCTGCAGAGAGGCAAGTTACTGGTATTTTCAAAGGCACCAAATTACTGTAATGGAAACTGATGCACTGCAGCTAAGATGTAGGATTTATCTCCTTGTTATTCTTGCTAGCTACTGCAATGCAACAGTTTATTCTTGCAATATAAAATACAGAATGTAAATCTGTCAGCTACTTTTTTTGAAATTGACAACATTGAATTCATAGATTTGATTGATTGTTTATTCCCAGTTTAATGTACATTACATGAAGACATGACTCTTTTCGAATTAACATACTTTCATATACACATGAACTTGAAAAGGAGTGGGAGGAAGTTATAAACTTGTAAATTCCCACCCCTGTAATTGTCATAATTCATATCAGTGGTTGCTTCTTTTCGCAAAACAGTTAACACAACATATAAACAGTTTACATGCAAGAAACATACATATGCACATACACATACTTATATATATATATATATATATATATATATATATATTATTATTATTATTATTATTTATAGATGATGGTGAATGATATATAATTACAGAATCTCTCCTGGTCAGTTCTGGTCAGACTAAGCAGGCCAGATACCATCATATACTGACAGCACACACCAAGGTCTCTGCCTGAGGAGGCTCAGCTACTGTATGTTTTGACTACCGCTATCAGCAACATACAGTACATAACCCTGAGAGCACTAAACAGTGGCAGATTCACCAAGGTACACACACTGAAAGCTGGTTAACCCCCAAATCCGTATCTGACCAACAACCCTAAAGTTTGACTCCGTCTCATTCATGAAAACCGCCACAACACTGAACATTTGTCCTTTGGTTTTCAAAGAGCACAAAAGGTTTTGTTATTTCTGATGAAGAATCAGATTATATGTATTCAATGTATAACTTGCACAGCAAGCCATCCAACATCCACCAAGTTACATTCCTTGTATGGTTTTTCATTTGTACTTGGCCAATAAAACTTTTGAACATGGCAAGAGTTGGGACCAAGGGCAGAAGAGCACAGAATGCACCTAGTTCCTTGATTCGAACGTAGGACTTCGCTCAACTTCATGAAAATCCACTTTCCTCTGTGTGATAGATGCATGTGTTAGCGGGAAGAGCGTATCGGGGGGAGGTGATTCAGGGAGGGACTCTGTAGGTGATTAGTCACAGAGCAAATCGACGCGAGCAGAGCTAATCAGCGCTGATGGAGCTAAAGAGCCAACAAAAATGGCACACTGGGCAATAGCAACAATACCCTAAAAACCTATGTGTGTGCTTATGTCTGAACCATTACTTGGTCAGAATACCTGTTACATATTGTTTGCCAAAACCAGGTGGTTTTTATTATGTGCCACTCCTAACTTTATCTTTCACTATAATCTAATACTACTGCTATTCTTATCGCATTGGTCATATGTTGTTGAGTGATGACCCAGTTTAGACTTGAGTCATCTTCCCTCAGCAGCGCTGTGTTGTGTTTTCACTCTGTAATTAAATTGTAAAATGCCAAACGCCTGGAGTGGCTGATGAGCAGTGACACAGCAGCTGTCGTTATCATTTAGGGAATTGATTCTTATCAGCTACTTCTGGCAGCAGCAGAGAACGATGGTCAAACAGCATCATCAGCATTGGCATTGTTTTGTGTGTTTGTGTGTATTTACCCAATCGTTCACATCAGAGCTGAGTTTAAATGAGGCAATTTATGCCTCAATCTTATTTTTTGGAAGGATTTTTGAGTTGAGAATTTGAACTCTCCAATGGGAGAAATTTTAGACATCACATCAGGTTTTTAATTAATTATTATATTTTTTTTGTGCCAGATTTGACAGCAGATTGTTAGAATTGTCATGTAATTTCATGTTACAGTTCTTGTCCCCACTTTACAGCAGTAATGTCACATATATGGACATTAGACTTGGTGCTGAAACACAAACTAAAGCGTGAGATTAAAATACATTTTTTTTTATATTACCAATTTATTAAACCTTCTACAAGGTGGTGATGAACCCACATATCTCATATACTATAAGTAACAGTATATACTGTATGTTTTCATTTTGTACTTTTTCTTTTACTTTTGTGTATTAAACCAAACATCATTTTAGATTATTATGAATAAGGCCTCGGCAATCTATCGAGAGTCAAGATATATTGAGATTTCTGTTTTGGCGATATAGAAAATTACAATATCGCATTTTCGATATATATTTATTTATTTGCATTGTATTATTATTATTGTTAAATTACTCATTTCAGGAGTCGTTGTTTTCACTGCTTCTCAGAGAAGCATGAAAATTGCAGATATTTCCTTAGTGCATCTTAACCCAGACCTTTCCCTAAACAAGCCACACTACATAATTCACTCACACATGCTGTCCCTTAAAGGAGAAAAAAGCCAAAAGTGGCACATATTGTGCTGCTGTTTGTTAATAAATGTGCCTGTGTGGCATTTTACATCAGCAAATTTTACCCAGAATTGTCTTTCTGGGTAATTTAGTTAAAAAAAAAAAAAAAAATATATATATATCGCCATCTTTAAGAAAAAATATTGGGATATGAATTTTTGGTCTAAGTACCAACACGGTGCCTGCAGGCCCCTGGTAGCCCACATGGAGCATGTGAGGTGTCCACTTGGTTACAACAGCAGCACTAGACATCAGTTAACTCTGTCTTTAATCTGATTTCACTCACAAAGATAAACACAGATGACAGATGTAGTCAGAGCCTTTGTTGAGTTAAATACCGCTGCACCTGATAAGTTTGTGTATTAAATTAACCATCTTTAAATGTTTATTTCCGCTAAAACATTGAGACAAATGTGTTCAAGTGTCTTAAATTAATGATACTGCAGATTTGGTGTTTAGATTGTGATGTTTTTTTTCTAAAAAGTATAATAAAATAAAAAAGAAAGAAAGTGGAGTTTTTTAACATCTTGCACAATTGTTCAATTGTAAGAACATGTTTGGGTTTGTAAAAGAGTAGTTAGTGGCTCGTGAAATAGGAACATGATGATTTCCTATGAAATGTTTCAGAATTGGTCATTTACAAATGAAACAATGGCACAACTTAAGAGAAATAAACTGTTGCATTCTAATCCATTATCTTATTGACCTTCTTAATCCAGACTATCATCAGAAAATGATTCATACAGTGCTCATGGAGAAGTTTCCTTGCAGCAAGTCACGACGCCAACAAACAATACAGTCAATCACATACACACAAATGCATTGCTGCTGATTAAGAGCCAACAAAGAGTAATACATTAATAGTAGTAGTAGTACATTAAAGATGAAAGAAGACATGAACCTGAATCAGGCTGTAAGGAGATGTATCTGTAATATTTAGTGTCATCCATACTGAGTCAGCATTTTTAAATGTCTTTTAGCTTTTCTTATTGATCTAAAGGTTAATAGGGGCCCTGCTGAGAAGGGTTGTCATGTATCCACTACATTCTTCTTGGTTATCTCCATTCTACAGCTACTGAACCTCTGGGACCCCCCCCCCCCCCCCACACACACACACACACACAGTTTCTCAACCATGTTATTATTTATTTATTTATTTTCCGATCAATGATTACTGCTGAGCCATTTTTTTCTTAGAGGTCAAGAGTGAAATGACCTCATAACGCATCGATGGAATGGTGAAATCAATAAAAGTTACCCTAGTAAGCTTTCTCTCTTATTTGTGGTTCAGCTCTATTGATTGTCACCAGGAGGAGTATGGGGGGGGGGGGGGGGGGGGGGGGTGAAGGTAAAGGTGATATAATGACCTACAAAAAAAAAGAAAAAACCAGTGATGAGAGCTCCATCAGTAATCTCTGAGCTGCATAGCAGGATCAAACCAGTAAGGCTCCAGTAGGTCCACTTCATTACCAGATCGACTGGTTGATCAAGCTCAGAGCTTGAATGTTGATGGCTAAAGGGAAAGCAAAAGTCCTCTACACACTGTGACAAGCAGGAGGCCAGGGAGCTGAGGGGGAACAGGCAGTGAAGGCTTTGACACTGAATCATACTGACGTTACTCAGCGCATCACCCTGCAAAACTAAAAACGCTCATATCCCACCAAACACCCAGTATCATTCAGACACTGCTCGGTCAATCTTAGGGTGCTTTCACACATATTCCAGTGAATCGGTGCGATTAAGGCGCTGAATCGGTCCACTTTCACACATTGTATTTGCCAAGCGCACCAAACTTTCGGTCACCGATTGGACAGAATACAGTACTTCAACTTCCAATGCCATGACGATGTTGTGCTGCTCTGTCACTACTGACAGTCGTGCCGTCACATCCTACATTTGCCTATCTTCCTGTTTTCCAAAGGAAATCCTAAAACAATCCCCGCAGAAAAGTCAATAATTCAAAATAATAATTTATTTCTTTCTTTCTTTCTTTCTTTCTTTCTTTAGGTGGAAGAGGGGTCGTCTTCTGATCGAGAGGTTCAATCCCAGTCTAGACACTGAACCCTAAGTTGCCCCCAGTGGTCGACCAGTGCCTTGCATGGCAGCTCAGTCCCATTGGTGTGTGAATGGATGAATGAGTTGATATTCTAAAGCTTTGGGACTACTTCAGTGTAGTCATAAAAGCACTATATAAATCAAGTCCTTACCGATTACTTAACAGATGGGTCTCGCCTATATCCAGGGCTCTTATTGTGAAAGGCATGAGGGATTTATTTATTTATATATTTATTTACTTCCTAATTTACTTATTAAGAATACATTATATATTGATAAGATGTGTCTCACCTATATCCAGGGCTGTTATTGTGAAAGGACTCAGAGGGAATTCTTTCTTTTTTTCTTTACTATTTACTTATTAAATAAATTATATTTTGATGTCTCTCCTATATCCAGGGCTCTTATTGTGAAAGGCATCCTGGATTCATTTATTTATTTATGTATTCTTTTACTTACTAATTTACTTGTTGAGAATACATTATATATTGATAAGATGTCTCATCTATATCCAGGGCTCTTATTGTGAAAGCCTAATTAGTTTTTTTTTTCTTTACTATTTGCTTATTAAGGATAAATTATATATTGATAAAATGTGTCTAGCCTAAAGCCAGGCCTCTTATTGTGAAAGGCCTCAGATAGAGCTCTTTTTTTCTTTATTAAATACTTATTAAATAAATAATATATTGATATGTCTTAAAAATGTCTTAAACATGTCCTAAGCTTCTTTCTTTCTTTCTTTTTATCAAGGGCTCTTATTGTGAAAGGCTTCAGAATGAAATTGGGGTTTTATATGCGTTGTTGACACTCAAACAACATATTTTTTGATGTATTCCTATATAATATCCTTTAAACAATGTAAAAACAAATAGATATCATGTAAATACTTTAAATAATTGTCCTGAACCAACTAAACAAATTTTCTTTGTACTTCCATTATCACGTTGAGCTTTACCAAACATCGATGGGTTTAGTTCAGCCTGACTAAAACACATAATTCTGTCAATCTTCTAGCTGGCAGCGTTCATGCTCTCCAAGCCAGAGACTAAAGAGAAGTTTAATTTGTACATCATAGTATTTAATTAAAGATAGCAGGGTGAAATTAAAGATGAGATGTATTCTCTATAACTCATTTTGAAGTCATTTTCAAAAGAAGAGAGAAATTAATCTGCTATTGTTACTCGACAGGTTTTTGTGGGAGTAAAAAAAAAAGAAGTGGCTTCTGTTGAATGGGCCCATGCATTCAACTTTCAATTAACAGTGACAGACGGAAGAAAAAGCAATTTTCTTTTCAAGCTCTGATGTGAGTGAAGGAAGAACAAGACCGGCGGGGAATGAATTTAGCTTGAAGTTGAATCATCTTTATTAACATCCCGTGGCCTGCGTTGGTCTGTCTGATCCGCTGACGGCAGGGCGAGGGATGTCAGGTCAGGAAAACTTCTAATCATGTCTGAATAAATCACATTTTGTCTTTACTAAAGTTTAATCTCTCTGGTGATGTGAAAAATGGAATCTTAACTTTTCTCCAACGCTACACTGGATCACATTCTGTACATTAAAACTGTTGCTGTAGGTTAGACAAGGACTTTATTTTAAAAGGAACCTGCCTTGGTTTAGATAAAGGGAGAATTTACCAAACAAAGCTTACAAAATGCAAAGCAGTTTTCAGTAGAGATGTTTGATATTAATTCGAGCAAGTTGATTTTGTCTTTTTTTTTTTTAAATAATATGCTATGGTTTTATTTATTCTGTCAACTTTTTTCAGGAAATTTACTTTGATCTCCTGAGATGTTTCAACTGTCAACTGCCAGTCTTCCTCAGAGGTGTCTACTGATCGCTTTGATGTGTTCTTATGAGTTATTTTTGGGTCGGGCCAACTTGACAGTTCTGTCAGGCTGGCTCTGTTTCAAAGTAAAGCTCCACTTCAAATTAAAGCTCTGCTTTAAAGTAAAGCTCCACTTCAAAGTAAAGCTCCGCTTCAAAGTAAAGCTCCGCTTCAAAGTAAAGCTTCGCTTCAAAGTAAACTCCACTTCAAAGCAAATTTCCTGAAAAAAGTTGTCTGAATAAATGAAACCTTAACATATTACATTGCTCATTAACTTTCTACCAAAATATGCTAATATTGTTCAATACCTAATTACCAATTCTTGATATTAACCGAAATATATACTGTACATAGACTCAATCTGAATTTAGGTGACATACATTTTATACCTCCATGGAATTAATACACTAAGCCTACTTTCAATGTCCCACATATAATATCATCTGTGCAAAATAAAAATACGAATTCAACTTCAGTTATAGAACAAGTGCCATTTCAATTATGCCAAGGAGGTAATATTTTCACTGGCACTTATTTTTTTCTTCTGTTAGCAGGATTACATCAAAAGTACTAAATGGATTTTACAAAAAATTAACCAAAGGAAGAATCCATGGCATCAGTTTCAGAAATAGAAAAATCCCTATCTTTCATCATTAGCAAAATTTCAAAATTGTAGATTGTGGTTTGTAGTTTGGTTCTTTATGGAATTTGTCTCAGTGTTGTTGGGTTGGTTTCTCAATTTCCTCAACGAGTTTCATCCAGATCAAATTTTCACATTTCATCTCACTTTGAAAGAAAAAAATGGCAGTGCCCATACATTTGGACCTACCGTATAGTTTCTTCCAAGTCTTTAAAGTGTGAATTATCATGGTTCCGTAGTCAGATTCAATGATCCAGATAACTGCCAATATCTGGCAAAGAGGAGATTTGTTGCTTGGCTGAGGTTTGCCGACATTAATACTGCCTAGCTCTATTTTTAGGGCATGATCATTGCAAATCTATATTTACCAACAACTTCATTCTGGAAATAATTGTAGTTTACTCCAGTTTTAAATGTATACTTATGTCTTAGTCCAAAAAGTACCAAAGAAAGGCTGAAATAAATGAGTTTAATCTGTTTTTACTGAGCTCTCAGCCGACAAAACTCTAATATATCATTTGTGCAATATCTGTTTCTTTGAAAAAGAGGCTACCTACTGCTTTACTGATTCATGGCATGTCAAAGTATTTTTTTTAATGAAAGTATTATATGAACTCTTTTGGGTATTTTAAGAAAAGATGGGCTCAACCTTTGATGTTATGGTACTCATTAATAATGTAAAAAAATCAAGCTCCGCAGCACAGGAAGAGGACTCTTTGGTTACTTTCTTCCTGTATAGCTCAATAAATGGAGGTCATCATTGCAGACAGAGGTGTCCTGTTACAAGTCTCAACTGAATAGAAAGAATAGAAACAAGGCAGCCACAAGGACACTACAATGAAAAATGAAGTTTAGTTTTTTTTTTTTTTAAATGAGAATACGTATTTTAGACAGGGTGAGTGAATGACAAGACCTCTAAAAACAATACTTAATAAAATGTCATATTTTGACAGAGCTTCGAGATGACTATTGCTGTAATTTGCGCTGTATATGTTTGTCCCTGTCGGCCACCGTATAAAAGCGCTCATAGTTGAAGTCTGCCCCCCTGTGAGCGTGGTAGAGATCCTGGAGAGACACGGAATTACTGAATAACACATTAAAAAAGACTGCGCTGCCACCGTATTTGTTAGTGGGTGCATGGGAAACCCAAAAAGGGCAGGTATCAGCAGAGGCAAAGGTAATAGATTACAAGTACTCGCATTACTGTAATTGACTTGTTTTTATTGGTAGCTGTACTTTTTTTTTTTATTTCTAAATAAGTAATTTTACTTGTACTTAATTAAATTTTATAATACAAGTTTATAAATGTAGCTAACTATACTTAGAGCCAGATAATTTTTCTTAATTTTGTATTGAATTCATTGTTGTTATTTTATTTTTTAAAAAATTGTACATTTTGACAAACATTTTATTCTATACAGATGCCTTTGTGAAGACATAAATTAAGTTCCAATTGTGCAAGATTTTGTCCTTTTTTTGTTTATACATGAGATGTTTACTGTATGCAAGGAAAAACGTGGCAAGATTTATGACTAAAAATAAACTTGGGGATGAGAGTAACTACTAACTAGTAACTTTAATTCAGCTACTTTTTACTTGTACTTGGGTATTTTATGTATGACTTACTTGTACAGTACTTCTACATGAGTTGGATACATCAGTATTCTTTACACCTCAGTATCAGTAATAACATGGGCTTTTTTAAATGTATTTTATGTTGTTTTAATTAATCTGTTTAGATCTGTTTTGTATGTGTGTCTGCTTATGACTAAATTACAGCTGAAGTTTGTTAATTTCAGACTCAGTCAGATTTTGCTGTTCTGCACCAAAAATCCACACGCTCAGAAATGCTTACACGAGATATGTACGCTCACGTCACAATTGATAAATACCGAAGCCTGCGTGAATATGGTTGGACGCTCAGATCTGACTAACGGTCGATAAATGAGGGTCATTCTGACTCCAATATTCATGATGACAAAGGGTTGGCCTTGTGTCTGCAGCAGTATCACTGCTTCCAGCAGACTTTAGTCTGATTGCTCAGATTAAATGGCTTGTTAAGATCTTTCCCAGCACTCAAAGGGATGTGGGATGATTACCAAAGGGTTCCACTCTGGCTCCCTCCTTTACCATTCTCTCTCTAGCCCTGCAGGATTTTGGCTTATCTTCCTTCCTTCCCTCCTGTCATCAGCCCCCACCCCTTCTCACGAGCTGGAGCTACAGATGGTGGAAGACAAAGTCTGCACGCTACGATCAGGATCACAGCTAAGACCCCTAAAAACAGCCTGGGCCCCCCTCAGGTAGAGGATGCTAATCACTATAGGACTCAACTATTCACTATCTGCTCATTTCACGTGTTTATTCTTTAATCTCATGGCGTTACATTTTCAACCCTCCTATTATCCTCAAATATTACTAACACATTTTAACCTTGGGGTCAATCTGACCCCTGGGATATTTGCCTCCAGAAAATGATTTTCAGAAAATTGCTGACCAAGTTTTTGTGTCTGGCACTTTGTTTATTTGTTGAATACCTAAATAACCTCTTGATAATGAAACCTTGATGTGTTCTCTGGCGCCACCATCAGGCCAAACTTTTAAATTAAAATTAATTTACCTTCAATAGTTTTCATTAACATCTTCTCAAATTCACTGACGACATTAATGACCACTTGAGTAAGAATCCTATTGGTTGTGGTGATGATATGACCTTTCCTGCAGCGCCACCTTCAGGTCAAACAACAAGTTTTAGAGTTAGTGTGTCTTGAAAATGTTTCATCCAAATATTTTCTAATTTGGGGTGAACATTCATGACTCTCACAGAATGAACCAAATTGACTGATGTTGGGAACCCCCCTTTCCTCTTATACACATTTATTTTCTTTTTTTTTATACAGACAAGTTTTACACACCTAAAACAGCTTGGGGTCACTTTCACTGTGAAAGAGCTGTTCCAAAATGAAAGATATGTGTTCAGCACATTTTCATCTCCTTTTTTGTAACATATTTGTGGTTATTCACTATAAACTTCTCTGTCTTAGACATCGTCCTCTACGTCACTTTCACTGTGAAAGAGCTGTTCCAAAATGAAAGATATGTGTTCAGCACATTTTCATCTCCTTTTTTGTTACATATAAGTGGTTATTCACTATAAAGTCTTCTGTGTTAGACATTGTCCTCTACGTTACTTTCACTGTGAATGAGCTGTTCCCCCATGCCATGTACCAACTCCACACCTGCAGATGTGGGGATGTAAAGTCACACATGGGTCACACACAGACAAGTTTTACACAGCTAAAACAGCTTGGGGTCAAATTGACCCCAGAGGAACATCAATGCTCGCAATATGTGTTCATCACACTGAAAAAATATTATCATGATGATTTTATGCTTAATCAATTTTAGGAAAAGTCATGAAATATGAAGCAAAACTATTTATTTATTTATTTTTTTTTAATGATGAAAATTGAATGGAGTCAAATTGAAACCAAAGATAATAGGAGGGTTAACTTAAGTAACACGATGCTTCCTGCTCTTATGATGCTGTAAAGCTGAACATCCTAAAAGGCCGTCTCACAGCAGGCTCCCAGTCTGTGCCAATCCACACCAAGCGCTCTAAGACAATTACTGCTAACTATCATGAAACCTAATGGAATTACCATTACTGATTTGCAATCCCTCTTTTTCAATTTAATCCCCACAAATGACACAACCTTTCCACTCATCCCTCCAATTACCACTCCATTACAGAAGATAGGAGCCTCTCCTGTGAAGCCTTCTTGTACTAAATGTTTGGACAACCACACGATTGCTGTATACTATATTGGGATTACTATTGTTTAAAACTGTTAGCATTGAAGACTATGTGCAAAAATGTGTTTCCATAACCTTTTTTGAAAGATGAAAGTGTGAATTTAGTGAACTTTAGGTGCCCGAGCCTTGGAAACCATCTAAAAAAAGACTGTAATTTAATTCTATAATGATGATATGCACCATTTGTCAATGTCCACATTCCTGGATTATTTATAACTATCTTCTGTAACAGCCTGGTGTAACCTCATAATTTTACAAAGGTCTTTCCAGTCTTGCTCATGGGCCGTCATGCGACCTCCAAAGTAAATTTACAAAAACAACTGAGAAAACACCCAAAATGACAGAAATACACACAAGTAAACAACAAAATAGCAAAAATGCACACAAAACCACAACAAAAATACATAAAACGACAAGAAAAAACACAAAAATCACAGAAAAACACCACAAACAACAACAAAAATGATAGAAAAACACACAAAAAAACAAGAAAAACACACTAACTGTTCAGTCTAAAAGAAAAATCCACTAAAATGACTACAAAATCCACAAGGACTCATATTACAAAACAACAAAAACACACAAAATAACAACAAAAATATACAATAATGACATAAAAACACACACAACAATTACTAAAATACATAAAACGACAAAAAACACAATAAAACATCACAGACAACAACAAATATGACTGAAAAACATGCAAAAAACCCCCCAAAAACCAAGAAAAACACACAAACCCTTTGTTCTGTCCTGTATTAGAGTTTATATTAGTCATTATTCTTAACATTAACTTGAATGTTTATAATGTTTATAATGTGACCCTCAGTTCAGACTATCCCATTTTTGTGGCCCCGGCTGTGGTAAAAGTTGCCGACCTCTGGCCTAGCTGATGTGACTCATAGAAGCCGTATAAATACTGTATATACATCCTTTTGTGACCTCTAACTAAAGTGAATCCAGAAAAACGGGCCTTATTTGCCCCATGTAAGCTGCGTCTCTAAACCGTGCGATGGAAATCATTTGGTGGAGGGAATAATCTGACGGCCGCCGAGCTTCAGTTTTAAAACCCAAAGAGGCGACAAAAGCTGATGAAGATTAGCAAAAAAAACCACTTAAGACAAAAGCCTTGTCAAGATCCTGGTACGAAAACAGCACATCTATAAGCTCCGGTGCTGCCCCATTACTGAAATGATCAAACCACAATGTCTCAATGCGTGCATAACTTAAAGCTTGTATCCAACGGGGGCTCCAGGTTGGTAAATTATTTAGTCTTTATAGACGTTGCACAAAGAGGAAGAAGCACAATCTTCTTAAATGTTTGCCATTAGAACTAAATGCATGTTGATCATTTGAATGCTCTTTGGCTCAACATTCATTTCTGTATCCATAATTTTCTCCTTCGTTTGATATGTTGCCCTTTACGAACATGTTTTTTGGCTGATCACAGTTGCTTGATTGAAATTGTACTCAATTACAAGTAAGTCATACATAAAATAGTAAAGTACAACAAGTGCAAGTAAAAAATAGCTCACTTAAATAGTACTTTAAGTAAAAGTTACTAGTTACTTTCACCCCACACGTTTATTTTTGGTAATAAATCTTGCCACGTTCCCTTGCATACAGTACACATCTCATGTATAAACTTAAAAAGGAAGAGACCAAATCTTGCACAATTGGAACTTAATTTATTTTGCACAAAAAAATAAAAGGTTTGTCAAAATGTAAAATTATTTTTCAAATGAAATAACACCAATTCATTTTATATATTTCATATTTTTGTCTTTTTTGTGTGTTTTGTGTTTTTGGAGTAATTTTCGAGTTTTTTTCTCTTATATTTTGTCAATTTTAGTGTTTTGGTTGTTATTTTTATATTTTTCATCTATTTTGTAAGTTTTTGTTAAATTTTGTGTTTTCGCTGTGATATATTTTTGTTGTTTTGTGTATTTTTGTGTGCTACTGTTGCTATTTTTGATATTTTTTCTTTTCTTTTGTATTTTTTGTTGTCATTTGGTATTTTAGGAGTCATTTTTGAGTTCTATGTTTTTGTTTTGTGATTTTGAGTGTTTTTCTGTCCTTTTGTGTATTAGGAGTCATTTTTGTGTGCTTTTGTTGCCATTTTGGATATTTTTCTCTCATTTTTTATTTTTTTTTGTCGTAGTCAAAATTTACAACTCTTTAAAAAATTAACACCAGTGTATTCAATTCAAAATAAAAACAATTCTCAGGCTTTAAGTATAGCTACATTTATCAACTCTAAAACTGAGAAAATAACCAGCATTCAATGCTGTTTTGGCACGGCGCATTACGTTTAATCTGGCTATGATGTGATGCATTTGATGGTTGTCTGGTCATTTCATGTTTTGTAGTTTTACAATGTTCGTTGATTATTTTAAAACAATTTACTCAGTAACGGTCAGGTGTAGAAATGTAATGAATTACTTTACTTCTTTTAAAATGTACTTAAGTACAAGTAAAATTAATGATTTAGAAATGTACTCAAAAAAGTACAAGTACCCATAAAAGCAACTCAATTACAATAACGCGAGTACTTGTAATCCATTACTTTTGCCTCTGTCTGTAAAAGAGTCTTTCTCACTCATTAATGACTGTAAATATAATCTGTCCTATTGGGTTGTTTTGTGCGGTCTAATAATGATTTATTTTATGTCTCAATTTTAATTATTATTCCCCCAAAAAACCTTAAAAAGGAGGAAACTTTTTAACCCCTTTTTACCTTTTTCTTTGGCCATTTTGCAACTTTGTTTGTCCCATTTTTGCCCCTTTTCCCAAAATAAATTGACACTTTTTTTTTTTCTTTTCAGATTTTAGCCTCCTTTTGCCAATAAATATCCCTTTTTCCTCATTTTTGTCAATTTTTTCAAGTTCTTTTTGACACTTTTATCAAATTCTTTGTGAATTCTTTAACCATTTTTTGCTACTTTTCATCCAAATAAGCTATCTTTTGCCCAATAAATAACACTTTTTTCTCCACATTTTGTTTCCTACTTTTTGTTCCACATTTTTGCCCATTTTTTTACTATTGTTTTGCCACTCTTGACTGCTTTTGGTCCATTTTAGTCACTTTTCACTCTTTCCTTGCCACGTTTCTGTCACCATTTTTTGTCACTTTACTGAACTTTACTCATCACTGTTTGTTTACCTTCTCGGAACAGCGGCTTCGTCAAATGGCTGTGATTGGCTTGATGCACCATTCAATCAATCTAACTGGACCAAAATATGTTTTCAACAATGAATCCCTCCCCAGACGTGGCTGCTCAAAAGTAAAAAATAATTAAGAAATGAATTTAATTTGAAGCTGTTCAGGGTTTGTTTTGATCCTCACTGTAAACAGTCCATTTATTGACATTTTGTTGTGGCAGTTTGGATGCATGAGACGGAGTCAAGCTTTGGGGTTGTCGGTCAATTTCATGCCAAATGCCTTTCTGAGATCACTAACACTAAACAAAACGCCTACACACAAACAAAGTAATAATAAGAAGCCTAAAAGTGTAGCAAAAATTAAAAGAGCATTAAATGATTAGACTGCATTAGATATCATATGCTGGAACAAAATATAAGGTGGAACTAAATTTCTTTATATTCTGTATTTTTGACTAATTAGTCATTAACCAACACTTTTACATTTGGTTTTCATGCAGATGATTAGTTTAATGTACTTTTTGAGTTGTAATTTTGATTTTAATTATGAAACATGATGTTACTTATTCCCTGTTAGTTAATTTAATACGTGCACTGAATTTCGTTTTTTTGTTTTCTTATGCTTTTTGCCACAGATTGCAAACAATGTTTCTTTATTTCCTGTATTTTTGACTATTGCACTTTTATTTGTTTTTCATGCAGGTGATTCGTTTAATTCAGTTTTTGATTCATGATGAAATATTACCCAGCAACAAGCTGGGTTACATGAAACTATCTTTAACTTGGTTTGTCCGTCTGCACCTTTCTGAAAGTCTTTAACCTCGTCTGAGAAGGTAATCAACGATGGGTGATTTAGAGGCGCTTTGCCCCATTCTGCTGTCTGGCAGGTGTTGATAGCAGCTCAGGAGAGCTGTAGGAGCTGTGGGCGTTTAACCAACCCTGTCCAGACGACTCTCTGCTGCATCTGCTGCTCACGCCGTGTCAAAGAATCAGAGTGTAATGGAGCAATGACAGCAGCTGGATGATGGGCCGTGTGCCCCAACATACTAATGGTTGGTCTTAAAGGAGAGTTAGTGTGTAGCAAAGAGAGGCTAAAAGCGAGCAATGAATGAATGCTAAACGCATTAACATGGAGCGCTTTGAATCTTCTTTTGAAAAAAATGAATAAATAATGACAAAGGATGACTGAGAGTGACGTGCAGTCAGGGTAGGCAAGGTAGGCAGTGCCTACCCAAGGGTGAATTGATATTTTGATTATTTGTATTAGTTATAATATAATTATAAATTATTTATTTACAGTGCCTATAAGTTTGAAAGTGTTAGCATTTTGTGCGTTTCATAGCCCAAATGACTAAACATCTCTATTTCCTGGTACGGCAGAGACGCTGCACAGTCTCACTCCACTGTAAAGCAGGAGGAGGCCACACCTCCTCCCAAAAGCACATTACTGCTCTGCCTCTGTTCCCATAGCGTGTTTTTATACGTTTGCACATGCACAGTCAGTTCCCCGAGATGAAAACCATTTACCGTGCTATGCTAAATGCTATACGTACGTTCAGAGTGCATTAGTGAATTGATACAGCGTGGCTGCTGCTATGGTCTCTAGCTAGTGGGAGGGATAACACTACAGGCAGGATGACAGCGCTAGAGACGATAAAGAAACTTTTTTTTGAGGAAAAATGACAGCTTTTAAAAGTTGGGAGACCAACAGCTGAGCTACCAGACCTTCAGCAAAGGTAAGGTCAGAAAATTGTTTTGTACTTTCCACAGTGAAAGGTACAAAAGGAAGGATTGGCTTTGTGGATGTTCCTCACTGAGGCTGTTCCGAGTTGTTGTTGTTGTTTTTGTCACTTTCTCTGTGTTTCTGTGTTTCCAACACAAACAACGGATGCGCTGCCGTGTCATGAGATATATCTTGGTGGGAGAGCATGGAGGCTATATTAAATAATTGTTTATGTTTCTTTAATGGTGTTTTACGATGTGGATTTTGTTCGATTAACACTTGCCAGCAGAAACATATGAAATTGTCATTAGTGTAACATTGGTGGTCTCAATTTGCAACGCCCTGCCTACCCAACCCTAGTGCTCACAGCACGTCACTGATGACTGCCTAATCCTGAACAGGGTCAAGGGTGAAATCCTGGACTATGCAAGGAAGTATAGTGTGTGAGCCTTGGAAACCATCTAAAAAAACCCCCAATATTTTAATTCCATAATAAAAATATGCAAAACTCATAAATTAACAAAGGTTTTTTAGTCTAGCTCTAACATGGACAACTGGCGGTCCTGCTTAATTTTGTGTTGTCCCCAAAGTAAATGCACAAAATGATAATCCACCATGGGGCAGTAATTAGCTCAGCAGAGGCCTTTCCAGCAACTCTACAAGATTTTCATTTATGAGAAAAGATGCTCAGGTGGTTTTAGAGGAAGAACATTTTACAATTTTGAAAAAAATCAGGGGAAGAAAAACATTCAATTTTTTACTGAAACATGAATAGGAAGAGTTAGTGGGTTGATGCAGTGATATTAGTTTATATTTTATAATCTCTGAACCTTGTTGAAAATGGTGTATCAAATTTGATACAGTAGGTATATGAGGAAAAAAAAATATGTAAAAAAATAATACTTTTTGTCATGTAATATCATGTAATTCTGATTTAGAATTACATGATCTTACATGACAAAAAGTATTATTTTTTTTACATTTTCTTTTTCCAGCAAACTAAGTACATTTAAATTGCTTAATTTGGGAACAGGGCACTTTTCCCATGTGTGCTGTGAGAAATGCTGAGTGCATCTGTTTCTGAACAAGGTCAGGAACAGTTTTCAGGCACCGCCACCAAAAAGTTTGTGGAGCCAAAAATGAGGGAAAATAAGAGATAAAATAAAGATAAATTCAGAAATAGACTCATTGTTGCATGAAAATAGCACTTCAGAATGTTTTTATGTATGTATGGAATTACCAATTTGTTGATATGTTGGTTAAAAACAAAACAATATTTGAGGATGTATCAAATATGATACAAATTAAAACTCGTAAATTGATTATAATTTTTTTAACTGTATTTGTTGTTGTTGTTGTTCCTATAGGGACCAATAGCTTCCAGTTTCAAAACATCAATTATTTAATGATTAAGGCTTTACTGGTTTACACTAAAGCCCATATTACCCCATGTTTTGACCTCATCTTTTCACATCTTTGGATAGAATCTGCTTTTTAGGGAGTGATGTGATGTGCGCCCCCAGGGCCGGAGCCTGTTTTTGAAGCATGACGCACACTTTCATCTTTAGTTTCTATGGAGTCGTTTGCGTTCGGTGTCATTTACCGCAGCCTTTCTGCCCTTTGTAATCACAGTGTGTGCGTGTAAAAAGGTGTGTGTGCGTGCGCGCTGCGTGCGTTAGGGGCGTGGAGAAGGCTGAGGGGTGTTGCATCCACACACACACACACACACACACACACACGTCACTGTGGCTCCGGCTCTTTGTTGTGGTTGCAACCGCTGCGCTCTTTACGCACGGAGAACCGGGGGCGCCCTGTCTGCAGGAGGACACCGACCGGGAGAGAGAGAGAGCAGTCTGCTCGGTGTTTCTGTGCGTTGGATGGTCGGATGGATGGTGAGGATGCTACCGCTGCGTCCCCTTTTCCCACGCTGGACTAACCGGAGCTCCTCTGAGGCTTCCTGAATTTCCTCCATCTTCACCACAGAGCTCTGTTTCTCTAGCCTTCCTCCTCCTCCTCTTCTTCTGCTTGTGCACTTGGAACTGAGAGAGCAACCTGATCGCATTTTGGAGGTCGGATCGTCTCTAACTATCACCATCATTCTCACCATGCTCTCCGGGCCTGGGAGGAGTCCCTACGGGCGTCCCGCCGGGTGCATCCGGTACTTGGTGTCCGCCTGTGTGCTCTGTGTGCTGCTCTCCCTGCCCGGTGCTCGGGCGTCTTATCCTCAGAGCGGAGAGTGTAAAGGCAAAGGCAAAGACTGCACAGGTAGGACGCGCTGCTGCTGCTGCTGTGTGCGTGCGCCGCGTGCACGCCGTGCACTCTTTGATCGTAGAGCAAAGCATCAAAGCCTTGCATTGATCTTGGAGAAGATGATCTCTCTGACGTCCCGCGGTGACTCTGCTGCTTGACTTTATGGTGACCTTTGCTTGACATGAGCTGTCTAATTATAGTTGGTTTCATCGGCCTGCCTGGGTCCTATAGGTCCCATCATTGACTTTCTACTGACAAGCATCACATTAACATTTCAAACATATTCCCTTCTACGGAAGAGGATTAGGGCCAATTTTGATGGAGAGAATATTTTTGGGCATATCTAGAATAACGTCGAAATGTCTAGAATAAAGTTGAAATTTCAAGAATTAAGTCGAAAAACGAGAATAAAATCGAAATGTTGAGAATAAAGTCGAAATTTTGTGAATGAAGATGAAATGTTGAGAATAACGTTGAAAAAACGAGAATAAAATCTAAATGTTGAGAATAAAGTAGAAATGTCGAGATTGAATTTGAAATGTCAAGATTAAAGTTGAAATTTCAAGAATAAAGTTGAAAAACGAGATTGAAGTTGAGATTTCGAGAATAATGGTGAAATGTATAGAATAAAGTCGAAAAACAAGATGAAAGTTGAAATTTAGAAAATCAAGTAAAAACACAATATAGTGATTAAAGTTGAAGGTTTGCTAATGAAGTCAAATCTACGGAAGCTGTTAGCATAGCGACATCGAACACAGCCATAGACTGTCAGACTTTTCATATCCTCCTACTTTTAAAGACTACACAAGCAATAGACTAATAATTCATCAATTCATATCAAATAAAGAAGTAGTGAAGGTTATTAAATACACTGGGGCAAGGGTTTGTTCGCTGCTAAATGTATTGCTATTTCATTCTTGATTCATGATATCTACATTGGAGTTGATTAGAGCTGTGTAAAGTATTGATTTGATTCATGATTCAATTTGATTTTTTATTTGGTTAATGATATTTAAGACACTGTACCAATTTTGATTGAATATGGAAGAGATTTTCAGAGATCTAATGCTGTAAATAGAAGAAAGTAGTGTAAAATAAAATATTCTTCTTTATATTAAGAATTGATCCCACAGCGCTGTAGAACACGTAATAGAAAAGCTGTATGAAATGATTGATTTTTGGATTTGGAGGCTCACATATTCTGCTTTATTTTGAGCAAGTTAGGATGAAATCTACTTCGTTCTTCCAAATCAAACACTGCATTTTACAGTGGTCTGCAGTCATTCTGCAGTCATAGTGGACAGTAGTGTTTTATAGTGTTCATGCTAATATTGTTTAAAGCTGCTGGAGACCATAATGTAAAGTTGTGTTGGCCTCATGGATCAATCAATCGAAAATTATTTTCTCAGAAAAAGATGTAAAAGATGAAATTGCCGCGCACAGTTTGCTTTGATCTCCACTGTAAACACTGTAAAAGTAGTGCGCATTGCATTGTGGGCTTTGGAGTCCAATAGACGGATGCGTTGAAGTGTTTTTACTTCATTCTTGTCGTGATTCCTTGTGTCTTCCCTCAGAAACCCGACCAACACATTTTTGGTGTTTTAACGGATGAAAGTTGGGGCCAAAAAATGGCGAATGTTTATCTTGGGGCTTACATGGAAAGATCCAAATCCGATGCGAATATACGAATCTCTCATATCACCGAGAATACCGGGAACAGACTACAACAAAAATGGAGTCAAGCAAATCACCGTTCTCTTTGTTTAGCAAAGAAACAAAATAAATCACGGTAAGAATGAAATAAAAACACTTCATCCCACAATGCAATGCGCAAAACTTTTCCGACAATAAATACAATTTTCTTGGTGGAGATGAAAACAAACTTTTGAGTGGCAATTTCAACCTATTACATCTTTTTCCGAACAAATGCTCTTGGATTTATGTATCTGTGAGGCCTAAACTATGTCTGTATCTATTGTCTCCAGCATAAAAATGGTTAAAACAAGTCTAGTCAGTGTCAAAAGTCAGAAAAAGTGCAATAAGTTTGCAAAACCGACTACAGTACTTGGCCTTGTGTTAGTAGCACAACACGAGTCTCTCAGTCTGTCAAATAGTCATAATCATAATCTCTTCTGACAGGGATTACGATGGATGCTATTTGCAATTATGTTTGCATCCCAGGGCATCACTATCTAATATTCATGAATTCATTATTCTCTTATACTGTTCTTCCTCCTTTATTAAATATTTAAGTGTTGGCTGTCATTAACAGAGTGTCAGGAGGAGTAACTCGGACTCACCTCAGTCGTCAGTCAACGCACACTGTCGAGGTATAGAACATAATGTTTGGTCAAAGCATAATCTACATTTTTCAGTCACTTAACAAAGCAAACATCTAGCACAGGAAGTTTATTATGCGTCGTGCGTGACATTATCCTGCAGTGTGCTAAGTTTAGATACCACATAATACCTGACGGCTATGCTTTAGCAACTGCTGTTTGCCTGAAAAGGCAGAATAATAAAAGGCTTTTACTGTCAAAGGAGAAAAAAAAAAAAAAATTAAAATGGCTTTTGGCTCTTTGTTGTCAGAAGCAGCTGGATGCTGCGTTCAGTGGAGTTTGAAAGAAGACGTGCAGGCCCAGAGAATGACCAATTTTAGAGATCCTGATGTCAGCCACTTTGTTAGATGGAGTTGGTCTTTTCAGGCTTTGCGCTTTAGCACTTCCTCTAGTTGTGGAAGCTCTGAATTGGACTTATAACAACATGTGTGGGAATAAAACCAAATCACTCCTTTGCTCGTGATATTTTTGGCGATTGCGATGAAACCTTAAAACCAAGACAAGGATACAGTAAAAGTCTAGTATGGTGTAAGGTCTTTGTGGATTTCTAATGGTATATATTGCACACGGTAGCACTGAAGCTTAAAGGAAACTGTACTACAGTAAGTTACTACTTTGAAAAAGTTTATTTTAAACCTGAGACATGTTGGAGATTTGCATCTACTTATCAGTAGAGTTAAAAACAAACTTCCCCAGCTTTGTTTTTACAAACCAGTGCTTCGTTCACCTTATAACCTATTAGTGCTGTGTGATATGGAGAAAATTTTATATCACAATATAGGTAGATTTATATCCTGATATAGTATAAAAATTACATGAAATTAGTGGAAAAAAGCTGTAGTATTTCACGACCAATTTCTGCAATTGTTACGGCCTAAAACACCTGATTTTGCAGCAGCTTTTTCCAAATATTGTTTCAAAATTTATGACTAAGGCTACGTATAATTTTTTTTCATAATAAGGCTTTATGATTTTCTGTACAACTTTGCATTGACTGGTCATTAAAAAAACAAACAAACAAACAAAAAAATCCCACACACATTAAATTAACAATATCAACAACAGATGGTTATATTGTACGATAGACATTTTTATATGGCACTAGGATATATATCGTTATATTGCACAGCATTATAACCTATTGTGTGTGTTTGCAGTAAAATTCAAAAAAAAAGAAAAAAAAATGACCAAAGGACTTTATTTTGTGTTAAAATTTCTACTAAATATTATGATCGCTGGCTTTTCCTGTCATAACAAACATAATCAATTTGCTGCTCTTGCCTAATAAAGATACATCAATTGTTTTTTGTGTGTGTTTTGTTTTGTTTAAAATTTAATGTATCTCTGGCTTTTGGCAGGAAGTCTGGCAAATTCTGCGCGTTCACACAGAATGCGACTTCGGTGACTAAATTACATTCAAAATCAATGTAAATGACGCAACGGCGAGCAACCTCCCTTCAAGCAACGCTACTTGTGTGACTCCAGCGACTCATACGCGCAATCTGAGTTGCTGGAAGTTGCTCGAAGTTGCTCAAAGTTGAAATTTTGAACTTTTCCAGTGACTTTGAGTGAGGCTGTGTCGCGACATCCAATCAGCAATGAGTTTCTCCCTATGTCACGCCCCCGGTCATCACGTTACTGATGAATTGATGAAATGAGCAAAATGCGCGACTATGTTCAAGCGACTCAACACGGGCGATTTAAGCAACTATAGTTGCTGAAGTCGCATCCCAAGATTCTAGGAAAAGCCTTGATGGGCTTTTTTTTTAACTGTCTTAAAAAGTCCCACTGAATTTTAAAAGTAAATTTGAAGATTATAAATACATTTAATTCCAAAAATGTATTTCCAAACAAGGTTGTGGGCATGTGGTAGTATTTATGGCAGTAGGTTATGCAGATCAGTACAAATAATTCCCATAGCTGCTGAAAAGGATAATGAAATAGTCGCATAAAAAGAGGAGGAGGGTTGATGTCCTTTGTGTAGATGATTGGTTTAACTCAAAAATAATCTGATCTCAGGGCTCATGCAAGAGTCAGTGTGGTGCCATTCTCATTAGCTACAAAATGTTATTGCATAACTGTCAAGGAGGATCAGTCGGAAGTTGTCTTCAGCTGGAAACAGATGGTATTGATGTCCTCTCCAGTGACAGTGTTTATTGTCCAAGTAAACACTGTGAGGGTGATGGAGTGCGACGCCAAGACTGTATATGCTCTGCACATGTTTGGATGTCAGCCTTGTCCTTGACATGTTGAAAATGTGCAATTTTGTGGTGAGCTTTTCCTCCAGGGACGCTTGAGTTTTCTGGAGCACACGTGCACGCCTATCTCTCTTTGCTGTGGTTGAAAATGTGCGTCTGATTTACTGTCTTGCCAATCTCTGATCTTTCTAGTTCAAACTTCTGTACTGTAAATTCCTCTTCTATAGGGTTGTGGTTTGAAGCAGCTGCTGAAAGCTGAATGGATAAAAGAAAAAAGACAATTTCTTGGGGTTTCAATTGTTGTTGTAGCTCTGATTTTCTCTCTTTGAACACATTCTTAAACAGTGCAGCAAAGATATAGAAGGAAAACTGAAAATAATGAAAGACATGGATTGGTCTTTCACATTTGAATTGTGTTTATTATTTATTTTTTTTATTTTCCTCTGCTTGGCTTATCTTGTATAATTTCCTTCATTAATCTTCCTTACCTGGTAGTCCAGACCAGTTTCATATTGTATTGAAGCCTATTCTAGCTCAATAAATGTTCCTTTACTTTGCAGTTATTGGTATATAGGCCAGGACTGATTATGGAAATTGGACGGAATTGGACTTATTTAAAACCAGACCTTAAGTTGATGTTTTGAGACAATATCACACATATACACACTATTTTTCCATGGAAAATCCATGCTCATAAATTCATTCAGATGAACAGACATTTTCTTCTTATTTATCGGCAGTTGTTATCCAGTATTTTGGTGCATTACTGCCACCTACGAGCATACGTCTAAAATCGCGTCTCAAATGTCCAAATGTGAAATATTGCAGAAAATGAAATAGAAATATCCTCACTTATACATGTGTTGGGACTGTATATTTCCAAGTTATTTTTCCCGTAACCGTGTTTCTCGCAGTCTTATCCTGTGTGATTTCAGCGTACCCATCCTGGCTTCCGATAACAACAGCAATCTTATTTAGCATGTTTAGTTTGATTTCGGGAAGTTTAATAGCCAGTAAAGTCACTAAAATAGAGAAAGGCGATAAAACCGGAACAAAACAGAAATGGGTAAACTGACGCAGACATGATGTGGAAATTGATTAACTCTGAAATGAAATGAGTTCTGGAAAATTTGAAATAGAAAATTGGACTTCCTGCAAATACTAGGGTCCGTCTTGTTTGGGCGGTGTGAACATGCAAACGAAGTCTAGAGTGGATCAAACAGGCGAATTCTAGAGTGATTGTTTCTGTCTGTCTTAGAGTGTTTTCAATCAAAGCCGATGTGAATAAGAGCGCCGTGAACACAACCACTCTCTGAACGTATCTAACACAGGAAGTATCGGTGATCACGTAGAGCGCCGGGCATTGTGGGTGATCACAAAGAACCGGCGACGTCGCAAAACCGGGTATTAATTTTTATTTAATCTTAAATTAAATTTTTATTGAAACTTTATTTGTCCCCGGGGGCAATTCTTTCTCTGCGTTTAACCAATCCCTGAGGAGCAGTGGGCAGCCACAGTGCAGTAGTTAGGGTTAAGGGCCTTGCTTGATGGCCCAGGTGAGATTCGAACCAGTGACCCTCCGATTACGAGCTCGCTTCCTTAACCACTGCCCCAAAAACCACCAAAAGCAATGTAACTTGTTGCTGCTCCATTGTTGAATGTTAAGGTAGCTCGTGCAACTGCACCAGAGGCTGTTTGGAGCGGATCAGAAGTTGCGCTCTGAACGCAAACCCGACTCAAAACAAGGTGATAAAATGATCACCTGTCCTCCGCCCATTTGGACCAAGTACAGGACTAAACCTAACCCACCCTTAGTGGTCGCTAACGTATGTTATCAGAAAGATTCCTGGAGCTCTGTGTTAGTTCTTAAACAAAATATGATTTTAATGAATTATTCCACTTTTGTTGCACTGCTGTCTTTTTAAGTCAATTAATTTTTTGTAAGTATAGCAGACCTTGAATGAATGCGTGGATCAGCTGGTTTACAGTTAGGAGTTATAAGAGAAAACACGTAATAAGCTGAGAGTTATTTTCTAGCAGAGGAAATAATCTCCTGTATGTATCAACTGTTTGGTTTGGTCTACATTTGGTCAAGCCTCACCCTGACCTTGACTCAAGCTTCGGTTCGGTTGTAATGACATTTACTTGCCCTTGCCAAGATAAATGAAATCATACTGCATAATTTGGCCCTCGCTGAAGCTTTTAAACTCTCACCCCTTGGGAGACCCATGCAGCCTCCTCTGCCATGCCTGATGGAGTGATATGTGACTGTGCCAGGAAGCTCCACTGTGACAAACAGACAGAGAAACAGGGAATGATTAAAATTTCAGCAGCGGCTTTGATGTTAACAAAGCAGCAGATGAATATTGATATCCTGTCTGTGCTGTTTATGGCTTACACAGGCCGTTTAGCTGGAGCCCTCATCCACAGCAGCTAATGATTAGGATGAGGATGTTCAGCACTCAGTAACACTAAAAAGACTGTGGAGGTGGAGGGGACGCAGCATTTTAGCTTTTTCTCTCAAACTAAACCCAGACACCTGTAAACACTTTGTGAATCAGTCTTTTTTGATTGTAAACTGAAGCAGATGTTAAAAAAAGCAACTGTTAAATGACTGGAATGACAAATTTGATAGCAATTGGATTGAGGACAGGAAGTGTGTTGTTACCATTAAAGAGAATACGACATATCACATGATGGGATAGAAATCAAAAACAAAAGCCAGACACAGTTTTTGATGTCCTTTTGTTTTGTTGTATTTTCTTGCACACACACACACACACACACACACACACACACACACACACACACACACACATTGGGATATTTTGTCTCATTCTGTCATTGATAAGAACATGGCTGCACGAGCTCACACTGAAAGCGTGTCACCGCTGACAGAGTTAAAACAGTTACTGCTGAATGAGACATGAGACAATGAAGTTTCTACACAATACAAGAGATGAGCTGAGCTCCTCTTCTGCAGCAGCTGTACGAATGCATGTGAGTGAGACGGAGCACAGAGGGGAGGAGCGGGGGGGGGGGGGGGGGGGGGGGTGGGGGGGGTTAAAGGCGGAGCCGTCGGGGAAGCTACATTCAAATTCATGCTAGCTTTTGAAAATGGCCTACCCTACCTTTAAATTTGATGAAATACACAGCAACTTACATGAAAAAATGTAAAGTAAAAATACTGAGATGAACAGATATTTAAAGCAATGCCAATTAAAGCTAATTAGAGGCTAACTGCTCACAGCATGCTAGCATACATCACTGAGGGACGTTTAAAGTCCAGACCTTGAAAATAGTGGCTATATACTGTATATCCAGAGAAACAAAGCTCACTGGATAATACAGTTTGTTTATCATGTTTGAACATATAATAGTTTTCTTTTCAAATAAAATGATGACTTTCAGTTCAGGTCATCTGAGTTATTAAGGTAATCATTGCATTTTTTTTTATTGCTGTTTTTGGTTATAGCTTTAATATTTTCCCTTGTTTCACTGTCCAAGTAAAGTTACAGGCTAAAGTTTTTAATTCCTCCAAGTAAATAAAAAAAAAAGAAGCAGATGGTTGAAGACTAGATGATACTTCTGCTTTCCGTCTCCTCACAAAAACAGATTGACAGCCAAATCAACGACATTCCACTTGTGTTTGGCACGGTTTCAATGCCACCTACGGGATTTTACACATCAGGATCTCATGGATTTATTGACAAGTCTGTTGTTTGAAAATCACAAGAACAGGAGGTGGTGTAAGTTCCTTAGATTGTTAAGTACAATTATTATTTTTTTATTTTTATTTTTTCTGCTGCTTTTTGTCACTGACTCCCAGCACAACTTCAGTATTTAATGTGAAATTATTTTGCATTGAACTTAATCACCGTCTAATTCTATCCGATTTTTTTAAAGAAAAAATTGAGTTGCGATTCGATTTTTGATTATTTTTTTTAATGCACTTAAAAATGACTGCAGACATCAGATATATTGTGAAAAGTGCAACTTTATTGCTTTGATTGTGCTCAAGAGTTAAAATGCTTAGAACAATCCCAAAATAAAAAGTAAATGAGGCTCTGTTATTCAACTATTTCAAGCTTTAATCCAGGTTTAAGTAAAAGTGCAACAGCAACTTCACAGTAGCTTAAATTTTCTGATTAAGAAATCAGATAACTGGCACACATATAGCCTACTCAAAGGGTAAACAACAACGCGAAAAAGTCCGAAAAAACTGTGGTGGGGGATTTTTTTTTTTTTTTTAAATATTAAAAAAATTGTGACATAATTAAGCAACAATATAAATTAATTTATTTCATTGCAATAACAAAACATGCATTGCTGTCTCATAATGATTGCACTTCTTGTAGTGTTGACCTTTGACAGCATGTGCAGACGAGTGGAATAAATAAATAAATAAATAAAATATTTAAAAAATAAAATAAAATTTAAAAAAATTTAAACTCGAATTTGCTAAATAAAAATAGTTTTTATCTACAAATTCGATTAATCGATTAAATCAATTTTTTTGTCCAGCCCTAGGGTCAAGTAAAATATATATTATTTTCAATACTGTGCATTGTTGGAATGTCAGTACTAAATAATTATTTAAATATTTTTAATGTATTTATTCTTTGAAGCATTAATATGAATTCATATACTGCAGATATATAAATAAATACTTAAGTAAAGTACAGATACCAGAAAAAAGGAATTAAGTACAGTATCAAATAAGGGTGTGCCAAAAGATTAACTTTTTTTTTTTTTTTAATTGCAACATACAAGACATGATGAAAAAAATATATATATATATATATATATATATATATATATATACATGATACACAGTGATAATGCAGTACATACACAGTACAATGAGACAATAGGTGAGGAGTGGATATTTACTGTGTGTTTGTGTTAAGAAGAGCCACTGTGCACTATACAATGTGTTTTACTTGGCTGTCATTCATGTGAAATTGATTGATAATGTTTTGTAATTCCTGTGAAATGGATTTATGCAGTAGATCAATTCTGACTTTCTTCAGTGACACAGATATCGTGAGGTACTGTGTATGAATTTTGTCGCGATATATCGATTATTGCCACATCGTGATAATATCTTATCGTATCGCGAGGTACCTGGTGATACCCAACCCGAATAACAAAGTATTTGTACTTCATTATCACCTCTGCTATCTGTCCATCCACAGTTCTTACCTTCTAAAAGAAAGTTCATACCTTCACCATCTTCATGGTTAGTAAAAAAGTGAAATTAAATTATAAATCTTGTGCTGGTTTTGTTTATTGCTAAATTTGATGCACTTGACAAAAGTCAAGTTTTAAGTCGTCCTATTTATCAGTCTGAGCAGCCGACAAACTGAAATGTCAGGACAGAACGGGCTTGACGGATTATATTTCTGAAGGACAAATCGTCTCACCTCAAGTCTTTCATTGATGTTGTACGAATCTGAACCTGGCTTTGCTTCTTTCCAGCTGAGGAGGAATTATCCACCAATCAGTTTGGCCGTCTGAGTTTAGGGGGCAAACCAATTATCCGTGGCGCTAAAGGGTGACAGGCCATTTTAATTGTCTTTCTCCAGGCAATAAAAGGTGTTTGTCAACCCGGCTGGATGTGGACTTTTTGAAGCTGTTGCCGCTCCTGGAGTTTAATTAAGCCTGGAGGATAAAATGAAAAAAAAAAAAAATCTCTATAAAGTCAAGGTGTTCTTTGGCTGAATGCACAGCTGTCAGGCCCCAGAACCCGGGCTGTACATCCACAGGTACAGCAAATAACCCTGAAGGAACATTACAGCCTGCCATTTTCAAGTCATTTCAAGAGATAATAATAAAAAAAAACCCACTCAGAAGCTTTCATGTGTTATTCAATCGCCAAGTCATTAACTACTCAAATACTGTAATTAGGCAGATTGATGGTGTATAATTTGTGGCTCTTAACGGATTCACAACAAAAGATAAATTTTCATCTTTGTCTTTTGGTTACGAGGAAACAAAAGAAGAAAAACTAAAAAACTGAACCCGTGCCTGAGTACGAGAACCACTGTTGGTTTTCTAAAAACATAACAAGATAATAATATCGACCAATGTGTTCCCTTGGTCTCTATTCATTTTGATCTAAGAAATCAGTTTTTTCCACTAACAATGCTTTGTTTTATTCTGGAGAGGGAAGATCAATTATTAATCAACTTGAAACCTCCAAAGAAAGACTTTTTTTCTCATCATGTGAACTTTAAAACTAAAGTTCAATCCCAGTAGAAAAACTGAAATCTACAGAAACAATGGCTGTGTTCGAAATCACATACATTACTAAGGTACTACTGAGTATGTAATGTGTTCACATTAGATAGTATGAGAAATGTTTGGTATGCAAGAACTACCCGGATGTATACTACATCAATTCAATTCAATTCAACTTTATTTGTATAGCGCAATTTACAACAAAGTCATCTCAATTCGCTTATCAAAATATAAAATTCATTATAAGAAGTAAAAAAACCCAACAAGAGCCACATGAACAAGCATTTAGCAACAGTGGGAAGAAACAACTTCCTTTTAACAGGAAGAAATCTCCAGCAGAACCAGGTTCAGAGGTGGCAGCCATCTGCGTCGACTGGTTGGGGTTAGTGGACAGAAGGACCAACAGAACAGGATAGAACATCAGAGTGTCTCAGACTAGTTGAGCCGTGAACCACAGATCAGGAACTGCCATCATCATCTTCACGACACCTGAAACAGAGCAGAGAGAGAAGGAAGAGGAGAAGGCACTGACTGCAGAAAAACATGATACAGTATTATCAAGTCAGCCTGCCTTGGCCTTGGGCCTCACTCCCAGTGGCCTAGTCAATACTTATTATAAAGGCGAAAAATCTCTTCTGTTTATTGGTAAGCTAACAGCGACTCCAAGGTCTGTAAATGCGATCGTTCACAGACGAGCCCATGTCCGCTCTAGTGGTTAGGTTATGTTATGATTCAGTCCTGTTTATGCAGACTGTAAATCATAACCAGCGACATCAGAATTCGAATCTCTTCCTGTTTATTGAACCAGAAAATGCGACCGTTTACAGACGAGCCTATGTTCGCTCCAGAGATCAGATTGTTATGATATCAGGACATTTTTGAAGTATGCACGGTGCAGAATGCTCTCAATGCATCATGCGTCCTGGGACCGGCTTCAAATTAAAAATCAAGCATCTCTTCTTGTCTTCCATTAGTTTTTTTTAATGCTTTTGTAAATAAGGCTCTTGTTTTGAAGTTAACCCGGAAGTTGCACAATGGCAGGTCTACGAAAATCTCTCAAATGCCAGCATGAAATGTCTTTCCGCAAGGTTTATGGATCAAATGACCACATGTTGATATTGTACTTGGTCACTTTCTCACCTAAAATGCTTTGTCATAGTAGGTTTGAAATGCATCTTGGCGAACTTGGAAGTATACTTTAGTGGGAACAGTTATCATCCCAACCATACTTATAGTATATACTTATTGAGTTTGTAGTGCATAGTACAGAGTGAGCTATTTCAAACTCAGGCAATGATTAAACTTGCAGTTTTTAGAGACCAGACGTTCACAAAGCACGTGGAAAAATATGTTCAAAGCTGTGCCAATGCATTCAATGCACTAATAGATTTTAAGCAGCTTAAAGCTAACAGCTGGTCATGTTAATTTTCCACTAATGAGTGACTGAACCACATGGTGACGACTTTATTATGAAATGAGTCAAATCACAAATACTGTACAGATGAATTTAATGTGTAACATTTAGGCCTGGGCAATATATTGGGAGTAAAGATATATCAAGATTACAATATTGCTTATGTTGTTATATTGTTTTTTTTATAGCTTATTTTTTATTAAAAGAATTGTCTTTTCCTACTTCTCAGAGCTGCATGAAAAGCACAGTTCGATGGATTGCTGAGTGTGTCCAAACCCAGACCTTCCCCTAAACAAGACACACTACGGAACCTACTCACATGTGCTGTCCCTTATAAGAGAAAAAGGCAAAAGTAACACAAATTGTGCAGCTGTTTGTTTTATTAAATGTGCCTGTGTGGCATTTTGTAGCAAATTTACTGTAACCCAGAATGGTATTTCTGGTAAGACTTCATTGAATTAAAAACATCAAGAGTTTTAAATGTCTTAAAAACCTCCTCATGAAAGCGGAATGGCACGTTCACACCAAACGTGTCAAGCGTCAAAAGCGTCAGGTGTACATACACAATATATGGTGGACGCGCTTCTAGGAGCATCGAGAGGTCCCACTGGGCGCCTCCTGTGTGGCGCGTTTTGAGGCTTGTGTCCGGCGACTCCAAAGTGGTCGACGCTGGAATTCGGATTGTTAAACTTTTGGAGCATATCGCGGCACGTCGACCAATCAGGAGCTTTCCCCGACCGTGGCGAATTCAGAATAATGAAAGAAAAAAAAACACTAACCGGAGACAGATGAACAGCCGCTCTTCTGCTGGAATAGAACGCCTGTAGTTGGTGTCCTGGTAGGAGATGCCAGCGCCGATACGGGTCAGCAGGTCATCAAACTGGGCCCGGGAGAGACGGAAGTAGCGCTGAAAGTGACTTTCGTCTGAGCGCAGCTCTGGTAAATCCAGAAACGGAGCCGAGACGCCCTTCAACGATGTTGTCTGGCTTTATTTATCAAATAAAAGCCAGGAACAACAAACTTTATTCTCCATTCAACCACATTTCTCTATAACCTCTGACATCACAGTGCACACACTGAGTCACACCAAAATACATTCGACCTGAAACACCGCCTTCTCAACTCAATAATGTTCCTCACCACTTCACAGTCACTGGGTGAATTATGAACGTAACTGATCGCCACAATATCATCCATTGTACGAACGCCACCGGCAACGGAGAAGCCCCTCCCCAAAACGCTCTGAATCAGATGATTCAATGAGCACAAGCATCCAACTAGGGGCGTGAGGCACGATTTTGATGCCCGAAACGCGTTTGGTGTGAACACAGCATAAAAGGTTTTTAGCAATATTCAGGTGCTTTTTTTTCTAAATAGGTGTTTCCATTACTAGATTTCATTGCGCTTTTTAGATTTTTCATATTTCCAAGGGTAATGGAAACACAGCAATCGACCGCTCCATTGAAGCTCCCGGGCTATTGTGTCAGATTTGATGAAAACCAGAAACCACAGATGTCACACAATGATAAAATCTCCTGGCGGTCCATTAAACTCCTCATGTGAGTGTGTGTTTAAAAGCAGCAGTGGATGCCCATTGCCCACAGTGAGGCCATCCAGCTGCTACGCTGGATTTTGTAGGTTTTCGGCCCTCAGGTGTGAACAGAGCCGACGCCTTGTCGCCCCTAAAGCTCGAAGCGCCAACGTTTACACTTCAAACAGAGCTAATATAACGGAGTTCATGCCTTAGATCTCATTCACTCTAAACACAGTGTGGACATCTGGAGCAGCGCTGCCTTTGATTGATTCGCTACTTTGATCTCCTGCTCATTAGCGGTGATTAAATTTCAGCCTCATGTTGTGGCGGAAACGTGAAACTTCTCTCACAAGATTTTTTAAAACTTGTATCCGTTTATTGTTGACTCTTTCTTCATCAGATAAGAGTCAAAGGTCAGCCTTTTATCCACATTGACCAGATTGTTTGCAATGTTTGAGTTAGACAGTTTTATGCAACATTAAGAAGCTCAAATATTCACTTTATTTGAACAATTTTAACACCAGAAATGATTTGATATATATTACGACTCTACAAGTATTGCAATTCGATAGTTACGCTTGCTGCAGTGTTTTTCAACCTTGGGGTTTGGACCCCATGTGGGGTTGTCTGGAGTTTAAATGGGGTCGCCTGAAATGTCTAGTAATGAATGAAAATTAAAAAAATATCACTGGTTTTAGTTTTTTTTTTTTTTCAAATTAAAACAACGCACAATCTGTATTCTATACTTTCCTTTTGTCAGATATAAATGTAGTTCTCATTTCATTTAAAACGCGGTAAAACAATATCAGAGCACAACTTGTCACTAATCCTGGCTGCTCTGTATTTGTAATACAGTGTAACAAACATGATCAAAAACTTATCCGAGGAAAAAAAAAAAAACATCTTAGGGTGGCTAGAAATTCTTGATTTCAAAATGGGGTCACGATCCCAAAAAAAGCCACTGGCTTTTAATTTCCTTTTTAAATTCCTTATTTTCTTTAATCAAAAATAAAATGGAATCATACACTTTGAGAAACAAAACATGAGTCATAGTTCCAAAAAACAGTGCACATCACAACCTATGACTACATATGCAGTCATGGTAAAATCAAATTATAAATTAATGTAAAACTTTTTTGAAAAATTGATTATGGGGATGAATATCAATTTTCATTATTGTCATAAAAAAATATTTTAAGTTTATCATGAGTTGACATTTTTTCCCACCCCTACAAGATTTAGCATCCATAAGGTAAATCTTGTAAGTTAGCATACACATCACCGTCATATTTTTGGTCACTTTAACCGTGGTGGAAATTTTTCATACCGTTAAATCCCTAGATGTGTCAATCAAATGTTTGTACAATTTGATCCTTTTATTAAACTTTATTGGATTTAAGTTAAGGATCATGACAAAGGGGTTGTGCAGTGAGTGTTTTCATATGCATTCATGAACTAACAACACGTACCCTAATCGTCAGTGATTAATGAGAACGCTGAACGTATGACAAAAGCCTCGTCTCACACTCCCAGATGTCTTTAATATTTATCCACATATGGGCATCAAACATGAGGAACAATTAAAATCTGGCAACAGACTCTCTTTTTTTTTTGGTTTTTTCTCACATAGAACATTAAGAATAATTTCTGTGAAATTGGCTGCATGTGTGGGTCGTCAGGTATGCAGAGTGATGCTGCGTTAGTAATGATAAGAAGGCCTGAGTGGCAGCTTTGTAAAGCCAGTGGATTTACACAGACCTCATTTGTCAATTTCAGTGCTTTATAATGCTGCGGGTTGCTTTAGGAAGGATTATATTTGACATCATGTCCAGAGGAAACTAGTTTCATTAAAAAAGAAAAATATAAATATCATTGACCTCATTTATTATTGTTATTTTATTATTATTGAATAAATTATTTTTCATACTGTTTCATAATAATAATAATAATAATAATAATAATACATTTTGTTTAAAAGTAGGGGTGTCCCAATCCGATATTGGTCCGATATCAGCCAGAAATCATTCTCTGATATATATTATATTAATTCAATTGTAGAATACTGTAGATATTATTTTGAAGGTTAAAATGTATGTAACCAATTGGTTAATAATAAATGGGTCAGTTTTTCTCATACCTACTGTTGCTGACTATTGTTCTCTGTTTGAGTAACATCACTTGATCAAGCCTTTTCTAACATTCCACACTACAAAATAAGTCATAAAAGTATGTATGATTCGTGCTGATATCGTATCTGATCAATATCGGCCAATGCCCAAGGCTGCTTTATCGGTATCATATAGAAAGTGAAAAAGTTGTATTGGGACATCACTTCTTAAAAGTGCCTTTCAGGCCACCCATGGAGACTTTACAATGAAAACAGAATAATATAAACAGTGCAATACATTACAAAACGGAATAATACAAAAAAAAAAAGAACAATATAAGAGAAATTATGGAATGTGATTAAACATTGGATTACAGTACAGAGAATAAATGTGAAATGTGAAAAATAAAGCCATGAACCCCCCCCCCTTCAAAAAAAAAAAAACACAAAAAAACTTGGATCTCTACCTGCCACGGTGAAGAGAAAAGGTCTAATAGCGTAAAATGCAGGCTTGTGATGCGTCCTTGATCCATGACCATGTGGCTGGTAACACTCAGTAAATGTCCCGCCTGCCCTTTGTTGCGTGCAATCTGTTGTTAAATGGAATGAAGCAAAACCCATAAGGGAAAGGTCGAAAATGTAACTAAAAGCTTCCTTCACGTTTTGTAAGCAAACACTGTGAAACAATTCTCACGCTGCACTGGTGTGGATGGTATATTCGTTTGGAGCTGTCGAAGATGCAGTAATGGTGAACATTAAAGGGTTTTGAGAAGCACAAGTTAAACAGTTTTATTGCCATCATACTGAGAAAAACATTCTAACTATCTAACTATCATATTGCACTACATGGACAAAAAAAAACCTAAATTCAAGTTCTGACCTGTTTTCTTATTTAAAATCAGGCAAGGAAATGTCAACAATAACACAATATCATACATTTATACTACGGATGCACTGAAATGAGAATTCTTTGCGGAAACAGAAAATGAGGAAACAGCAATCTGACATACTGTATTGGTCCGTAATTCCAACTTTTTAGACATTCAATCACAAGTTTTCTGGTGAAAAATAGGGTATAAATTAGTGATGCACTGAAATTCCGGCTACATTCGTGGAAAAATACGGTAATAACAATAGCGAACTTAATTAATCAAGCAGATTCTCATTTCCTAAAGCTCTTAGATCCTAACTTCCATGTTTTACACCAGATTAAAGATAGTTTGGTTATTAAAGATTTTATGATGAACCATTGAAATGTCATGCTCCGAATGTTTTTTGTTTTTATAATTCAACCACGTCTCTTTTCAAGCTCTAAACCAATATTGAGACCAAATATTGGGACTTCAACCCTCATATTTGACTCAGTGAGGCCGGGCATGTGTTGAATTAAATGCACTTTGCTGATAACTGAGTATTAAAAGTGCATCTGCTACAGTAACTGATAATCAGTCATGTGATATAGTGCTTTTGCAGCACAATGATTAGGGTGTGTAATATAGGGAGGTCTTCACCCGGAGCCAGATGGCAGCATGTGGAGGAGGAGGAGCTGTTTTATGGTCCAACCTGCTGATGTGCTGCTCAGTTTATTCTCAGACCTCCCAAACCTCCAATGGAGGCTTCCATCAGTGAATGTGTTTACTGCAAACAGCAGCTGTGTTAGTTCTTATTCACATCTGATATTAGCTTTCTGACTCAATAACTTATTAATGCTTTCTATAATCAGAGAATGATGCAAACAGAAGGTTTTTTTCCTCCACCTGGGTAGAGTTTATTACTCAGCGTCGCATAAGACACTGGTTCTCAGGTTTTCAGCCCGCGACCCCCTAAATGAAGGTGCCATAGACCTGGGACCCCCCACTGTACCTGAAGAGTGGCCAAAAATGGACAGAAAAAGTGGTAAAAAAATATATATATATATTGGTAGGAATAATTAGTTTAAACTGGCAAATAATGGGCATGACAAATAATGCATGTGGTTAAATAGGCAAAAATAAGCATGAAATATGGTGAAAAGAGGTTAAAAGTGACAATAATGCGTCAACATATGTGACAATAGGTGGGAAACGTGGTGGAAAGGGTTTATAAGTGGCAAAAATGTTTTGGAAAGTGAAAATAGTGTCCAGAAAAGGCATTAGAATTTAATGAATTGGCCGAAATTGGAGTAATGTAGCAAAAATACATTAAAAGGAGCAAAATAATGGCAAGAAAAAGTGATGAAAATAGTTTAAAATATGTTTACTGCAAGAAAGGGTTGAGAACCCCTGGCACAAGATGAGGTTAACCAACATGTGTGCCCTGTGATGGAAAGTTAAATTACAATTAATCACAATTACTGAGCCTGAAATAAAAAACCTAATAAATGCTTTCTGTTAGCATCTCTTATGATAACAGGTCCAAAATCAGCTGTAAAATACACTCAAAAACAAATATATATCTAATTTCTTTCATATCTAACTTCCTAATCAATACAAATATTGGTTTTAATATTTTTGGTGTGGGTCAAATTGTAAAATGTGGTAAATCTTGATATGAAACATATTTTAATAAATGTTAAATACATATGTGTAGAATTGATGGTTCCCCAGTTTTGCATAAAATTATTATTGACAATTTTTATAATTTGTCATGGCAATTACAAAGTCAATTATCTAAGCTCAATTACAACAATTTAATTATGATTAAGACATCAACATTTTTTAATTACAATTATAATTACACCATAATTGTAATTACGTGCATTACAATTATAATTGATCCTGACACCGGCACCAGCAGACCCCCGCGACCCTGAAAAAAAAGCAACAAGCAGTTCTGAAAATGTATGGATAAAAATATTACATTTGCATTTCAGGAAGTTAATTTTGTTTTCCTCGACCACGGATAAGACGGTATCGCTATCAGCGATGGATGGATAAATACACCTTTTCGCGGTGACATCAGCATCCGGGACACTTGACCTAACAACGCCTGCCGCCATTTTAAGAGGTCTGCTTTTGCTTGACAACCGCTATTTATGCTATTTATTGCGGACAACACAAAGGTTTTACTCAATGTCTTATGAATATTTCTCAGATTAGAGCCAAAGGCCAAGCACCGATATGAAGATGGTTGGTTTACACTTCTTCTTTGTTTTTTTTCTCGCCGGAACGTCTTCTTACATCCATCCATCTCTCTTCTGAGTTGTTTCCTGGTTTATTGCCGCTGTCGGCACTAATCTCACGAGAACTGCCACACATGCCATTTCAGGGGTGAGTTCTCGCGAGGCTAGTGACAGCGTTCAGTTTAGTAAGGCAGAGGAATGTTTTTATTTATTTATTTTTTAATTATTATTACATTCAAATACAGGATATTTACAGGAAAATACTAATACGGGACAATGGCGGGAAAGAGGGGTAAAATGCAGGAGTTTCCGGGCCAAAACGGGATACTTGACAGGTATGTTTATTTCCCCTTTTTTTTTTTCTTTCTCAAGGCCACCGCGCCCACCGGGGAAATCCCAGTTGTCCCCGTATGCCAGTCCACCCTTGCCTGTTACCATGCGTTAAGATTAATGGCACGACACACGCGATAGCCAACAGCCGACACGCTCTGTTCAGAACTCTATTCCGTTTCATTAAGTGACGTTGAGAATGTCAAGAACGACGACAAAAGTTATATTTGTAAAGCATCTTTGTTAGGTGTAAACCCGACATGGAAGCCCTCTGGCTAGGCCTAGCCCTAGCTAGCTAACTAGCTTGCTAACTAGCTATATTTCAGTCATTACTGAATAAATTACATTTTAAATGTAGGCTAATTCATAATCAATGTTATAAAATCAGTCAGGAAGAAATTAGATCCCCAAAATACACAACCTACCATTAACGAAATGTCTACTGCAAACATACGACCACTTTGATTTTGGGCTCCATGTAGTTGCGTTGTCGTTCGTTCGTCTCAGTGCTTGGATCCATAGTTTCCGTTTCTGGCCATTTTCTGTAGGTATTCTGTAAAATGATATATTTTTTCGTTCAGGTTATGACAGCCAAATACTACGCAGGATTTGGACATTCTACGATAAAAATCTGCCAGACTGCAAACACCACCGTGTTGTCAGCGTTCAATGGCGGTTGTCAAGCAAAAGCATGCCTCTCTTGAAAGGGCGGCACACGTTGCTGAAAAGGTGTATAGATATTGTTTGTACTATTCATATAGTTTCAGAACAGAAACACTGAATGTGAGTGTTTGTCACCATCACTGTGAAGTCACCACAAATTACCGGCTACATTCATCGTGAACGTTAGCCAATAAACACATGAGAGAAAACACCATCCCACCTTTCAGCTTCACACCTCGTCTTTTATTTTAAGCTCTGTCTCCTCCAGTGGAAACTCAATACTGTGCCACCACGGCGCCGTGCTTTCCAATGTGTTGCCTCGGGGGTAGAGCTGGCGTGCTCTGTGTTTCTGCCTTTCAGTCTGACAAACAGCGACACGCCCGGGTAGCCACACTTTGTCAGCGTTAGCTACACTGCCATCACTGCAGCTCACTACATTTCCTCTTTCTGTAAAAGCCTCGGTGCTCATACTGCAGAAAGAGCTTTTTCTGTGGCCTCGGGACAATGTCTCGGGCTTCACCTTCTGAAAAATGGAGCGTCTTAATGTCACAGTTTACTGGTCTGTTGACAAAATAAGACAAACAAGAAAAAAATAAAATCACCCTGTGAACAATTGATCAGGCAGCGGAGTAACTCTTCCATTACAAAGTTATGTCACATTGTACGTTTATAAAGCTTGTGCGTTTTTACAATATAAATAGTAAACACTGTTAAAAACCACACCTATCAAACCACAGCGATTACCTTAAAATATTGGTTTATTACTGGGAAAAATAGGCAATTTTGACTAGTTAAAATTATATTATGATATCCATAATGTTTTAATCCATTAATAAGTTTATCACCCTGGGACCCACATTTTCCTACGGTCATTAAATTGTAGAATTATAGAAGTTAAGTATTTATTTATTTATGACCAGCTGTCCGCCACCCACCCAGTACAGGTCTGCAACCCACCTTTGGGTCCCGACCCACCAGTTGAGAATCGCTGCACTTTAGCCATTCAAAATAAAATCCCTAAAACTTCAATGAACATCCATTTATTTTCCAACCCACTTGCTACTTCAAAGAATGTTCAGTAAAAAAAAAAAATGCTAGTTACTCAATGATAACACCAATCAAAAACCAAGCAGAAAATCATGCAATAATTGTAATTATTTGAAGGAGATTAATGAGTGAATTAATTTTATTAAGTTATTAGTCACTAAAAATCCCTGCAGTGAATTGTACTTTACTTTACATCGAAAAAGCAAACATTTGATCAATACGTTGAAATAAAAGCTTTATAGCACAGGTGTCAAACTCATGGCCCAGGGGCCAAATCTGACCGTTTGGAGCATCCAATTCGTCCAGCAGGAGAAAGTAAAAATGACAGAGAAAACATGAATCTTTGTGTAAATGAAACTCAACAATATGTGCAGGGGCTCACATCTTTCCTGGTGCTTTTATGGCATGATTGTAGTCATTTTTAGTTTGAATTTTTTTTTAATTCTTACAAAATCATATTTTGTATAATATTTCCCTTAATTAAATAGAAATTGATCACAAACTCTAACTAAAATGAGTTTGACTCCCCTGCTTTAGTCTTTATTTTTTAAAAAACAACATATATTTAACACTGATGATAAAGTTTAGTTACTGGTACGAGGTAAATTAAACCACTCTTCTTCTGTATCTGTGTAATTTAGTCCCTTACACTAATTATGAAGGTTTGGTACAGTATTTTGTTTCTATAATCCTTCATACCAACGTGGAAGCATCTTTAAAACATTGAATGGATCAACTGTATTGTAACTGTTGCACACTACAGAACCGATGATTGGCTACGTTTCCATGAGAGCGTTCATTCAGAATAAAAGTTTAAAAAGATTAGAAATCACCTTGTAAACACCTAATTCCGTATGAAAATGGCCACCCCAAACTTAAATCCAAAGGCCTGTGTATTGCGATTTCAATGCCGAATTGAATAATTCCTCGATCTTGTAAATGTTCGTCCCGCTTTGAATTAATTCCGATCAATCTGCTGCATCAAAACAGAAGTGGAAATAGTTCTAATGTGGTCTTTTATGTTCAAAAGAAAGGGTTTGCTTTGTGTTTTTTCCCAGTCGTCACGTTCGCTCTCTGTCCAATTAGAACCCTTCCCAACCCACACACCTAAAGTGGAATTGAATAAAGGTGAATAAATGTGTTTCCATGTAAACCTCAACTTGGAATTACTATTTCTATGTAACCACAAAGCAGAATACTTTAATTCCAAATTACATGATTTCTTATAATTAATTCCAAATGAAAAAAAAACCATCATGTAACCGTGGCCATTCAGTTTTATATTTTATATTTATATTCTTTCTTGGGTCCTTCCAAAACAAACTACTCTCTAGCTTCAACAAACCGTAGCATCTTCATCACCCAGATCCCAAACTGTGAGCCAGTGCTCTGATAGATTTATATGGATGGTAGCAGCTCCTCAGCCCCCCCCCCCCCCCCCCCCCCCCCCCCAACTCCCCCCCCCCAGGACTGAATGGATTCACCCAAAGAGTCAGCGATGCAAGACTAATCAGGTCCCATTTCAATTCAGACCTCGGTCCCCTGAGTTCCAACAGTAAACCAGCAGGTGATTTGCACTTGATGCATTTTAATTGGTGCACAAAGAGAAGCAAAGTGTTGAGTGTGTTCTGACCCTGGGAAACGCTCCCTCTTTCTAGCGTTCTGCCTCTACTGGCTCAAAGGGAACAGGCACCTTCAGATGCTGCAGCGGGTTTTATAGAGGCCGCTTCACGCTGGAGGCGCTTTGTGTGTTAGCGATCAATGGCAAGGGGGAAGCCACACCGTAGCAGCAGCTAATGGCACCACAGCTAAAAACCTCACGGCAACAAAGAAGGAAGGACCAGATAGCCTCGCACATACAGCCAAACAAACCACAGTGAGGATGATATACGATGGCCGCACAATTAAAAGCGCTAGCCGCTGAATAATGAATCGCAACAGTGTCTGGAAATATTGGCGCGATCAATTCAAACAGTATGAATAAATGTATGAAGGAGAGGTTGTGAGCGGTTCTATGGTGAAGAATTTATCAGCATCAATGAGAAGCTGCTGTTTATTCCCAAGCTAATAACAAGAACGACGAGGTAGGGCTGCTCGATTATAGAAAAAACTAATAATCAGTGTCACGATTATCTTTAGTCATAATTGAAATCACAATTATTCAAATGAATATTTGTCAACCAAAAAGTGATTTATTTTTTGTACAAAACAATGCAGAATATATTCTTTAAACATTGATAAAACACTGAAATCAAGTATGTTCACTTTTTCACGTGATGCTACTGTAGCTATTCTTCCTGGGGTCTACATCACAGACTATACATGCATGGCAGTCGCAAAGTCCAACAAATAGATTAAATAAGATGTGCAAAAACATTCAACCAGAAAAGAAAATATAGCCGAAAATAAAACACAATAACCAAAGCATTCATAATACATAACAACGTTAACCAAAATACATAGAAATACAAAAAATGAAAGTAAACTCATCATTGATAAAAATATTAAAAAAAACTCTTCCTGTTTGCAAAATATTCAGGTATAAAATCATGCCATACATGACTTATCATGATTCAGCACACAATACATAGTTTTATCATAATTATATATAATAATCATTCTTGAGTAAATATAAATAGTCTAACTTTTTTAGAAAAATTTACGGTATACCTGCTTGAAATCAAAAATAGTGGCTGAGAATTCCATGCCATTATTGCCCTACAACGCACCATTCTTTGTGTTTAATTAGAGCAACAAAACGACCTTCACCTGACTGTCGTGTGGACCACTGATGCAAAAAGTCAACTTACGTGAATACGTCTTCATCATCAAACTCAGTCAGTGTTCAGTCCGTGTACCCTTAGTTTTAAAACCAAATCAAAATAACAAATAAGCAGTGTGGTTATTTTGTTTTATTGATTTAAAACCAAAACAGAAATACAGAAAAACCAGATGAGCAGCGTTTTTCTGGGTTGTTTTTTTTTTTTTTACTTTGTTTTGTTTGTGTTATCGGTGAATATTTACGGGGAAATTAGAGCGAGAACACAAGTCCGCTGCACCTCGTTTCCCTCCCCAGATCCCGGACCAGGTCTCCACACGCAATAGGACTGTTTAGGATTTATTGTATGTATGTATGTATTTTTTTTTAATAATTGTTTTTTCTCGATTATGTTATTTTTTGTAATCGTTGGGTGTAATATTCCAAATTGTAATCTCATTGTATATAGTCAACTTATACGGTATATCAAGTATATGTAAATCTTTGTTTTAATCACAAATAAAATAGGTTAAAAGTGACCAAAAATGGGGGAAAAGGTGGTGAAATTGGATTTTAAAAACCACAGAAATTGGTTAAAATTTGCAAATGAGAGTGGCCCAAAAATGGACAGAAAAAGGGTTCAAAGTGTAAATATTGGCTGAAAGGTGTCAGAATTAGGAGGGGGGTTGGGCTAATGCGATTTTAGTTTAGTTTAAACTGGCCAATAATGTAGTGGAGAATTTATCAGCATCAACAAGAAGGATGAGGCATAAAAGACAGTGTTCATTCTGCATATTTTTTACTGAACGTAATTGAGAAATCTTTTTTCCATCTGGAGGAATTGGGCTCAGCCAACATTACAACTCTGCTTTCAAATGACTAAAATATGCACGGAACCTTTAAGTCTTTCCTCTTTCTTTATCTCCCAGTTGTTTTTTAATCAAACTTCTGCAGCATTGTGAGCTAAAATGTTTTACCAGCTCTTCTTTTGAAATCAACAACCTTCCTTTAATGTGAGTTTCAACACTAACCAGCAGCTTCTCGTACAAACGCTGTCTCTGTCCCTGAGCAATATACACGAGACACAACGGATTCTTATGTGTTTTGGTAATGTCATGCATCCTTTTATAGACAGGAATGTCAAACATGATGCAATTCCGTTAAAAGCAGCCAAACCAAAAGGTCGGCTCTGGTCTGAGGCTGTTTTTCCATACCGTGAAAATGACATTGGAGTTAGAGACTAACTAAACCCTGAAACATTTTTTTATGCTGAAACCAAATGTATTTGGGTATGAAGCATTGTTGGTGATTGATTCTTGTGCAACTCGGTTGAAATCTGGCTATTGCAACCCAAATTTTACTATTGGCTGAGAATGGTTGTTTGTGACCTTTTTGGTGGCTTATTACATCACGAACCAGTACTGGTGGCCCCGCCCCTTCTATAGAAAAAAAACTCACCTGTGGAGTCTACAATCTGTGGTGAGTTGGTTGGATTGAGAGAATAGTGAATAGAGAGGTATAGTGAGTATTGAGTAGCTAATTAGCTTAGCATAGATTGTTCTTTGGAGATTTTATAGTATAGAGTAGGCGTGTCCTAACTGCTCCAGGAGCCCCGCCCATAATCAAGGCTTTTTTAAAAAAAAATTCTGCATAGATTAGGGATGTAACAATTCACTCAACTCCCGATACGATTCGATTCACGATACTGGGTTCACGATACGATTCTCTCATGAATTATTTATTTTACAAAATGGGACTGTATATAAATGACTGAAAAATATTTCTTTTTTTTTTTTTTGAGAAAATATAGTACTATTTTCCTTTTATTTTTCATTGTCAAAAGAATCGCTTGATAAACTATTCAAAACAATGCAATTTAACTAAAAATAAATCTTGAATGAAATAAATAAAGGAATAATACAAATGAAGAAGAAGCCTATTATTTTAAATTCTGGTTCTATAGTAAACAATGCAAAACTGCATAATAGTTCTTTTTCTTTTTAAAAGTGCAACTGAAAATGTATTTTGTTCCTTAACAACTTGACTTTAAAAAAGAAAAAAAAAACAGTCATTTGAACCAGCAGAGAGCGCTGGTAACCCAGTGGTCGGTTGGCATGCAGAAAAATGAAGAAGAGATGCTATGCTAGCAGGCAGATCTAATAGAAAAACGTGACTCTTATAGATATTCACGTAATAGTACAGATATTCTTTCGGTGCTAAAAGGGGTAAGGAATAATTTATGAACATGTTTAAGAGTAGAAGGCGGCCAGAAAGAAAGTAGTAGCAGACTCCACCCGCCGCCAACACTTCTGGACAAGAGAAGGAATAAATATATAGCGCCCTCTGCTGTTTAAAAAAAGTACTGCGATTCAATTTTCACAGTATCGATTTGAACCTTGATACCTATGAATCGATTTTTAACTGCCTTACGATTAATGTTTACATCCCTAGCGTAGATGCATTTTAGCCAAAATCTCGTGGTTAAGTAACTCTTCAATGAAAAACGCGTCTCAGTGTGTGACTAGAAACAGAAAACCTGCATGAATTGTGTTCGTTGTGCTACATATTTATTTGTTTTTCTACTTAAAATAATGAAAAAGTAACACACTTTACAGTGACATAACAGAGCTACTTCATTATAGAAAGTAATGGATATGTGAGTATTGGTACGTGGCGTTACTATAGCGTATCACTTTGTAACGTGTTTAGTCTTACAATACACACTTTAATAAACATGATCAAAAACTAGAGATGTCCCGATACGTTTTCATTTCTGATATGATACCAATATTGCAGCCTTGCGTATCGGCCAATACCGATATTGATCCGATATCAGCCTGAATCATACATACTTTTACTTATTTATTTTTTAACAAAAAAAATAATAATTACTTATTTTGTAGTGTGGAATGTTAGAAAAAGGCTTGATAAAGTGATGTTACTCAAACAGAGAACAATAGTCAGCAACAGTAGGTATGAGAAAAACTGACCCATTTATTATTAACCAATTGGTTACATACATTTTAACCTTCATCATAATATCTACAGTATTCTACAATTGAAGAATAAAAAAAAAAAATCAGAAATCATCCGACATTCATTTTCAGGCTGATATCGGACCGATATCCGATATTGATATCGGATCGGGACAACCCTATCAAAAACTAATCCTAAGAGGAAAAGAAATGTCTCTGGGGTCGCCGAACATTTGTGATATTAAAATGGGGTCACAACACGAAAAAGGAAGGGAACCTGTGCTGTAATGTATCAGTTAGTAACATGTTAGTCTTACAATTCATCATTCTGGTAGGTTTTATATTTTCTTTTAGTTCCAGGTTTTCATAAAAACATCAGTTTTTATAGTCTACTAATGATAAGCAGAGAGCATGGTACAAAATACACTTACTTTACTTATGAAATGACAATGTTTTTGTTGTAAAATGACATTTTATTTACATTGATTCAACTTTAACTGATCCAGTTTATTTGAGATTAGGCATGTCTGCATTTTTACTTTCAGACACACATGCATATACTGTAGACACACACTATTACTTACTGTTAATAGCCTCCAGTCAGTGTAAGAGAAAAGTGCAGGTTTACGTTAAAACAACCTTCTTGCTGTGAGGAAGAATTGCTGAGTCTGACCTCTGTTTTCGTGTACAACAGTTAGCTTTAATTTCTTGTACTGGTAACAAATCTAAAGAGAGGATGAATAATTGAACAGCCCTTCTTGGAGTTACGTGGTAAATCTGACTTGTTGATCTGCAGATTGAGCTCAGACTTGGTCCTTCTGTTTTTACTGAGCCGAGCCAACATCTCCTGAGAGTCTGCACACAGCGCCAAGCAGAGAATAAGAAGGCTTTTGTCCTCACTCTTCACAGCCTCGCTGTATGTTAGCACTTTTTTTTTTATCAGCCTCACGGATGCCTCATGGACGATCAACCCCAAAATATCTGTTGAGATCAACCCACAAGAATGGAACCAAACAAGCAGAACCATTCATGGTTAAACAGGTCCAGTATTATGCTGTTTTCCACCCATCTCCATTTTGTTCAAAGAACCCCAACAATATAGTATTTGAGGTTTATTTTCTGGAGTTTTAGCCCTCTGAAAAGTGACTTTCTGAGAAGTCCTCAAAACGGGCCTCCTTATGCATATTCATGAGTGGGCATGTCTGTAGACGCAGACTTAATGCCTCGCTCTTGCGATGGAGATCAGTGATCACCACTGTGCTATACACACACTGTTGTTATTGTTTTCAGCCAAAAAACTGCACATAACAGTAAAACACATGGATATTTAATTGGCTAGTGTGATTGTGAGTCCGTCTCAGTGCTTCAGGCTGTGTTTATCACATCAGCAGCAGTGGAGTAATCCAGCTGCTTCAAACACTCACTGGAGTGTTAAGCTGCTAAGTCACTTTTTTCTCCTCCTCATCTCTATTAACTACATGAATAGTGCATTTGTTTTGGCCAACCGCTGTTTCGCTTTGTGTCACAAACACGTCAGATCAAGTCAAAGGTGATACGAGGTGATATAACGGGTACTAAAAATGGAACTGCTCCCTGGGTGCTACAGCGTTGCTGCCCACTGCTCCTCATGGAGGGGTTAAATGCAGAACACATTTTATGTATGTAGCTTTACATATATGACAATAAAGTATAATATATATATTATATATTAAACCGCACTGTTTGTTTTAGCTGTGAGTAGTTTGCGAGGGAAGAGCTTACATTATTATAGGGTAGGAGGAGCCAGGATTGTCAGGTGGATTAGTTTCCGCTAGGTGATGTCAGGTAGCGGGAAAAACACAACTCGCCCGTTTGGAGCTGACTTTTTACAAAATACGGAATAACAAGGGAGGGAGGAAACATAACTTTTTCAACTTTTGTCCTCTAAATGAGGCTAAAGGGATGTAAAGTATATCACTGTAGCAAAACCATTATAAGGTGATTTTTTTTCATAATACTGCCCCTTTAAATCAGTTCTCTTTTCTGGATCATCCATCAGGGTTTTTCTCACTGTCTTGAAATCGAGCATCGATGACAGACTGTGTTGTGCCGTAGCTCCTGCTCTCTCCAAGACAAAACCAATCCCATAAATTGTCAGAAGAGGCATTTTAATGGCAGAGCATAAATGGAAAATTGCCCATGCAGCTATTGATTTCCAACCATCCACATAACTTGGTTTTTAGCTCCAGTTGAGGACATTGCTTTACATCTTCCATAAAACAAGACTAATGCTCACTATAGAAACCTATAGAAACAGTATAGAAACAATTTGCTATACGTAGTAACCATTACGCCAGTGGTTCCCAACCTTCTTTGGGAGAGTTTTTTATTATTATTATTTTGTAATTACTTTTTGTGATATAGTGTTACAAGTAGCACTATAGTGATTAATATTTGACTAAGTGAAAGTATAGAATACAGTTGTTTAAGTTTGTGTTTGGTGTTTTAATTTGAAAAAAAAAAAATGATTAAAGAAAATTTACAAAAATATGATTTTTATTGTTATTTAGTTAACTATTTGATTTTTAAACTATATATGTATATATTTTTTTTTAACTAGATTTATATTTGAGGAAGTGAAAGTATAGAATACAGTTTGAGATTCTGTGTGGTGTTTTAATTAGGAAAACAAAAATAACTTTTGATTATTATAATTTTGATAATTTTTTATTATTATTTAATTAACGATTTAATTATTTGATTTTTAAATCTTTTTTTTTTTAACTAAATTTCTATTTGAGGAAGTGAAAGTATATAATACAGTTGTTTGAGATTGTGTGTGGTGTTATAATTTGGAAAAACAGTAGTATTTTTTGTATGAACTATTTTTATACTGGATTTTTTCATGAACTAGATTTAAGTATAGAATACAGTTTGAGATTGTGTGGGGTTTTGAAATTACAAAAATATAAATTTAATCAATATTTCTTTTTTTTTTTTTTTTTTAATCAATTACTAGACATTTCAGGCGACCCCATTTGAATTCCGGGCGACCCCACATGGGGTCACGACCCCTATGTTGAAAGACTGCATCACATGAATGTGCTGCCTCTCAATCTGCTATAAAATATTTTAAATTTTTAAAATGTTTTTTTTTCCTTTTAGTTCATGATTTATTAAAATTCTCTAATTTAAACATAGACAAAACTCTTCGCCTCATCCTACAGCTGCACTTGCTGTTGTGTTTATTCACTGCTCTTCATTGTATGGAGGTATCTAATACTATATGAAGTAAATTATGGTGCCTTGATTATGCAAATGACACTGCAGTTGCTGTGGGTGGAGGGTGTGGCATTGGCTGACACAGGAGCTGATTCACAGCCTGCTGGGAGGTGACAGAACAGGATGCACGTAATGAGGCGGCTTGCTCCATGTGCTGCATGCAGCTGTGCATTCTGCATGGAAACATCTGGAGGCAGACGGTCTGCCAGAGAAAAGCAGCCAAGAAGAGACAAATCACCAGAGAGATACTGCAGTCGATGGCTTCAGCTTTTGTTGAAAAGACAAAAAAAAAAAAAAAAAAAAAAAAAAAAAAAAGACAAAAAGGAGTATGGATCCAGTGTTGTGCAGTTGAACCAAAAAACCAGTTCATCCATCTCTGTTAGCCTGGCTGCTATCAATGACATACAACCATTGGATAGTATTCATTTACTCATTGTTTATTTGGACTGAAACATCATCCTGAAGCAGAGGTGAAAGTAACGGATTATAAGTACTCATGTTGCTGTAACTGAGTTGCTTTTATGGGTACTTGTACTTTTTTGAGTATATTTACAAATCAATAATGAGGGAGGATGCAGGAGGCATCCTCGCTATTGTTATCTATTTGTCTTCCGTTGTCGCTAACTCCTCCTGCACCGTTTGTCCGATTTGGACAAATAAGCTATCAAAAAATTCAGAAAGTTCTGGAGATTTATGCTTGTACTTTTATAATTTGTAACTTTTAAAGTTTTTGACTCATTACATTCTTTCTTTCCCATTAATTTCTATTGGAAATGTCATCTTTTTCAACTTTTAAGCCCTTCATCCGCCTCCATTCTTCAACTGTTTCTGACCATTCAACCTTTAACATGTTCAGTTAGTACCTTCAACCTCAACGTTGCTAATATTCAGCTATTGCTAGGTTCATGATTCAAGGTTAATGTTATTGCTAAGATAATGCTAATGCTAGGTTAATGCTAATGCTGGATTAGTGCTAATGCTAAGTTAATGATATTGTTAGGCTAATGCTACCACTAGGCTAATGGAATGCTAGCTATTGCCAATGCTAAATGTAATGCTAGCTAACGCTAATGTTAGTTAATACGAATGCTAGCTAATGCTAAATCTAGCTAATGCTAATGCTAAGCTAATGCAGTGCGACGCGGGCCAGCTCCTGTATCCTCACTCACATTTTCTTATTTAAGTACGTTTTAAAAGAAGTTAAGTAATTAATTTCATTTCTACACCCAACCGATACTGAGTAAATGATTATTTTTTGTTTTAAAATCATCAACGGACATTGTGAAACTACAAAAAATGAAATGACCAGACAACAATCAAATGCGTCACATCTTAGCCCACCAATCAGATTAAATGTAATGCACTGCGCCAAAACAGCATTAAATGGAGGTTATTTCTCAGTTTCAGAGTTAGTAAATGTAGCTGTACTTGGAGCCTGATACTTTTTTTTTTATTTTGAATTGAATTCCTTGGTGTTTTTTTTATTTTAAAAAAGAATTTTACATTTTAACAAGCCGTTTATTTTATACAGATGCCTTTGTGGAAAATAAAATAAGTTACAATTGTGCGAGATTTCTTCTTTTCTTTTTTAATTGTTGTTTCCGAGGCGGTTTCAAAGGTTTGTTCCTATAGAAGGAACTGGTGGGCTGCATGGGGAGCAGCACAGACTCGCAGGAGAAGTTTGGCTGCATGAGCAGACGCCGACTCAGCTGTCTCCTCCAGAGATTGATGAAAGGATGGCTATCAGTCGTTTTCGGGAGAAGGAAAACTCTGCACTGTAATTCCCTGCAGGTATCTGGCTCCTAGTCATTGGGAGCCCTGTTGTTATCGTAGCATCTGTGCAGTGGATGTGAAGCTGAAAGTGGTTTTGTGGCTGCAGTTTGAGTGCATCAGTGAAACTGCCTTTACAACTTGACAGCAGAGAAGAAAATGAACTGAAGGATAAAAGCCTCCCACAAACACACAACAAAGATGTCTGCGGTTCTTCCCTCACTGTCAGCCTTCGACCTTTGTTTTGTTTTGTTTTTTTTGTTATTTGCTGGTTCCGCGCTGTGGTCTCCTGTGGAGAGGTGAGTCTGAGGAGCAGAAAAGGGCGAGTTGAAATAAAGGGCGAATCTAGATCTTTCAGTCGACAGTAACAGGCGGAGTAAAAAGGAAAACAACAAACATTAAAGGCTAATGTACTATTGACAATGTCTCTTCTTTATATACCAACCTTTTTTTGCTGAGTAGTAGATGGCAGATTACCCTCCACATTTTACAAGAGGAACAGCTGCTTTGTCCTTAGGATAAATAGGGTTCTGATTTTCTAGCTCATTTCCACGTCACGTTTCTTCATCTTTCCATGTTTAGATGACTTAACTGGCTATTTAACTTCCCAAAATTGTACCAAACATGCTAAATACAGTTAATAAAGTCAACTACTGTAATTGTTATTCATTTGCTTCAGAAGATTTCCAAAAACAGGACGTTTACGATTAATTCACGTGAGATCACATTAAGGGAGTGCGAGGGTGAGCGTACAGCCGTGTGATTGGAGGTGCAATGCCTCTGCTGTGACGACCCACCAGGTAAACTCATTACCAGTTGAACTAATACACCATCAGCTGAATCCATATTTTTACCTTTTCAGATATGAACCACTTGTTCATCACAACAGATTAAAATCACACTTCAGATGAACTCCTGCAGGTATTTTCATGATCACTATTTCAGCCTTAACACTGTCAGCGTAGAACCTTTAACGCTGACTGGTGTTTTCAATGACCTGGACATCTGTCAATTTCTTTTTTTCATCACCTCACACAGATGACTAGATTTATTAACACAATCAATAACCCTGATACATGTAAAGCTACGACCCCCCACTTCACCATTGGCTGGTCTTGTGACAGCATGACTTCTTGGGCCTTTGTTCTCTTTTGTTTCCTGTTTCAAGAATCATTGGCTTCACTCGTACTACAGTCACTTCCCTGCCTGAGCGTTTGAAGTCTGCTTGATTAAGAGTGCTTTAAAATGGCACCAAGTGTTGTTGGTCTGTTTTGAGACAAATCTCACCTCATGCTCTAAAAAAAAAGTTCCGCAGCGGCGGCACATCATCAGACATTTATAATTGTAACCTTATTGCGCTGCCACCTCTGACTTACACCAAAGACTGTTTTTTTTTTTTTCACTGGCAGTGACTGTAGATAAAGGCACTGGTGCTCATTAGTTACTAAATAGTAGCAGGAATTCCACTATTTTTTTTCACCCATGAGTTAAAGGGGAGGAAAAAAATCACTTTATAATGGTTTTGCTACAGTGATATACATCCCTTTAGCCTCATTCCAAAGTTGAAAAACTTGTGTTTCGTCCTTGTCAAAAGTCAGCTCCAAATGGGGGAGTTCGATTTTGCCCGGCAGTTGACGTCACACACCGAAACTCCTCCTACTGACAATCCTCTTTCCTCCTAACATGGACATAATACACCTCCTAGAACGTGAACTCCTCCCTCTCCAACTATATAACAGCTAAGACAAACACTGCTGTTTAATATAGAATGATTATCATACTTTATTGCCACATTGCCACTGTATGTAAATGCAAACTGCACTACGTTTTCCGCTGCCGATCATGTTGGGAGTTACTGCTTGGAGCCACGGCCATTGTTCACACGCATCAGCTGTTAGCACTCCATGCTAATGCTACACCAGCATATGCAGTGAGACCCGACATCGCTTGTGAACTGAGGAGGAAACAATGGGGATGTTTACGGATTTGTGGCTCACAGCGCTAACAACGGACTCAGTTGTGGAATTGGTCGGCTTCCAACTTCTACGCAGCGACGGACGACAGAGAGCGGTGAGCGGAAAGGAGAGAGTCTGGCCGTGTTCTGTGCGGAAAAGAGGAGCTGCTGCTGCTGCTCCCGCTGCTCTGGTTCTGCAGCAACGCGCAGACACCTTTCTTACTCAAAATTACAATAGCTGCTTAAATAGCCATGTGTTTTACTGTAATGTGCAATTTTTTTGGCTGTAACAAGAGTGTGTGCATAGCAAAAGATAATCGCTAGTGAGTCTATAGACATGCTTATTCGTGAATATGCATAACTAGGCCACGAATCAGCCCATTTTGAGAATTGCTGTGAAAGTAGCTTTTCAGAGGCTAAAACTCCAGAAAACAGGCGAGTTTAGGAAAAAAAACCCTCAAATACTGTGTTGTTGGGGTTCTTAGAACAAATGGAGATGGGTGAAAAAAGAGCATCATACTGGACCTATAAACTTAAACACAGATAACAATTGAGGATTTTTCTGCCTTGTGACGTACACCTTTTCACGTGACGTCAGCACTTGCAACGATGCCATTTTTAGAGTGGTAATCATTTGCCTGACAACCGCTATTTACCGCTGATTTTGCAGTCTGGCTGATTTTTATCATATAATGCCCAAATCCTGCGTAGTATTTGGCTGTCATCACCACGCCTGGCTGAAGGAAAATACAAAATACAGACAGAAAAAGGCCAGAAACAGAAATTATGGATCCAAGCACTGAGACGAACAAACGTAGATGGAACTACATGTAGCCCAAAATCAAAGTGGTCGTATGTTTGCAGTAGACATTTCGTTAATGGTAGTTTGTGTATTTTGATGATCTAATTTCTTCCTGACTGATTTTATGACATTGATTATGAATTAGCCTACATTTAAATTGGGATTTATTCAGTAATGACTGAAATGTTTATGGTTAGTATGTCTAACTTGAAGACGAGTATATTAAATAAACAAATGTGCTTCATATACCCATTTATGTTTTAATTTAGGCTGTATTATTATTATTAGCGGTGCTAGCCTAGCATAGCCACGTACAACAAGCCAATTATCATGATGACACAAAAACACATACATAAGCCTACCTTAAGAAAAAAATATATGCATCCAAGTCCTCATCTTCTCTATTGTGTAGACGCCAGGGCTGTTAATGAGCTACTCATAAATATTAGGCCATTGGAGATCTGGCCATGGTGTCGGGTCGTTTTTCCATGAACCTTGAGGTGCTTGGTATGGACATGATTCCAAACCAACCAGATGTAACTTCCTTTCATATCGGTGCTTGGCCTTTGGCTCTAATCTGCTGAAATATTCATACAACATTGAGTAAAACCTTCGTGTTGTCCGCGGTAAATAGTGTAAATAGCGGTTGTCAGGCAAATGTAAACCCCTCTTAAAATGGCAAAGGGCGTTGCTAAGGCAAATGTCCCGGATGATGATGTCACTGCGAAAAGGTGTATTGGCTCAAAATGAGATATAACTGACATTACAAGGTGTTTTGTCAGATCCGGCAAGTTCATTTTGTCTTCTTTTTGAATAATATGTTAAACGGGCCATATGTAGAATTTGTGAGCAATTTCTGCCACCACGAGGAGGCATTACGCCTTTGAAGCGTCTAGTCTGCCGGAAATGAAAAAGAAGAAGAAGAATCCTCCACTCTCAAGCTCTCAAGGCGTCAATGGGATGAATACAAGTGTATAGTTATTTCAGAAGATGACTTCTTCAAGTATTTCATCTCCAAGTGAACCAGTAAGTAACCCTGCTCCCAGCAGAGGCTGAGATGGCCTAGTTCAGGGACAGCTCTGCTGTAAATAGGATTATACTCACCCAACCGCTGGAAAAAAGGTACTACAGGTTGGCCGGGCCGACAATATTTATCAATGTATATATAACTGTAATCTAAAAAAAAAAATCACATATGACATTTAACTGGCGCCCTGTCCAGGGTGTACCATTGTACATTGGCACCGGGAGACCCCCGCGACCCTGTGAGACAGGAGCAAGTGGGTTTGAAAATGGATGGATGGATGGATGGTATTTCATTTAAAAGTTGAAAATTCACAATAATTCTACATATGGCCCCATTAAGGTTTCATTTATTCAGACAATTTTTTTCAGGAAATTTATTTATATCTCCCGACCAGCAGATACCTCTGAGGAAACATGTCGGGAGTTCTAATTTCCTGAAAAAAAGTCTCAATAAATGAAACCATACATATTATTTAAGAAGATCTCTGATTGGCTGAAAAAGAGTGTCATGCTCCTTGATTTCTAAAGCTTGAATGCAGAGTGAAGAGAAGTCCAGTGTCCTCTCAGAACATTTGGGATTACAATATGCTTAAAGGTTACTATGGATTTTTGACCAAACTACGCCGAAAATAACTTACACACTGCAGCTTTAACTAAAGTACATAACTGAGAATTGTAATCCTTTGTCTGACAAGAGGCTGTAAAATCCTTGTATTTAAGCTAAAACTCAGCACATTTGCGTCCCTCCTGGAGGTCGGGCTCTCCGTGGGCTGAAAATGCATTCGGCTTCCTGCAGCTTTTTTACTGCACATAATGAGACCCTGCACAAAAAGCGGAGAACGCCAGGCACAAACAGAATCCTTCCTGCAAATAAAATACTTCCAGTTTAGTAGCTGAGAGTGCTTTCGCATCTGAAATGAGGTTTACCATTAACAGCAACAACCAAAATATCCAAAGCGGCGAATCAGCAGTGCGTGGTAAGCTTCAGGACGTATCCATTTATTTCCCATTAGTTTTTTTTTTTTCTCAAAATGCATCTTTTCTAAATGCAGCGCTGAGACATTTAATGGCTTTTTTTTTTTTTTTTGGGGGGGGGGGACATCTAAATGAATGTGAAATAAATGGAAGCAATTTGACTGCTCCATGCTGAAAGAAACACTGTCTCCTCTGTGATTAAAACTGTGTTTGTCTCAGTATTAGTAAGTGTGGTGATGAGCGTCATTAGCTTTATGAATAAAACAGTCAGCTCTTGATAGGATTTTGCAGAGGATGTTTTTTTAAAGGCGGTTGCATAATTAAAGCATCATCAGGATGAGGTGAAAGGAAGTAGAAGCTCAGGATATTTCCTCAGCTCACAGACGGCTGCCGAGGGCACTAAACAAATGTCACCAATTCATTGAATTTATTCCAGTAGCACATTGAGCAGGATGACAGTCTTTTTTTATATACAGTTCTGCAGGTGAAGCAGTAACACAGTGGAGAAACATGAGCGCATTTCATTACTTTGGATGAGTGATAGAAATGTTGTTTTAAAATGGGCTCTTTTGTCACTGAAACATAACGATACACGGGTGAGTTGTCATCAGAAATTCAAAATGCATGACATTTCTGCCTATTGTGAGTCTCATGTTGCATTCACTCTCACTCCCATCGCCCGCTCGCTCTCTCTCGCTCGTCCACACACCGTATCTGAGTTTCCAATTGCCATTGGAAATGTGCAAAATCTAAATAAAACCGGTAATGGAAACACCTGTATTTAGAAAAAAAACACTCACATATCGCTAAAATGTTTTTACGCTTTCGTGAGGAGGTTTTTCGGGTGTTTCAATATTGAAAAGTATCACAAAAGCACAATGGGAACACTTTTTTTCGCAATTACACGTCACAGGATGTGACGTACCTGGTCACGTGACCACTGCACCCAGAGAAAAAATGGTGCGGTACGTGTGGATTGAAGAAGACCGAGACATTTCTTAACGTTATACTTGAAAAATGATTACTGCCACGTTATACAGCAAACAACAAAGAAACGCAGATGCAGCGAAGTCTCGCGGGATGAGATTTCACGGTAGTTATTATGAGGCTCCTGCTCAAAACAACCTCCAGTGGAAACACATTTAAAGTGCTATTATACTATATATCGACATTTAGAAATAGTGATCCGGAGTTTTTGAGAGGACGTCTCGATGTCCCTCAGCAGCTCCACCTCCTCCCCCTGCCTCTGCAATCTACCAGAAGCCACGCCTCTACGTTTGTGCACGCGCTTCGCGGAACACACGGTTGCATCGGGACGCATTGATATAAGTCTATAGGTCATCGTGGCGATGGACATTTCTGAGGGAAGAGCCTCGGAGCTCTCCTCCATGACGCTACGCTGCTCAGTGACACCTGTTTGCTGTTGTGACGCACGTCCTCGTTTCCGTGCACAGTTTACGCACGCGCATTCACTTTGATTGACAGAGTCCTCTCCAGGAAATCGAAGCCTATTGGCTGGGCGAACTCGGTGTTCATTTATATTTATAGGAGTTTTATAGGGGTCTATAGGACGAAGGCGGGTCCTATATACATTGATGTATATGAATGGCCACCGACAGTAGTCCATAGTAAAAGACTAGTTAGGTATTTATTCAAATAAAAAAAAAAGATATATAAACATAGATTTCTCAGAAAATCAGCTTTAAAAAATGTTAAAAAAAAAATGTTCTGGTCATATGAATATGAAATGACACCTGTTTATGGAGACATGCATCAGGATTCATACAATGTTTTCAGTTTTTCAGAAGCTCTTACAGTTTAGACACAATTGAAGTTTGATTGGAGGTGTTGTCCCTTCTGGACCTTCAGTGTTATTCCAAAGGTGGCTGGTTGCCATGGTTACTGCTCGAGCGACAGCTTCTGGCAGTAAATCAGCATGAACACTGGTTGATTAGTTTCTTACTGGGTTTTTCAATGCTAAATCTGTTCATACTGGGGTTTTTGTGGTTATCTTGTTTAAAATGGTTTTATACTGGTTCAACTGTTTGGACTGATTTCATTGCAACTTGTTGAACTTTTTCCCAATATTTATTTTAGCCTATTTATTGTTTTTGTTTGTTTTTTTTTTTTTTTTACATTTCTAATAAATTCCGATTTCTGTGACCAACCGAGTTTAGCGGCAAAGACGCTAGATTTTTCCCCCCAACTTTATCGAGTAGGAGCGCCGACTTTAGGTGGCGTTCCAGGTCACTTCTGCAAGTAGGAGGTCGGAATATCCCCATACACGAGTTGCTTGGAACGCAGCATAATGTCAGGTTGCTAGATCTCGTTTGATCACGCAATATTTCATTTTCATTGCACTTTGTCATTAACAGTAGATTTATTTATTTTGTAATTGATGAAATAATTACAGTGAAGGAGGTTTGACAAAACTCCATCTTTTGCTTTGAATTCCATGAATGTTAGTTTACGTGGAACACTGTTTCCAGTAGTTTGGGTTTCAGTCCAACTTTGGCTTCAAAATAATCATTTTTTGGAATAATCTCAGTTTAAAGGTTAAGTGTCTCATTTATGGATCGCTATCAGAGTTCAAGGGTGCGATAAAGGTAATTACTGTAGCATCATGCAACTTCACAGACATTTTAAAGCAAACTGATCTGCAGCCACATTTAGCTTTAACCCAAAATGAAGTAGATGGTTTTCAAGGTTTGGCAAGAGAAGCTGACGCATCATCCAGCAGAAAAACTGCAAGCACAGCGATCCGGTACGGCTGTAAGTCATCTTCCATAGTCACTGAAGTATCAGTGTGTTCACAAAACACAAAGCTGGAGGAGATTTTAGCCCTCTCAGCATATGCTAACTTTCAGCTTAACTTTTACAGCTTTTTGCTATGAGTGAGAATGCAATGAATTGCAAATAAGGGCAGGTCAAGCCTTTTTTGCATTACTATTCTAACCTTAAAACCTGTTTAAAGTCCGTGTGAAGTCTATAACTGTTTTGGTAGCGAACGCACCGAGCTTTGTAACAGACCTGAGTGACCCGCGCTAGACGGATATCCTCCGGAGGTCAACTACTTCCTGCTGCCGGTGTTTTCTGCGCATTTTTTTTCAATTTCAAGACATTGTCTACACTTATCAACTCTTTCCACCACTTTTCCCTCATGGTGTCGCATATGTTGACACTTTATTGTCACTTTTAACCGCTTTTCACCATATTTCATGCTTTATTTGCCGATGTAGCCACATTCACGATTTGCCTTGCCAATTATTTGTTCCTACTTTTTTCTGTCACTTTTAAGTTAATATTGACACTTTCAACCAATTTTACCACTTTTTCTGTCTTTGGCCACCCTAATTTTCAACTTTTAACCAATTTCTGTGTTTTTTAAAATCCCATTTCACCACCATTTTAGGTCAATTTCAACCCATTTTATTTTTAATTAAAACAGGGATTTATATCTTTAAGACGATTTTTCCTGTGGTGCAAATAATTATAAACCTCCTGTATAACAGTGGATATTATTCAGATAAATAAATAAATGTGGTTATCACAGATTCATAGAACAATGGACCATCATTTTCCTGACTTTATGGACGGACCCCAAAAATCCACATGACTGTTCTTCAATGTTCATGTCTGTGTTCAACCGCCTTCAGGTGCAGTGGGGGTCCCTGGTCTCTGGCACCTTTATTTTGGGGGTTGTGGGCAAAAAAGAGAACCGCTGCTTTAGATACCAAACCTAAATATTGAGTGCTCAAAGCTTGTTTGATTTCATTTGGAAATGAAACCTTTAAAATGTGATTTGTTGCAGTCGGAAAATAATTATTTGTGGTTTTCATTTGGGTTTTTTTTTCTTTCTTGTGAATCTGGACAAGCCTAAAAGTCAGGTGTTACTAACAGTTACAATCATAACTTTTACAAATGAAAAGTTATTGACATTTCGTTACATCCCCATAAATGAGCTGCTTGGAACGCAGCATTATGTCTCAGCATATGCTGACTTGCAGCTTCACTTTAGTAACTTTTTGCTATGAGTGAGGATGCAATGAATATCAAACAAGGACAGGTCACGCCTTTTTTGTTGCATTACTATTCTAACCTTAAAACCTGTTTACAGTACGTGTGAAGTCTAATTGTCTTGTTAGCGAACGCACCGAGCTTTGCAACAGACCTGAGTGACCCGTGCTAGACGGATATCCCCCGGAGGTCAATTACTTCCTGCTGCCTGAGCGTCAGACCTTGAACGGAATACCTGGAAGAAGTGTTTGTGTCACTGGGATCTGTTGAACATGAATAAAACATCAAAGTCGTTATCGTTACGCTGCACCCGCTGCTTCCCGGGTGAAGATTAGTCTGCGGCGGCGGCTGATGGAGCCAAACGAGGCAAGCGTCCCCCAGTGCTCCAGGCAGGTCAGATGTTTGCTCTGCCTTCAAGGAATCACATGCACAAAGTTGTACAAATTAGGAGGTAGAGAAGTGTGTAATTGGAAAGCACCTGTTTCCTGCAGCAGCTGGTTATTGTTGCTGCTGAGGTTGACGATTGAAATCCCTCCAACCTGAACTCTTGACTACGGTGTCCGTTTTAGGACATCCTCAGGTATCAGAGTGACGTGTCAGGTATCAGACCAAACCAGACTCATGACTCAGCAAAACTTCCGTTCAATGAAACAGCCTCACTTGTCAAACCAAATGCCGTCAAATGAAATGGCCTCAGGCTTCAAATTAAAAGTCATTAGGCTCGACGGCCTCAGCCCGTAAAACACGACATTTCAGGGATGGACCGGGACATAAATTCCACCCTGGCATTTTGTGTCCAGATCAGCCCACTACATTATCAGCAACACCATGTAGAACCCATTATTAAGTCAGTGATGCTCAACATGTGGCTCTTTGTGTCTTAATTTTAATTATTATTCTTTTTAACCTCTTTTTTACCTGTTTCCTTTGGCCATTTTGCAACTTCCTTTGTCCCATTTTTGCCCCTTTTCAAAAAGTTTTGACACTTTTTTCAGACTTTATCTACCTTTGCCAACAAATGTCATTTTTTTTTCCCTATTTGCAAGTTATTTTTGATACTTTTAGCACATTTTTGTCCTTTTTTAAAAATTTTTTTGCACCACTTTTGTATCCAAATAAGCAGCCTTTTGCCCAATGAATACCACTTTTTGATTTCCATCATTTCACTATTTTGTTTTTACTAAACAGAATCTCTCTGCGAATTAAAGTGTTACATGCACTACTAATCAAGTTTTTTAAGAGTGTGATCAAGTAAATTTGTATATTTGTATATATATATATATATATTGTTTAATCTCAAACATCCATATACTATATGGTGGTTTTTTTTACTCATATTATGGCCAAAGTCTACACAACTGTTGTTTTATAGCAGTGAATTAAAGGCCAACCAATCAAGCCAAGTCTTCCATGCAACAACAAAAACTCAGGCTTCTTAAGACCTGTGTAAACCTGTGTTACTTTACTATCATTGTAATGTTATTGTCTATTTACAGCCACAAGCATAAATCTATCTTTTTATTCATCTTAACCATCTGACTGTTGGTTGATGTTGAATTAGAGATTTGTTCTCATAAAGGTCAGTCTTTTGAAGCCCAGTTGATGACGCTGCAGTTTTAAATTAGATCTATAGACACAGAAGACAGATCAGCATTTCAGGTTGGCGACATCATTGTTCTGTTGTTGGCGAGAGCAGCAAAGTGGAGGAGGAAAAAAAAGGCCGTGGGGGATCTTTGTTTAATTCAAACAGAAGGAAAACGGGACATTAATCCATTAGGCCATGCAACTATAACAATAACAGCTCTGGACAATTGTGCAGAACCGGAGCACCATTTATTAGGATGTTTTACCTACAAACACAATGGTAATAGAAGCATATTAGAAGAGATTCCAACAGTTTTTGTGTTTATACTGTAAATAGTTCGAGTTGGACTTGAAAACTGTCAAACGCTGGTCATATTATCTTCAACATTCATGTTTGGAACTTCACACTTTATCCTCAGCCTCACATAGATTCTTCTGGACATTCATAAAAATAAATTTACTTGACAGAATTAAGTAATGCTACACCATAACTTCATGTTCTATAGATCTCAACCTTGGGGTCAGGATCCCATTTGGGGTCGTGAGACTCTGGGAGGGGGTCGCCAGATGCCTTCAAGAAAATACAAATATATTTTTTTAACAATTTTTGCTTATTTTTACCATTTTTCTGCAACATCACCAAACTTGTCATATTGTAACCTATTTTCATCACTTTTTTCTTGCCATATTGCTCCTTTTAAAGCATTTTTTGCTACATTACTTCAATTTCTGTCACTTCTTCATCAAATTTCAATGTTTTTCTGCACATTTCTTTTTCATTTTCAAGCCATTTTCGTCACTTATAAACACATTCCACCACTTTTCCCACCTAATGTTGCATATGTTGACCCAGTTTTGTCACTTTTAACCTCTTTTCACCATATTTCATGCTTTTTTTTTTGCCAACGTGACCACATTCACGATTTGTCATGTCCATTATTTGTCGGTTTAAACAAACAAAAAACTTTACCAAAAAAAATCCATAAAACACAGAAAATGACAACAAAGACACACTAAACAGCCACTTAAATGCACAAAATAACAACAAAAACAACAGCATGTGTCAAAGAACTTCAAAAACACACGAAATTACACAAAATTTACACACAATGACAACAAGGACAGAACAAATATCACAAAAAACACACATAATGACTTGAAAAGCACACAAAAAGATGACAAAAGATCACCGTATTGACGAGAAAATCTACAAAATCAATTTAAAAACACACAAAATGTATGCTTTTGGACCTGGTTACTGGTTACTATTGATGCTGATGCAGCAGATAGAGTAGTACACACACTATACAGGTTAACAGTCCAACACTGTGACAAACAATCGGAGAAAATCCAGATAATGATTAGTGTTACATTACAACGACTGACTTCACAGGAATGGAAGCTGAGCATCACAAATATGGATTAGCGATTGATATTCCTGACATGTTTATGCAACGGTTGACAGAGTAAAGAGAAAGCTGGAGGCCACGTTTGATTTGGAACGTATTCAAGGAACAACAGGAGCAGTGATTGATAACATGGAAGCAGACAGTGTCGCTCAGTCTGAGCCAATCAGGCTCTTACGCCAAACCTTTCTTCAGCTTTCCTCTCTTTTTTTCTAATCCTCTTAAATCACATTACTGCACTGATGCATTACATGTCACATGAAATAAAGATGGTTTTAAAATTGTTTCCTTTAAAACAACCCACGTAGCATTTTCTACTTCATTTCACACGGGCATCACCGAGGGCAGCTTAGGACTCTAATCAGTGTTTTAAGCAGATGGCTCTGTTTAAATCAGCTACAACAATTAGACATATAGAAGTCATATGTATACATTTCCTGTGTTTTAACTGTAAAAACTCATGTTTGAAAACAAATAACACCACCTAATTTATTGATTTTACCTGTTTTATTTCCCTTCATTTTAAGCAAAATGGTATATAAGCTTTTTTTAATGCTTACATGTCATTTTGCTTTTATGTCTGAGTGAGTGAGTTGAATATTTCTATACCAATTTCAAGTTTTCCTGTATTTTACTGCTGATAGTTGTGTTTCTTACTGTATTTACTGTTCTATTGTCCACATATTTATCATTCTGACTCTGTAAAAGTGAACGTTCATGTTTGCTTCACAATAAACAGGTATATACTGTAAATTTGAATGAGCACAGTCGTTGTCTCACCAAAATAATACAGTAGTTTTTAAGGTTCATGGATATTTTTGGACATTACAGTATTTTAATAACAACTACGCATATTTATTTGTTTTTATTGTAAATGTCTGTCATTTAAAAAACTAAAATAAATACAGTAAAAATCAAATTTATATTCAGTCTCTCAATTATTTGTTAATGAACGCATATAATTCAGTGAAATAATATTTTTGGTTTTACGGTCTCTATTTATTCTCGCTTTTACCATATTTGTTTTTTTTACCATTTTACCATTATTATTTTTTTTTTACAGTGTATCTTATTTTGACACTTTGAATTGAAAATTATTGGACAGTTTGGTCTTCATTTTTCTGAAACGGGAGGTAAATCACAAAATGTAAAAAAAAAAAAAATATTTTCTTTTGTAGATGGAAACATGTTTCATTGTAGGTGTAAAATATGATGTATTTGTTTGATGGGTACATTTCTTATTTGCAAAACAAAATCCATGAGTTTGTGATTGATATTTTGCAATTGAAAATTCATATTTAGTAAGTGTAAAACATGCTGTATTTGTTTGATGGGCACATTTCTTATTTGTAGAACAAAATCCATTAGTTTGTGACTGATATTTTGCAATTGAAAATATGTTTTTTAGTAGGTGTAAAATATGCTGTATTTGTTGATGGGTACATTTCTTATTTGCAAAACAAAATGCATTAGTGTGTGACTGATATTTTGCAATTGAAAACATGTTTCTTTGTAGATGTAAAACGATGTATTGTTTGATGGGTACATTTCTTATTTGCAAAACAAAAACCATTAGTTTGTGACTGATATTTTGTCATTGGAAAGTTTGTTTGTGAATTGTTTTGCTTGAGTAAATCTATTTATGTGCGTTTGTGAGGCTTTGGCATGATTTTAACAGCAGATTTACACTTAAATACACCAGAGGGAGAAGAAAGAACTAATTAGTTGCAGCTGGAAGACACAGATGAGGCTAATTAGCAGGGCTAGGAGCAGGAGCTGTGACATATATAGTATTAAAAAATGGCTAGTTTGACTCAGTGTTGACATATTACAAAACTATTTTTTACTTCTACTGCTTCAATCCCCTTTTATGTGTGGGTGAAAATGTTTTGACTTACAAATGCATTTTCTGAAATATTTCTATTTTCTGACTTCATCTAGGTCACATGTGTCAAACTCGAGGCCCGGGGGCCAAATCTGGCCCTTTAGAGCATCCAATTTGGCCCCCAGGAGAAAGTAAAAATGACAGAGAAAACACCAATCGCTGGGTAAATTACCCAATAATTCACTTGTAGACATCTCAGCCCTTCCAAATACACACATTCAATGAAATTCCACATTATTTGCAGGGCTCACACTCCTTTTTTGTCTCAAATTGTTGAAATAAATTAAATAGAAAATTGCTCACAAAATAAAGGAAATTTGAATGAAGATCCTGCAATGACTGATATCTGTCACTTTTTGCTTGAATGGTGGATATGTCCTACAGTGTCATTTTTAATGTCAAACTGTTGAAAAAAAAAAAAAAAAAAAAAACCTCAAAATTTTTTTCAGAATCTTTTAATTTTCTTCAAATTATTACATAACGTTTATCTTAATTAAATAGAAATTGGACACAAATCTTTGAAATTTAAAGTGAAAACCTTGTTTGGACTGATATCTGTCATTTATTGCTTGTATTTAGTCAGTTTCTTGCGTATTTTTTTTTATTTTATGTATACGTACTAGTGCAAACTTTAAACTGAAATGTGTTTGACACCCCTGATCTATGTCAATGTAGCTGAAAACCAACATATTTGAGTAAAAGTGTATTTAATTGTAATGTTCGCTGATGCAATGCTTTAAGTGAGTTGCTGAATATTATTTACAAAGCAGAACATTTGGAATCAATTGATGTTTGATTTCTGAAGTTAAGGCTTTATTCTGGATTAAAGCAGTCGGCTCTTACTGACACAGAAAGAAAATACGCTGTCAAATTTTTGACTACATTTTAAATATTTACTTGCACTCTTTCTAAAAAAAGAAAAAGAGACAATAAACAGAATATAAATGCATCCTCATGGCTTCCAAAAAGCAACAGTGATGTTGAATGCGTGTGTGAGCATGTCCCACAGCTGGAAGTCAGATCATTAGAATTCACAAAGCTGATGTCTTTGTAACTCAGTCGCTCCATGACAACTCCTCACATCAAACAGAACTTGTAAATCAGGGTGCGGGAATGTCCCATCATGCATCTCTGACTCTGATTGGTTACTTCACGGTCATTCCTCCACTCTTGTGTATTTATCATTTTGGAAATCTTCTGTCCTCTTCGTAAACTAATGGATTTAACACCGTAGTGTGTGCGGTTTTTCTCTTGTGATAATGTTTTTTGGCAAGAATTCGTATACGAGTAAAAAGCCTGATTATTTATCTTTTTAAACCACCTGTGTCAAACTCGTGGCCCGGGGGCCAAATGCGGCCCTTTAGATCAGTGGTTCCCAACCTTTGTTGTCTTGTGTACCCCTTGAGCCTTTTTGTCATACCATGAGTACCCCCCCCCTCACTCATACGTGTTCATGATTCTCCAAAAGTAGAACATAACACAACTAAATATTCAACGCAAGTCATTTTATTTATTATATTAATTAATATTCAGGCATTATCTTCTTATTTAACTCAAATTAAACATAAAATGATGTTGCCTTCAAGGCAATGAGAATGATAAATATAAGAAATAATATTTTAGTAAAGTTTGTATTATTAATACTGTATTATTACTACTAATATATTATGATTATATTGTTATTAAAGAAAAACAATAAAGTTGAAATTAGAAAAAACAAGAATAAATAAATATAATAATTATATAAATACAAAACAAATAATAAACCTGCCTGTGTTGTATATAACTTTTATGACATTTTCCACAAAAGGAGCTTTTTTGTATATGTCCCCTTTAAACAGACATTTAAACTTTAAAAACACGTACCATTTTATTGACGGACTTGTGAAATGACTGAGAATATTTTTTTTTATTATCTTGGAAATAAATTCTTAATTTTTCCACGTACCCCCTGCAATGTGCTCATGTACCCCTAGGGGTACGCGTACCCCTGGTTGGGAAACGCTGCTTTAGAGCATCAAATTCAGCCCGCAGAAGAAGGTAAAAATGACAGAGAAAACATGAATTACCAAATAATCCAGTTATAGATATCTCAAATTCACCAATTTAATGAAAATCTACAATATTTTTAGCATTTTTCCTTTGTTTATATCTTATGAACGCAGGATTTTTTTTTATTGCAAATTGTGGAAAGAACTCTCCATTTTTCCACAAATCTTGCAATTTCTCACAAACAATTCCACACAAAAAAAATCAAGAATCAAGATTTTTTGAAGTGAAATGAACTGATATCGAAAACTAAGGTACGATGTTAACCTGAATTAAAAAAAAAAAAAGTTTGACATCCCTGTTTAAACAGAAACATCTTAACATCAAAGCTGAGTTTGTGGATTGCGCTATGAATATTTTTTTCTAATATTTCTCACCAAAGGGAAATTCTCTTAGTTTGGTGGATTAGAATGATGACTTAAATCTACTGGCGACGATCCCTAACATTTTATATAACGGATAAAGACACGATGTCGGCCTCATAGTCAGATCAATAAGTCGAAGATATTTCTTCTCCAAAAAAAATAGAGAATTTACTCACAAACGTCAATGGTTGAAACATTGTTTTTGACTCTTTCACAAACAATGGCTTTGTTAACAAAATGGTCAAACATTTCAGGGAGCTGCCATAGCAACAAAATTTCAACAAAATAAGTGAAATAAAACCTTCTTTACCTTGATTAAAAAAGGTCAAAATTGTGATTCTTCTTCTTCTTAAAAACTCATACAAATAAGAAAATGTGCAATCATATTTTAAAACGGCAATAATAAAAGTTCTTTGAGTGCATAGAATGAACTGTTTTTACCATTTTTCATGCTCAATATACACACCCAACCCCCTCCACCACGCCCCCTCCTAGGGGACACGCCCACCAATATTCAAAGTTACATTTCTGATAATTATGAAGGGTTTTTACTTCATTCTTACTGTTATTTCTTATGTTTCCTTGTAAGACAAGGATGACAGTGATTCTCTTCACGTCCTTTTTGTTCTGGTTTGTTTATTGAGTTTTTTCAGTGATTTGACGTCATTCTGCGACACATTACATTTGGGCCGAATTCTGGTGTTTCCGTAGAAAGCCATGATATTAATCTGCCATTGACGCTTTGGTGCACGTTGACGTCAGTAGTGGATAACGACGAGAATAGAATAGAATAGAAAAGAAAAGAAATACACCTTTGTTCATCCTCAGAGGGGGAATTAACATTTGCATCAACACAGCATAAGAAGAACAAAAATAAATACTAACATATGATAATAGTGCAAAATGTAGGACATGCACAAATTCGCAAAAACAACAACAACAGCGGAAAGAAAAACAACAAATGTGTGGGCGGGGTGGGGGTGGTGTCAGTGTGGTTACAGTTAATATGTTAAACATTTTGTAAAATATAAATGTGAGGGATCATGCCTGCTGAATGGAGTCTGGAGAAATAAGACACATCATTGGCTATTGGACAATAAAACAGTTTAAATACGAGTGTGTAACATAATATTATAATGTTTCTCTCCTCACTCTCATCATGTTTGTTGCTGAAAGTATGAGCAGGGAAATGAAGGCCTGAGATCAGCTGACAGTAGATGCATTAATCCTGTTTTAAAAGTCAAGGCTGCAGTAAAAGTGAGGAGGTGTTTGGTGTGTGTGTGTGTGTGTGTGTGGGGGGGGGGGGGGGGGAGGTGGGATGAGCATGGAATATGGTGTGGGAAGGTTAGATAACAAGTAGAAGTGAGCAGCATCAGCAGCAGCAGTAACTGGGTGGCCATGACGACCAGGGCTGAGCTCAGGGATTTGGGTGGTGGAAGCACCTCGGGGTGGTGGCTGCTGCTACGCTCCGTCAGCTCCGCTCAAAGAAAGGAATTATGTGCATTTTTTAAACCTTGTTTTTTTGTTGTTAAAATGCATGAGGGGCCATGTGCTCAGACACATCCGCCCGCCCCCCACCCCCCCTCCCTTCTTGGTCAAATGCATACACACAGAAACATAAGAGCAGCAGGCATTTTTAAGATACATGTGGACGCACACTATGGGATCAGATTACGGTCATAAAGAATTTGTGTGCTCCAAAAAAGTCTGTGTGCGTATAAATAATCTGTGCATGAAAAAAAAAAAAAAAAACATTTGTATTTGTAAAATAAATTTTGTGTCCGCAAAATGGATTTTGTGTGCGTGTGAGAACTTTATCTCTTACAAGTACAAAACCAAATACAGACCAATTGTGTTTTATCTGCCGACGAAGACCATCGACCAATCAGCATGCAGCTGCTTAAACTGTCTCCTGTAATTAACAATTCCACTTAACTTGTTTAGAGATTTTATTATCTCACCTGTTCACTCGGGATTATCCGCCATCTTTTATCGCGCAATGAAAGAGGAAGTGGGCGTTTCCAGCTAGAAGCCTTCTGATGGTGTGTTGTAAGCTGAATGCTGATTGGCTGGCCCCAAACGCAGTCAAAACATGGTGACAATTGGTCTGTGTATTTGTTTTTGTGCTTGTGAGAGATAAAGTTCTCACACGCACACAAAAGCAGTTTTGCAGTCACAAAATGTCTTTTACAAATACAAATAATCTTTTCACACGCAAGGACTTTTTTTTTTTTACGCACACAGATTTTTGTTTTTGCACACACAAAATATTCATGACCCTAGTTTGATCCCATAGCACACGCACCGTCACTAAAGCATCCACGCACACACTCATGGTTGTCCTTTAACATAATCCCAATTTGTCAGGGTATTAAACCTGTGAGAGGTGGCAAACAGGAAACAGCACACACTCGTTTTGTTTTTTTCCAGACACACACACACACACACACACACACACACTGTCTGCAGGCCCTGTGATGGATGTGGATGCTGTTTGAACGTAATCAGCCATGAAGCTCCTGCAGACCAACACAAGGCCTGAGCAGACGGTTCAGCTCTGCACTTTAATGCTTCAGTCTGTACTTTATCAACTATAGTTCAGAGATAACGAGAGAAGTGAGGACATTATTGCGTTGATTTTACACGTTCACTCGTCCACTCAGGACTCTTTAAAGATGAACATGATATAGCTGACTGTACAGCGTGCAAAGAGGAAAATTTGGGTTGTGCAAAGAAAGCAGAAAAGCCTTAAAAGTACAGATTTTTTTCCACTGTTTTACATAATCTTTTTGATTTACATAGTGCGTGTACTTTGGTAAACGTACCATTAGCACGGGGGGTTGTCCGTACACCAACTGTACAAATAGACACTTTCTTTTAAAATTATATATTTATTATTTTCTTATTATCTAGTTTGATAAGTTGCGTTGGGCGCTCTGTACAAATGTGATTTCCCTTTTTGTGTGAAACTAACTGATTTTCTGTCCATGTTCTTGGACATTTAAACAGTGATATTTTGAACAATCTTAGCCACTGTTGTTTCAAAGTGTCCTAGTTTAACCTTGATGCCTCAGATCTGAACCAGTGAAATCAGAGCGATGTGTATGATGTGTTCTTTTTTTCCTTAACCTGACAGACAAATGTTAACTTAGTTTGCAGTCACACTGTTCCTGATCTGAGATGTGTTTAATTACAAAATAATTGCATCAAACCTCTTTCGTCACTGCTCTACCATTGTGTTCACGTTTACAGCTGACTACCTGTCTTTAGCTTTTAGTGCCTGCTTCTTGCTGCAGTTTGTAGTTGCTAAACAGTAATTATACACCATTACGTCGCTCTTCACAGGCCACTCACCTGTGGTCTGCGCTGCTCAGGCCGACTCACGGGATCTGCCTCTTTCATCTCAAGGAGACTCAACGTTTGCAGCATATTTTACACTCGTGGATGCCTGTTGTTTTCACACAAGACACGACTGCCTTTGGTTGCCACCCACTGAGTCTATGTCTCAATTATTGACATCTCTGCAGCTTGTTCCATATGGGGCGCCGATTGAAGTTGCGCATGCTAAAATAAACAGCAACTTTTTGCAACATTTAGCAAGAAACCACGTTTAAAAGGATCATATTTCTATTTTTTTTTTTTTCTCGAAAAAATATGTCAATGTTAAATGTAAATCTAAATGTTAAATCTAAATATTAAATCTAAATCTTAAATGTTACGGGTGAAACTAAATATTTAGCTCATTCACCGGAATGAGCGTTTATATTGGTACTTCTAGTGAATTTGCATATTAGTTAAATATTTAGTTTAACCCGTGACATTTAGATTTTTCCACATTATACTTCTGCCTGAGTTTATGTTTGAGCATTAAGCTTTAAATTCTATGCTTAATGCAATACAAGGTGCATTAATTATGTAAAAGTTCAGTAAGTTCTTGGACTAATAAGGCTTTAGAAAATATAAAGTTTAGGACTACTAGTGAATCTGACCTGAAATTAAGTGAATTTGTGATGCTTAGACAGTCATAGCATCTCTACTCAGGCCACTTTAGCTTCAGTCTAAACCAAGATTCTTTTTTTTTCTTCTCCATGAGAGAAAATCAAAGAAAATTTTAAATCAGGAAGGACATTTTTAATTCAGAAAGGCTGGGAGCCCATTTGTAAGCCTGTAATATTGCTGAGAGCGATGTGAACTCAAGTGTCAGTTTCAGAAGTAGTTATGATTGTTACTGCTGCTACAGTCTATTTCAATTCTGCTCAAAGAGTTTCCTATTGGGTCTTTGCTTCTTCCAAATGATGGACGTTTATTTAATTTTTTATTATTCAATTTCTGCTCCTGGAGCGGTTAAGACGCCCAGTGGATATTATAAAATCCATAGGTGCTAGTTTCTATAGAAGGGGCGGGGCCAACAGTGGTGGTTTGTGACTAGGCCTGTGCAATATATCGAGATTCAAGATATATCGAGATTTCTATTTTTGTGATGTTGAAAATTACAATATTGTTTTTTTTTTTTTTTAAAGCAAATCGTACCTTTTGACTCCCCGTTCCTAAACTTTGCAACCTTTCTTCTTTGTTTTCTTTCTTCTTGTCTTTCAAGAGGGTCTGGGCCTTTTGGTCCAGCTCTCAAATCAGGCTGCCCCTAGTGGCCTGGAGCACTTCTGTTATGTTCCGTGAACTTGCAGCATTTCTCTCTTGCAGTTGTTTTTGGGTTTGTTTGTTTTTGGCGTTTGCATCATTTTCCCGTTGCATTTGTTTTTGTGTGTTTCGCTTGTGCTTTGTTTCTGCGATTGCAACATTTTTCTGTTGCAGCGTTTTGGTTTTTGCACGTGTTTTTGTGTGTTTTTGGTTTTGCAGCATTCCTGTGTTTGCTGCTTGCTGCACGTTTGCCCCTGTCGGCTAACATAGAACTCACTCACCCTTATAGGAGAAAAAGCCAAAAGTGTTAATATATGTGCCTGTGTGGCATTTTGCATCAGCAAATTTAACCCAGAATTGTCTTTCTGGAACTAGAAAATACTGTGCTATTTTCTTTTATTTTTCATTGTCAAAAGCATCCCTTGATAAACTATTCAAAACAATGCAATTTAACGAAAAATAAATATTGAATGAAATTTTAAAAAAAAGGAATAATACAGATGAAGAAGAAGCCTATTAATTAAAATTCTGGTTCCATAGTAAACAATGCAAAACTACATAATAGTTCTTTTTCTTTTTAAAAGTGCAACTGAAAATGTATTTTGTGCCTTAACGATTGGACTTATAAAAATGTACAGGTTTGTGACTTTAAATATTTACGTCAGATATTTGTTTGGACCAGCAGAGGGCGCTGATAACCCAGTAGTCGGTTGGCATGCAGATATTCTAACAGTGAAGAAGAGATGCTATGCTAGCAGACAGAGCTAAAAGAAAAATGCGACTTTTACAGATATTCACGTAATATTACAGATATTCTTTCGGTGCTAAAGGGATGAGGAATAATTTATGAACATGTTTAAGAGTAGAAGGCGGCCAGAAAGAAAGTAGTACCATATTCCGCCCGCTGCCTCAGCATTTAAACAAGAGGATAAATATATCTGCTGTTTAAAAAAAATACTGCGATTCAATTTTCAGAAAATCGATATCAACCGTGATACCTATGAATCGATTTTTAACTGCCTTACGATTAATCGTTACATCCCTACCCCTTAGGCATCACTAAACGATCACTTCTTCCTTGGTTATTGGCGTGTTGCAACCAACTTGAATAGGTGCATCCATCGCCAGCTACTGTACATGTTTTACAGTATATCATTACTTTCCCATTCTACACTCAGTCAGTTTAACTTAGTTTGAAGCATTTTATTTATTGAGTGGATGTTAAATGAAAATTATTCAGCAGCGTTGCAATTGCAATTCTTTGCGTACGTGCTAATTGCAGTGCATCGAGCACGCTTCTGGTTGGGTTTCATGCTGTTTTTAGACATAGTTAGACATTTTGAACCTGTTTTCTTGCTTCTGTAATAAAACCAACTTCCCTCCTGAGGTAAAGCATGAATCCCGAATCAATTGAGATCCTTCACTCGGGACTTTGTTCTGTATTGACGAAGTTGTACAGCAGTCCTTTAACTGAGGAGTGTGTATGTACTCAGCTCTGTGTGAGTGCTGTTATTTCCCAGGTGTAAACGCTCACCTGTAGTGCAGGTGCAGGCTGTGACACAAAGACTTATTGCTTCATTCGATAAACAATCCTTTCTGCAAGGGTATCTATCCATTTCCATCTGTTTTTTTATTGTTCATAAACTCCAACTTCCTGGCTTGTGTTCTGAGGGGACTGTAACATCTGAGCAGAGATGACACGTTTTACTCCTGAGCGCCCTGTAGGTCTGATATACACTTTATTGATCCAAAGCGTGGAGTGTTTAACCCTCTGCCTTTGTTTGTCTCCCTGCTGTAGATCTGTCAGAGAAAAAGAGTGACCTGAGGGTGTGCGATGACTCCACCTGTCGATACGGAGGCGTATGCAGAGACGACGGAGCTCAGCTCAAATGTGTTTGCCAGTTCCAGGTAGATAAGATGTTTTGTTTTAAAAAACACAAACATGTTCTTTTCTGGTTCTATGTTTATTATAGGAATTGTTTGCCTATTGTGTGTGTGTGTGTTTTTTTTTAAATCCTGGCTTAAGAAAATGAAATCCTTTGATATGTAGGGTTTTTTTTCTATGGGTCATTCCATGTTTCATTTCAACAAGTTTTCAGAGCATCCAATGCACTCTCAAAAAATTCTAAATAATTTACCAATTGTTCTGTGATCCTTGAAAAGACACACTGTACAATTTTATTTTTGATCTGATTATTGCTTTTTGAGATATGGCCAATTTAGTGAGGGGGGTATGTGTCAATTTGTCCTTATTTAGGAACTACACATAGGAAGCTGAATTTTGGTATACTAATACAGCTCTACATACTCTCTTAGAATATACAAAAAGATCTGCTATGCATCCTATCTAGTGGACATGCCAGCCCCTCAAATTCAAAAAAGTGTTTTGGGGTTTCTGGCTCAAACATGTTTCAAACAACTTTGCATACGCCTCAGCTAACTGTAATTTGATCATCTTTGAGCTATGTACATAGACTGTTCACATCACCAATTATTAGTCAGATATATGCATTAGTTATTGGGTGACAGTCTCTTGAAATCTCCCAAAAATACTTTTCTGTTTTTTTTTTTACTATTTTCATTGGCCTATGTGGGAATGTAAGAAAACAATCTGATCTCTGTTTTAATTTGTATTATAAAGATTATTCTTTTTGGGATATAAAACTGTTTTTCTTGTGTTAGAAGTCGTTCTCTGCAATGTAAATTTTTTATTGATTTTCTGTCATAAAGTTACAACACATTCGTCAGATGCACAACCAGTGGAATTTTGGTGACAATTTTTTTTTTTTTTTAAGTGACAATAACTAGACTATGACTAAATAAAAAGACAAAAAAAAAACATGTTAACAAGTTGTATCAAACATATTTATATTTTGCTCTCGTTTTGATAGTTATATTTTTAGATAATTTTCCAGAGGCAATTTCATGCTTTATTTCAAGCAAATGATCTTGTATTCAGAAAAAATCTTCGTCTATCATAAATCAAAGTAACAATATTTGCTGTGCAATGTTGTACATTTCACTCACTGTGTACGTGTTACACACATCAATTATCTGTGTAAGTCCTGCAACACCCACCGTGTTGCTGGACTTGTGAAAGCAAAATTGCCGAGTACTGATCAATAATTTACAAAGAAATGTGCCAGTGTTGTTCCTGCTAAGGAAGGAAGTCTTTATAAGCAAAAACTCAACTGAAATGAATGGAATGATTGGGAAAAAGGTAAAGAAAAGATGTTCCACTCATTATTTCCACGTTAGAAGTATTTCAGTCTGAACACCATGATGGAAAACAAACCAGTGGTGATGATGGTGTCGACACACAAGGTAACACTCACATCTCACGTCAGCCTTTCAGCTGAGAGTGGGACACTTTGGGATTTATTTATGATCAACAACACGTCACAGTTGGATCTCTGGAGACCAACCTGAGCTTTATGTACAACATGTTGGGGTTAGATCAGTCTGAATGTGATGGTTGGCCTTGTATGTTTAGTAAAAAAAAAAAAAAAGATTTTTATCTAATAATGACTGTTTCTACCTGGGTTAATAATGGATATGTTGTGTTTGCTGATTGTATGTAAATATAATTAAAAAAAAACCCAATAATAATAAAAATAATGTATACATAGGATATTAATAAAAATCCCAGGATCTAAAGATTGAATATATATTTTTTGTTTGTTTTTTTTAAAAGTCCTTTTATTTCTTTTTAGAATAAATGTAAAAATATAACAAAAATAATTCAAATTATTTTTGTCTTCTTTTAGAATATTCTTAAAGTATAATTTATTCAGACAACTGTTCCCAAAATCCACTTTGATCTCCTGACATGTTTCGACTGTCAACTGCCAGTCTACGTCAGAGGCGTCTGCTGATCTGGTCTTTTTTGTTGTATGTTAAGGTTTAATTTATTCAGACAACTGTTCCTTAGGAAATCCACTTTGATCTGACATAGTTTTGACTAACAACTGCTAGTTTTTGTCAGAAGCGTCTGCTGATCGCTTTGATGTTTCCTTTGAAGTTTCTTTGACTTCCGCGTAGTAATTCCAGCAAGATTTTTTTTAGTCTTCTTTTTGAATTGTATGTTAAGGTTTAATTTATTCAGACAACTGTTCCTTAGGAAATCCACTTTGATCTGACATGTTTTGACTAACAACTGCTAGTTTTTGTCAGAGGCGTCTGCTGATCGCTTTGATGTTTCCTTTGAAGTTTCTTTGACTTCCGCGTAGTAATTCCAGCAAGATTTTTTTTAGTCTTCTTTTTGAATTGTATGTTAAGGTTTGATTTATTCAGACAGCTGTTCCTTAGGAAATCCACTTTGATCTGACATGTTTTGACTAACAACTGCTAGTTTTTGTCAGAGGCGTCTGATGATCGCTTTGATGTTTCCTTTGAAGTTTCTTTGACTTCCGCGTAGTAATTCCAGGTAGATTTTTTTTAGTCTTCTTTTTGAATTGTATGTTATGGTTTAATTTATTCAGACAACTGTTCCTTAGGAAATCCACTTTGATCTGACATGTTTTGACAAACAACTGCCGGTCTTTGTCAGAGGTGTCTGCTGATCGCTTTGATGTTTCTTTTGAAACATTAATGCTATTCATGAAGAAGACAAAAAGAATCTTGCTGGAATGACCTTGCAGCCCTATAGTCACCTTTTAATCATTTATCAACAGCTTTCTACTTTACCTTTAAAGCACATAATCCACAGGTTAGCGAGTGATTTGTTAGATTCATGATTTAGAGATGAAATCTGATTGGCTACAAGACGCATTTTCCAAATGCAAATCTTATTTTTGAAAACCTGCTTTGATAAAAAAAAAAAAAAAAGTGTTGCACTCAGGTGGTATTTATCCCCTTTTTAAAATGTACTCAGAGACAATGATTGCGCTCACTCCACTTTAAGCATTATTCAAATGAAAAGCATCTGGAAAGCCACAGTGGCCCTCAAAAACGTGTCTTCCCTGGTGCTTGAAATAGCTTAAAAATGGTCTTTTGCAGGTTTGTGTCATGCACACACATATTTCTGAACGTGTGACAGCGAGGGAGTGTGAATTTTGAATTTGAACTTTATTTTGGCAGTCTTCAGAAAGAAAAAAGGACAGAACAAACAACACTTAATTGTCTAACTCTAGGTTGAAGCAAAAGCGTATATATATATATATATATATATATATATCTACCCCATCACAAAAAACAAAACAATGTTCTCTATAATATCACAAAAAAAAAAAAAAATAGGAGACTAATAATATTTTCACAATACACATTCAATATATATTTTACACCAGGGATCTCAAACTAATTTTAGCTCAAGGGCCAAATACAGAGCAGTTTGATCTCAAGAGGGCCACTGATTTTATGTGGGAAAATGAGTAATTTCAACATTATTGTGCCCTAGTTTGCACTTCTGTATATACAAATTATGTAAGAAATCAACCATATCCAAGCAATAAGTGACAGATATCGGCCCCAACAGGATCTTTACTTTAAATTTCCTAGATTTTGTGACCAATTTCTACTTAATTAAAGGAAATATGTCATAATATGAGGACAATTGAAGGATTTTGTATGAATATTGAGTTTTTTTCAATTGTTTAACATTAAAAATGACTGCAATCATGCGATATAAGCACCGGGAAAACTGTGAACACCGGCAAATGTTGTTGGTTTTCATTTACACAATGATTCATGTTTTCTCCTGCAGGCCGAATAGAATGCTTCGAAGGGTCGACTTTGGCCCTCGGGCCATGAGTTTGACACAAAGTTCAACACATCAAACTTATGTACATATACATATACGCACATGCACACACACATATATACACATATACATACACTACATACACATGCATGTACATAATATTCATATTATACTATTTAATATTTATCACACAAATTTCAATCATTTCAATTCAATTTTAAATATAGTTTTCAATTCATAATATACTATATCCTACTATATACATTTTATGATGTTTATTGAGTAAGAATTAATATATTTTATATCATTATAAACATATTATATATTATTGCTGTCCAAGGTAAAATTGTTGCTCTTCTTTCTTATATTTACTAACGATATATGATTTAAAAACTTTTTAAACGTGTTCATGTTACTACCTTGTTTTATTTCATCACGGAGGCCACATGTGTCAAACTTCAGGCCCAGGGGCCAAATTCGGCCCTTTAGAGCAGGGGTTCTCAACCTTTTTGACCTCGGGATCCAAATTTTCTGAATACAAAGTGGCCCAGGGCCCATTTAAATATTAACACTTTCATTTCAATTGATCTGAGTCTTGGTTCGATATGTATTCAATAACTACATCAAGTCCACTTACAGTTTAACAAGCCACAAAAGCTTGTAAAATAAATGATATGATACACTGTGATCATCTCAAAGACATTTATTTTTATTGCGTATGTAAACTTGCACAAACAACAACACTGAACAGGTGAGCACTTAGAACAAATCGAGTTGCTACAAGAACAATAACAAAGGATCACGTCAGTCATTAACAAAAAAAATCAGAAATTTCAAAAATATTTTGATTTAGATACTCAAAAAACTGAAGAAAAATTCTCATAAATCAAATTATTTGGTAATAAAATCAATACATTCAAAATAATAAGTATCAAATAAAAAATATAAACTGTAAATAGAATTTAAATAAAGTGCAATTGAAAATATTAACTTATAACCTGCTGATTAATTTGACAATTTCATTTTGAAGGCTTCAGTGCTTCCTTGGCTGGGGTTATCCCACACTTCAGCCAAAAGTTTGCACCAGTTTTCTTCTGTTTTTCGCGGACCAGTAGTTGGCACCAAGGGCCCAAGAATGGGCCACGGCCCTATGGTTGAGAATAACTGCTTTAGAGCATCAAATAAAGTAAAAATGACAGAAAAAACATGAAGCACTTTGTAAACTACCAACTAATTCAGTTGTAGATATCTCAGCCTCTACAAAGACAAACATTTAATTAAAACCCACCATATTTGCAGAGTTTTCCAGTCATTTTAAATCTCAAATAGTTGAAAGAACTTTACATTTTTTTTGAAAATCTAGCAAATGTTTTTCATATTATTCCACGAAATGTCCCCAATTTTCCAAAATTTAACATTTAAGTGAAGATTAGGGGCATTAATGTTGAATTTGCTCTATTTCCCACTTAAAATCTGTGGCACACTTAAGCTCAAACTGGTCCGTAGTTGGCCCCTGGACTAAAATGAGTTTGACACCCCTGCTTTAGGCAGATCCATAATGAGTTTGTCTAATGAGACAAAAAGTCTTTGTGGAGTTATTTTAGCCATTTTACAGAAGCTTTTACTTCCCACCACACCTGCTCTACAGCCACTCACTGAACGAACCAATCCCATGGATCGTCTGCTAAATAACCACCTGTTCTCATTGGACCGGCTGGGATCGCTCCGTGTCCAGGTCATTAAAAACATTTGCTTTGGTAAACACAAAAAGAGCCGCAGTCAACAAAGTAACTCAAACATGTCACGCACTGATAATGAGCAGGAAGTGTGAAAAATGGTCACATGACAAGAAGTCAACACCGAGCTGCTGATGAAGGAGAAAAAAGAAGGAAAGTCATCATTTACTTTAGTTGTAGAGAAACAGTTCACTGCATGTGGATCAGCACTGATCACCAGGGATGGAAAGTTAGAGACACCCCTGAAATTACAGCATTTCTTCTCTTTGTTTATTTACTTTATGTGCATTGAAAAAACACAAAAAATCAGAAGAAAAAAAGCCCAAATTTAAATAAAATGATTTATCCACAGTTTTATAAAGGTGTCAACCATTTTGTCCTGTCCATTTTTTTTTTAAAAAAGTGTTTAAAATTATGTAAATGTTGGCTTTTTTGTGTTTTTTCAATGCACATAAAGGTAATAAACATGGGTATACCAAGAACATTTGAAATTGCTATATTTCTGGGAGAAATTGTGTAATTTCTGAAAAAAATCCAGGGGTGCCAATATGCTTTCATTCAAAATTACAATTTTTTTGGTATAGACGTGTTTATTTCCTTTATGTGCGTGGAAAAAACACAAAGAAGCAGAAGAAAAAAAGCCCAAATTTGAATAAAATTATTTATCCACAGTTTTAAAAAAGTGCCAACAGTTTTGTCCAGTCCATTTAAAAAAAAAAAATTGTGTAAAATTATGTAAATGTTAGCTTTTTTCCTTCTGCTTTTTTGTGTTTTTTCAATGTACATAAAGGAAATAAACATGGGTATAGCAAAAAAAAATTGTAATTTTTGAATGAAAGTGTGGACATTACAGCATTTCTCCCAGAAATAGTTGCAATAACAAATGTTTTTGGTATACACGTATATAGAAAAATGTCAAAATTTAAATAAAATTATTTATTCACAGCTTTATAAGAGTACCAACAATTTTGTCGAGTTCATTTTTTAAATTTCGTGTAAAATTATGTAATATTTGGCTTTTTTTTAATTTTATTTTTTTGTGTTTTTTTTTTCAATTCACTTAATGGAAATAAACAAATGTGGAACAAACATTTGTAATTGCAACTATTTCTGGGATAAATGGTGTAATTTCTGGAAAAATTTCAGGGGTGCCAATGCTTTCGTCCATGACTGTATATGTACAGTATAGTAGTAAAGAACAAATACCAGTACTTCTTGAAATGAAAAAACTATATACTTTATGAACTACTAGTTTTTGTTGTTGTTGTTGTTGTTGTTTTGACAGCCAACAATGTTGGATGAGACTGAAGCAAGTTGGATGATTGGTTGGTTTTGGTAGACTCCAGCGCCGAATTTAACGTAATCAATGAAACAAAAATAAACAAATTCATTACCCAGAATACCAGCTGCTTGAAGATTTTTATCTTTTATTATAATCTGCTAGGGGTGATCATTTTCAATCAGATAGACATAGTGTAAGCCTCATTGATCAATAAACCCAAGATAATTTGCTGGAAAAAAAAGCTTTTATATGCCACTCACAAGTTTGTTTGTGTTCCCACCATAAATACTTCGTTTCACATTTTTTATTTATTTTTTTTAATTCTGTATGGTGCATTGTGGGATGTGGAGTCCTGCAGATGGATCCACAGAAGTGTTTTTACTTCATTTTTGCCGTGATTTCTTGTGTTTTTTCACCAAATAAGGAGGATATTGATTTTATTGACACCATTTTTGTTCTAGTTTGTTACCGGTGTCATGTACTGAGTTTGCATCGTACTGAGATTGTATATGCACACTACCAGAAAATGAATTTTTGCTTAAAAAAAAAAATCATTTTTGTTATTGTTTGTTATTTTTGTTTTCAAAGTGAACGTGTTTTACTGTATTTGTTTATTGGATTGGGTTAGGGTTATAATCTCAGTACGGAGGTAAACTCAGATTGTATATGTGAATATATGCACATTAACGCACATGCGCACTACCAAAAATTTTTGCTAAAAAAAAAAATTGATTATTATTTATTTTTGTTTTCAAAGTGAACGGACAGGTGTTTTATTTATTTTTAACAGTCTTTTACTTAATTATACACTTATTTAATGTTTATTCTTTCTTTTGTCTTTGTTAAACATTTTATTCTTTTATTTGTGATTTTTTTTCTTGACGAAAGCAATTAATACAGAATTAATAAATGAATTCTGATTCTGATGTATTTGTTTATTGAATTAGGTTAGGGTTATAATCTCAGTACGAAGGTAAACTCAGACCGTGACACCGGTATTCCCCGTGATATCACTGTTCTCGGCGGGACATTCAATTTTGATCGGATCTTTCCGTGTAAGCCCCAAAATAAACATCCACCATTGTTTTACCACAACTTTCAGTTGGTGAAAACTCCAGTAATGTGTTGGGAAGTCACTTTGACAGAGTTTTTGAAACAGCAACTCAAGAAATCCCAGTAAGAATGAAGTTAAAACACTTCTATGGGACTACTCATCCCACAATGCAATGCACACAACTTTACCGACAATGCAAATGAGTCGAGCATCAATTTTTTTTACATTTTACATCATTTTTCAAGCAAATGATCTTGTATTTATTGATCTATGAGGCCTTCTCTATGTCTCTAGGTTTGAGTTTCCAGTGTTTTCCACATTTACTGTTTGTCACACACCAGTCAGTGATCAAAGCAGCAGCTGCTACACTTGTTTTGTGTTTTGTGTCGGATACGAACCTGAGCAGGTGGTGATTTCTGTGTGCTGGAGGTAATGGAGGTCACAACTGCGGTTTGTTTCTGCCACGTGATTGATGGCTGTGGGTTAATAGAATATGGAATGAGTGAACAGTGATATGTATCCTTGGCAGCAGACTTGTCGTGCTGAATAACATTTACAAGTCATTGATTGTACATTTGACACAACCAGCAACAGCAGCAGTTTCTTAATGCAACAGAGCATTCTAATCCACACACCGTATATCATCAAACACATTATTAATACTTTTATCGTGAACCGTGTCGCTTTCGTTTCGACTAAGACTATTTTGTGGCTTCTTGCACTCATATACAGACCAACACACATAGATTAGCATCACAAGTTATGCCAACATCAATGTTTTTAGTCTATTGGAAGAACTCTGAGTACTTTTTGGTAAAATAATGAATGAATGAATTTATTTAGGGAACTAATATTCCTAATAATTCATCACTGTATTTGCTGTTGTTGTTTTAACCTTTAACGTTTTTTTGAGATTGTAGAAAAGCACTTTTAAATAAAGTGTATTATTATTATTATTATTATTATTATTATTATTATTATTATTATTATTATTATTGTCACTATTTTACACACATTCAATATATATTCTACACAATAGTGTGTAAAAATTATATATTTTTCTAATATATATACAGTGTATACATACACATCAAACACATACACAAATATAGATACACACACATAAATACATATAAATACATGTACACAATAATATTTTACTATTGGATATATACTACTGTACAAATTTCATCTATTGAATTTTTACACAAAATAAAGAGTGGCGATATTTAAATTCATAATATATCACAATATATACCTTTTATTAGGTTTATTGAGTATTAATATATGTTATACCATTATATACAAATGTATTATCATTGCTGTCCTTGGTTAACCTTATTTTGCTGGAGAAATACAGCAACAAACTGTCATGTCTTACCAAAAGGAGCAAAAATGATCAAATATTAGAGCTGTTCAGCTGCTCCCGACCAGCTTTGAACGAGTATATTTTTAAAGTTTTCTTAGTTAAACATGTTTTACTTTTATAGGTGGATGACAAAATGTTTCAAATGGATTAAACAACAGTAATAACAGGTGTTTTGTGATTATAGAGACATCAGTGGTGGCCTGATGGTTAGCTTATTTGGGCTACTTTTCCCAAACGTTCTTAAACCTATTTTGACTTCATCCACCTCATTATAAATGGGTGATTACCTTTTTTTTCTCACCCTAATTCTGCACGAGTATTTACGATGTTTGAGTCTCTTCTGAGTACAGCAGCCATAATGTAACCTAATTCACATTTTTATTGTGTTTGATTCCCAGTGTCATAAAAACTACATCCCAGTGTGCGGCTCAAACGGCGACACTTACCAGAACGAGTGCTACAGACGACAGGCGTCCTGCAAACAACAGAGACTCATCTCCAGGGTGTCAGACGGGCCGTGCTCTACCGGTGAGTGGAACCTAATGCTAGCAAATTAGCCCTGAACAACTGATTGGTTGATAAGTACAAGGTTTATGGGAAAAAGGGAATTTTATTCACACTCAACAGCAGGTCTTCATCTTTTTTTTTTTCTTCCATTACTCATGTAACGATGATACTTTCCAAGAAAGAGAGAGAGAGATTGATGAGATATGCAATACGTTAAAATACATTAAGACATTTCACAAAACTCAAACGAAGCATGAAGCACATTCGAACCCTAAAGCACAAACAAAGCAGAAACGAAGAATGAAGCACAAACGAAGCACGAAGCAAAAATTAAGCACAAATCCCAAACAAACCCCGAAACACAAACGACGCACGAAACACAAACGAAGCACGAAGCAGAAATAAAGCATGAAGCACAAACGAACACTGAAGTACAAACGAAGCAGAAATGAAACACAAAGCACAAACAAAGCACGAAGTACAAACGAAGCACGAAGCAGAAATAAAGCATGAAGCACAAACGAACACCGAAGTACAAACGAAGCAGAAATGAAACACAAAGCACAAACAAAGCACAAAGTACAAACGAAGCACGCAGCATAAACGAACCCCGAAGCAGAAATGAAGCACGAAGCACAAACAAACCCTGAAACACAAACGAACCCACGAAGCAGAAATGAAACACAAAGCAGAAACAAAGCACGAAGCACAAACAAACTCCGAAGCAGAAACGAAGCACAAAACACAAACGAAGCACGAAGCACAAACAAACCCTGAAGCACAAACGAAGCACAAACGAACCCACGAAGCAGAAATGAAACACAAAGCAGAAACGAAGCACGAAGCACAAACAAACCCTGAAGCACAAACGAAGCATGAAGCTCAAACAAAGCACGAAGCACTAAAAAAACTTTGAAGCAGAAACGAAGCGCAAACAAAGCAGGAAGCACAAATGAAGTACGAAGCAGGCATATTATATATCAATTTATCAGAATTGATGTATATATCAATTCTGATAAATGTATTTTACTAATCAATTATTTTGCAGCAACAAAATTATTCCAACTGCTCAGGAAATTCGAATCAATTTGAATCAATCAAAGTCATTTCAACTCTGTTTGTCATGCATTTTCGCATCTAGAACACAAAGAATATTGCGTTAGAGAAAGTAAGCATCTTTGTCCTGTAACTGACAGCAGTATAATCATTATAATGAAATTTGCATAACATGATTTTATGTTAAAACAAATGTTAATACTTGTACTAAATACTAATGATGTGTTTTTAAAATCCTGCAGGTCATAATGATTGTGAGAAAAACACAGACATGCCTTTTTTCTAACTAATGTTTTAATGACTGTCACCGTCAGCCTTTCATAGGAAGTGTTTCATGGTATTTAGTTTCACCTCATATTTCATAAATGGCTGAACGTCAAACACATTTTGCTGCTCTGGGAAACTTCATCAGTTGCATTGATTTCATGGAACAAGCCGGTTAATCATTCTGAAATCAATTTTAATTAGAGCTGCTGATGAGAGTCATTAAAATCCTCCCACAGCTGAGTGATTTACCAAAGTAAAAGTTCAGGGTCCCTTCAGAGGCCTTTCAGGAGGGGGGTGGGTGCAGGATTAAAATTAGGATATTTCCTTTCTTTACATTCAGGATTTCCATATTGCGGATGAAAATCACAAAAACTAATTTTAGATATAAAATGTCTTCTTTCGCTAGAAAAGCACATCAACCAATGAGTTAAACACACTCATCACTCATTTTCTAATTTGCTTGTCCTGAACAGTTATATTAATCTCTTTTTTTTAATTTATCTCATTTAGAAAATTTGCTGTATAATGCATTTTTTTTTTTTTTTTTTGCATCAGTCCATCAGCAAGTGAGAGTGTTTTATTGTGAAATTTGAAAAGGCTTAAAATTCTGGTAGCTTTACTTCAAGGTGTACATTTTTTTTCAAGCATGGCACACCTGATGCCAATACTAGAAATTGGAAGATACCATTCTAGGAAGTGGAAGGGGTTCTACTTCTGTTATATTTATTAAAAATGGTACATTTATTTTGGGATCTTTGTTAATAATTCATTTAAAAGGCAGACTTGACTTAAATATTTACTTTAAGGCAATGCGTAGTCAACAATTTATGTTATTTCTGATTTTCCTTTGTGTTGAACTAATTAAGGCAAGTGGTTCCATCTGGGCTGGGAGAGGATAAATAGAGCTGAGCTAGTTGTTTTCCTGAGATGTTGCCGCAGCGCTGTGCGAATGCTGTCATGCATTGTTGAGCTACGCTGATAAAAAATTATTTAAAAAATGCTGGGCACTGAGTCAAGAAAAATTGTTTATTAATTATTCTTTTTAGTTTAACTAGTACAGTGCCTGTCGGAAGTATGTACTCTTGTTTTAATTGTTGTGTGCAGGAATCCCTTTAAAACCATTCATAAAATAATGGTCCTTTGTTCTATCAATCTGTGAGAACCACATTTATTTATTTATCTGAATAATATCAACTGTTATCCAGGAAGTTTAGTATTGTTTGTGCCATAGTATGTAGTCATCTTAGAGATGCAAATGCTTGTTTTAATCAGAAATAAAATGCGTTAAAAGTTACCAGTAAAAAGTAGTGAAGTGAGATTTTAAAAACTGCAGAAATTGGTTTGAAGTTGCAAATTAGAGTGGTCAAAAAAGGACGGAAATAGTGGTAAAAAGGGTTAAAAGTGTCAATATTAGCTTAAAAGTAGGAACAACTGGCAAATATGGCACGAAATATGGTGAAAAGAGGTTAAAAGTGACGATAATGGGTCAACATGTGTGACATTAGGTGGAAAAGTGGTGGAAACGGTTTATTAGTGCCGAAAATGTCTTGAAAGTGGAAAAACCGTGCGGAAATGGGATTAATGTAGCAAAAATGCATTAAAGGGAGCAAAAATATGGCAAGAAAAAGTGATGAAAATAGGTTAAAATATGGCAAGTTTGGTGTAGTTGCAGAAAAAGGGTAAAAATAAAAATAGGCTAAAATTGTTAAAAAAAAAAAAAAATCTTAGTTTTTTAAAGGCATCTGACGACCCCAAATGGACCCCTGACCCCAAGGTCGAGAACCCCTGCTTTAGACGTTGCTGGTTTTTATTCTTCCTTCAAAGAAAACACATGTGATAAACTCTATGGCTTCAGTCAAACCTTTTTGCTCAATTTAAACTCTTAAGTAATAAAATGCTAAAACTAAAGCTACACCACAACGCCAACGCTACTACTACTAGCGGTCAGCTCCATCTGCGCTAGCATTGCTGTGATTTCCCTGGAGGCGTCGCTTAGTGCTTTGCTCTTTATTACCCATTACACTCGGGATCCAGTGCCACTATATGCCCTGCAACTTCCTCTCTTAACCGCCTGTCCTCCTGCAATTTCCACTTCCCAAGATTTATGCTTCCTGTAATCGGAGCATTCAGCGGCTGTGAGCTGAGGAAACGGCACCATTTTTTGGATGAGTTTGTTCCCTCAAGCAGGAGATTAAGATGAGTAAAGGTGGTGATTTCAGCAGGAAGGAAGGAAGGAAGGAGGAAAGACTGCCGCGTTTGGCGTAACTCCAGAGCTGCAGGGTGGAACCTGCACACCACGCGTTGGGTCAGACTTATTGCTCTTTAAAACTCTTTTTTTTGCAGGCTTGTTGACTCTATTGGCCACACAAGGTTAAAGAGCAGATAGGTGGATTAAGAGGAGGAGGCTTTGACTTGAAGGCCACTGCGGTGCTTTTTCCATCTTAAAGTCAAACCACTCTACTCTGGTTGACCTCTACATCTTTTTTTAGCTGCGCAAGAATCACAATTCACGCAAAAGAAAATGGCTTAATCAGATTAGAAGATGAAGGAATGAAATCAATGATATTAATTGTTTAGCATTTCTGTGAATGTGACGAAAGGAAATTCTGATAAGCCAAAATCTGATTAGAAATGAGGGAATTTACTAGGGATGTGAACCTTTGAACAACTCAAGATTCAAACTCTATTCTTGGGGTGACTATTCGATTCGGAACCAATTCTCAATTCAAACTGATTATTTATTGGGTGCAAATAAAAACTGATTATGTTCAAGAAAAAGCTGCTTTCCAAGGTTCAATCAAGTAATTCTGAAATTGTAAATACAAAGAAGGCAAATTTTGGACGAAGAGGTAACATATATTTCGTGTATCTTGTAAAATATATATATATATATATATATTTGTCACTTAATAGTAGTTTTGAAAATAAAACAGTCAAATACCTGGTTACAAAGTTTAAAAATTCAGTAATATAAAAAAACCCAACTCTTTCTCACACAACAAAAGAAAACGATAAAAGGAATTCTCATTTGGAATTCAATTTCCGTTCAATTAAATCATCGACTGCCATCGACGTACATATACGTCATTTCAAATCCAACCATTCACTGCCATTGACGTATATGGATGTCAAATATGTTTTTCAACGGGGGTTGCTAGGAGACACTGTGAGGGAGCTCTTCCATAGATATCACTTGTACTGAGGTGTAGTGACCAACTGGTGCACTGTAGGTGGCAGCACTGCAACTTTGGATGAGAGATTAGTAGAGATGTAACGATGTTTTTTTTTTTTTTTAAGTCCAATTGTTAACTCACAAAATACGTTTTCAGTTGCACTTTTAAAAAGAAAAAGAACTATTATGCAGTTTTGCATTATTTACTGTAGAACCAGAATTTAAATTAATAGGCGTCTTCATTTGTATTATTCCTTTATTTATTTCATTCAAGATCTATTTTTAGTTAAATTGCATTGTTTTGAATAGTTTATCAAGGGATTCTTTTGACAATGAAAAATAAAAGGAAAATAGTACAGTATTATTTTTTTAAAAAAAGGAATATTTTTCAGTCATTTGTCTACAGTCCCATTTTGTAAAATAAATCGTGAGAGAATCGTATCGTGAACCCAGTATCGTGAATCGAATCGTATCGGGAGTTGAGTGAATCGTTACATCCCTAGAGATTAGCTGTGATGGGCTTATGTAGGCTCAAAGTCATTGTTCTGATTGACATGTTTTGTTTTGTTTTTTTGTTTTTTTTTTTTTTCACAAAAATCCTGTTTTCTCAGCTTTTCAGTCAGAAACTGGCATTTTGCGTATAACCTACCTATATTCAACTGCTGATTACGGAAGAACGAAACAAGCTAGGAAAAAAAAAAATCACTGATGAAAGTAGAGAGTCTATTTTTTTAGAATCTGGTTTTTACAGAGTCAGTACAAATATTCTGTGGGTCTTTAAAGATCAGTCAAAATGGTCTAAAATGGTGAGGGGGTATCTGTTCTGAAAATGGCTGGCAGCCAGTGAGTTAAGTAAACATGAATACCCACTTATTAACTTGAAATTTTCAATTAAATATGAAAATAAAATGACATTTAAGTACCCGAGGCATTCATCAGCAGATTCAAATATAAATACTAAGTACATCTCAATTTTATGAGACCACAAAAGTAGAGTACTCACTTTGGTAACATAAGTAAAATGATGGAGAGTATGTTGTGGAGTTGTCGGCTTCTTTTTACTCCGGGTGATGGCGTAAAATGTGGGCTCGGACGTTTGAAGTGTTCCCGAAGTACTTGGTTTTCATTTTGCAGAGTTTGTAAACAGCACAGTCATGTCAAAAAAATTTTCTGCCACCCTTAGAATTTACCTCTGTTTTTGATTGCTTTGATGTTTCCTTTGAAGTTTCCTTGACTTCCATGTAATAATTCTAGCAAGATTCTTTTTGTCTTCTTTTTGAATTATGTGTTAGAAAACTGTTCCTCCTGTTCCTATGCAATAATAAATGAAACCTTAACATATTATTCAAAAAGAAAATAAAAAGAATCTTGCTGGATTTAATCTGGTTCTGATTTATTCTTTGTTTGTTTTCTTTATAAAAAATGCAAATTAAAATGTGAAACCTATAATTTAAAATATTCCACCCACCTCCAAAAAGTTTCCACATCCAATTATTTAAAAAAAAATTAAATAAATAAAAGCTTTTCCCTGTCTGCGTCACGTGTCACCCTGTCTGGGCCAATGTTGCACTTCATTGTGTTGAAAGTTAGAAAGCCATTAGTGGTTATTCAGTGTTTTAGAAAGTGATTGATGTCAAAATCAATTCTTAAAATGTTTTAGTCAATTCAGAATTTCCTAATTTATAAGAAATCTGATTTGGATGTGAATCGATTTTTTTTTTTTTTTTTTTTGGCACCCTTAAATTGACCTCTGCTTTTATAAAAAAAATCCCATTGATAAACCAACTATCGGCGTCTGCTGATTGCTTTGATGTTTCCTTTGAAGTTTTCTTGACTTCCAGCAAGATGCTTTTTGTCTTCTTTTTGAATAATGTTCCTCTTGTTCCTATGTAATATTAAATGAAATCTTAACATATTATTAAAAAAGAAAACAAAAAGAATCTTGCTGGAATTAATGTGGTTTTGATTTTCTATTTGTTTGTTTTCTTTATAACAAATGTGAATTTAAATGTGAAACCTATAAATTAAAATGTGAAGCCTATAAATTAAAATGTGAAACCTATAAATGAAAACGTGAAACTTATAAATTAAAATGTTCCACCCACCTCCAAAAAGTTTCCACATCCAATTATTAAGAAAAAATAAATTAAAAGCTCTGCCCTGTCTGCGTCATGTGTCACCCTGTCTGGGCCGATGTTGCACTTCATTGTGTTGAAAGTTAGAAACCCATTAGCGGTTATTCAGTGTTTCAGAAAGTGATTGATTTACAGATGTGGGCAGCTGTGTGGGATGCAGGCGGCTGCACTAAAAGCCCTGGCCTGCTTCATTAACCACAGGGTCTACCATGTGTGATTTCTACAGCGGGGGTTATTGAGTCAGACCGACTCATTCTTCTTCTGCATTTAAATGTTTTAGAGTTAATGTGCCCACGCTGGTAATGAGCAGTTGGTTACAGTAAAGAAACTGTGATAACTCCTCCTCCATCCTTGTGCTATTATTGATTGAAGGTATAGCACAGGAACAGAGATCCATCAGATGGGTTTTTTTCTCCATGGAAGTCATCAATCCCCACATCATTTTTGAAAAATTAATTCAAAAACTCTTTGAAGTTTATTGATCTGGCAGGTTTGTATATTTCTGCAGTCCTCTATTTTTTATCAGCTGGATCAAATTAAATTCAGACTCGGATGGTCTTTGATGTTTCCAGTGTTCTTTTTTTTTCACCTAAGGTTGAAACTTTTAATGGCTGCGTGTACAATGAGGACGCTGTGTTCACGAGGTGTAGCTGCTGCAGGCAGATTATGAGTTCTTTAGGGGTTTTTTTCTGCAGGTTTTCCTTCACCAAACTCACAATGGAACAAAATTGACAGTTTTTGGCCTTTGAATCATCATTGTTTGACAAACCTTCAGCAACTAAGTAAACATAGGGACGTCCACACCAGTTTGGGATCGATTGTGGCCATAACTACCAATCAAACGCTGAGGTTTTGCTGATGTGCCACTATACTGGACACTTTTTACTGCTCCTGGAGCAGTCAAGACACGCCCATTTCTAAAAGTATATACCTAGATGTGGGGACCAATGCACCAATAAAACAAACAAACTTTTGATCATGTATCACGTACATGATGTTATCTCAATAGTGATGAAATTGTGCATTTTGCTAAATGTGCACATATTCCATTGATTGTTATTGTTAATACACATTTTATGTTATATAATTAGGACAGTAGCTATTTAAATATGTAGGTTGATACTTTCAAAGAATAGAATAGATCAGTGGTTTTCAAGCTTTTTTGGCCCTTTTTCTTATTTCTGAATCCAAGTGCCTCCTTTGTTCGACTACGACATACTCAGAAGTCTATATGAAAAAACAACTATAGAGCATAATGATGCAATGAATGAATGAAATAGAATCTCATTTGGTAAATGAATGGAATTTGTAGTTAGGAAGTTTTAGTGCCTTCTGCGTAGATTTATTTCTGTAGTTTTTATCATTTTCGCTCATCTTCGGTCTGATGTGGGACCAAGACTAACCCTTGTATTTTCAGTTTATGTTCTAGTCAAGATCATTTCCATCACCATTATTATGATTATCATTTTTTATTACAAATAAACGTTATAAAACCCCACATTTTTAATGCTATCATTTGTTTATTTTTTTCGCTCTCTTTCAAGTGCCCCCTGTAGTACCATTGCGTACCCCCATTTGAGAAACACTGGATTAGATCAGTTCTATGGCATTTAGAACAATGTTCTCCTCTGTAATAAGGAGTCCCTGGATCCAAAAAGTTAGAGGATTCCTGCCTTAAAGCTGATATCTGGAGTTTCTAAGAAATCTATGTTCATGTATGATTCTTTTGAAATGCGAAAAAATACCTAACTAGTCTTTTACTATGGTCTACTGCCGGTGGTCATTCATATACGTATATATGTCCTGCCTACGTCCTATTCACTCCTTTACAAATGTAAAAAAGCGCCGTGATCGCCCAGCCAATAGGCTTAGATTTCCTGTAGCGGAGACTGTCAATCAAAGTGAATGCTGAACTGTGCACGGTAACAAGGCCGCACGTCACAACAGCAAACAGGTAAATATGATTTAGGCTCTTACCTCAGAAATGTCCATCTCCAAAAGATAAACGATGACCCATAGACCTGTATCAATGCGACATTGTTATGTTCCACGATGCGCGTGCAAAAAAGTCGAGGCGTGGCTTCTGGTAGATTGGCAGAGGTAGGGGGAGGAAGTGGAGCTGTTTAGGGCGGGACACCGAGACGTTTCTCAGAAACTCCGGATATCGGCTTTAAGGTGTCTTGATTAGCTTTTTTTCTTTTTTGTTTAATTAATAAAAATAAATGAATGAAAACAAGATGAATCATTAATGCCCAGGCTGTTTAATTCATAGACACTTTAATTTGAAACTCACAATAAATAGTTGAACCATTCTGTGTGAAGGGAAGCCAGAACTGTGGTTATGATTATTGCAGTGAAGTCAGTGCATACTTCATTATGCAGCGTGTGACTATATTAAGCTCCTATTTGGAGGGATAGTTTGTAACGTCGTGCTGATCTGGTTACAATGGTCTGCTAGTGCTGTACAGTACAGTGGGTGATGGTCTCTGCAGGCTGGTTAACTCTATGGGGAGTCTTTTCCGTACGTGGGTCGTACATTGTGCTCACCACAGTGAGACAGAGTTAGAAACGCCAGCAGTTTTCCCTTCATCACCCTCTGCAGTGCTCAGGGCGCTGAAGTCTCTGCTGTGCTTGTTAAAATGCCTCCAAGGTGATGGATGTCCACCACACGTCTTCAGTGGGCGGAGCTCCACTGGGATGTCTCCAAAGAACTGAAAGGTTTTCACACACTCCATCTGAGCTTTGACACAGAGGGCGGTTGGTGCATTGGATCACTTACCCTCCGAGGTCCAAGTTCCTACTTTGTGTTTCCACAAGAATAAGTGCAGGTTTGCTCACAGAAAGCCTGTGTGTGACTATGGCTGTGTTCAAAATGTCATACTAACATACTTTTCATACTAAGTCTGGCATCAAAATGAGTATTACATTATCACATTAGATGGTATGAAAAGATTACATGAGAAATACCCAGATGTATACTATATTGGGGCATTTATGAAGTATGCACGGTGGGTACACTAGTCATACTCAACACGCCATGTTGTGTTTTACGGACTGAGGCTATTGAGTTTGATGACTTTTATTTTGAAGCCTGAGACTGTGTCATTTGACGGCGTTTCATTTGATGGAGGTTTTGCTGAATAATGAGTCCGTTTGATCTGATAAATCATTTTTCCTGATACCTGATACCTCACTCTGAGACCTGGGCAGGGGTGGACTGGACATCTGGCATACCGGGCATCGTTCTGGTGGGCCGTCGACCCGAAGTGTTCGGTCCGGTTTGTATGTGGTTTTTTTTTTGACGAGCAAGTGGAGGCAGACATGGAGGTGGCCAAAAACAGTCCAAAAGTTGCAAAAACGTGGCAAGTAAAGAGTGTAAAGTGACTAAAATGGGTCAAAAGCAGTCAAGAGTGGCCAAAAAATGGGCAAATAAAGATGAACCAGATGGTCCTAAAATGTACAGTTCTCTTATTTTGAAGATAACCAAAAGTTTTGCCAAAAGCACAATGGCGGGTCTCCGAAAATCTCCAAAATGTTGGCATGAAATGTGTCTACGTGAGTTTTATGGATTGCAGTGGCCTGGTTACTTCTTTTTGATATAGATTTAAGCAGGTCATGCACACTGCTCATCTTTTGTAACCTAGACTGTTTTCCTGTCTTCCCTGCACATGAAAGCTGGTAGACGGTAATATATCGTGTGAATAATGGGTCTCCAACACAAACCTGACAGCTGTCCCTTGTATTTTCACAGATCCTGGCTCTGGTTCAGGAGATGGAGATGGTAAGTGTATTCTTCTCTCTTTTTTTTCTCCTCAGTAATTCACAGGGCGGGGTGTTGCACTATCAATATATTTAATTTTCTTTCTTGTGTCTGCTACAAATGAAAGTCAAACATAAATCAATTACTGCAAGCGCCATTGTCACAGCTATAGCATTGTGGATGATCTGATTTAAATGAGCTGATCAGTGCTCGGTTCAAAGCAACATCTAAACAAAGTAAAGATCTTCTTTTTCTTTTCATGCATTTTGCTGCTCACATGTACTATACACCCTCTGGATTGAACAACAACTGCTGTCATAAAGACTGCAGTTTAAATTCCTTCTCCAAGTAGTGGATTGGTGCTTTAGGTGAAGTCCGAAAGACATTTTTAACCAATCGCAATCACTGACAAGTGTTTATACTGGCTCAATAGTTCTCAACCCATGATCCCCCAACATTGAAGAACAGTCATGTGGAGACAGGACCATCTATTAGGGGGAATAAAGGGGAGAGATTTTTGTGGCCCATCCATAAAGTCAACAAAATGATGGTCCATTGTTCTATGAAGCTGTGATAACCACATTTATTTATTTATTTATCTGAATAACATTCACTGTTATACACAGGAAGTTTATTACGATTTGTGCCATGGTATATATTTATCACAAAGATATAAATCTTTGTTTTAATCCGAAGTCAAAGTGACCAAAAATGGTGGTGAAATGGAATTTTTGAAAACCACAGAAATGTCTAAATTAGAGTGGCCATAATCTGACAGAAAAAGTATCAAAAATGGTTCAAAGTCAATGTTGGTGTAAAAGTGTCAGAAAAAGTCAGAACAGTTAGTGATGGCCATGACAAATCGCCAATGTGGTTAAATCTACAAAAAATAAATATGACGTATCGTGAAAAGAGGTTAAAAGTGACAATAATGGGTGAACATGTGTGACATTAGGTGGGAAGGGTTTATAAGTGTCACAAATGTCTTGAAAGTGGAAAAATGGGCAGAAAAGGCATTGAAATTTGATGAAGAAGTGGCAAAAATGAGAGTAATGCAGCAAAAATGCATTAGTGAGCAAAAATATGGCAAGGAAAAGTGTTGAAAATAGGTTAAAAAAACATGGCAAGTTTGGTGTAGTTGCAGAAAAAGTGTAAAAATAAACAAAAATGGGCTCAAATTGTTCCACAGTGTCCTGTGACCCCAAGGTTGAGAACCCTTGGATTATGCCATGTGTTGTTTTGATATAATCTATAAATTAGTTTGATTAAAAAGAAATAATAAAAATGCATTCATCGTCCCTGAAGAAGATTTTCAAAATAATATTACCTGCATTAAATGGTGCCTCTACCATTTTATCCCTGATTATTGTTCTTAGTTCTTTTTTTTTTTTGTTGCTGTAAATCAAACTTTGTGCCGACCAACAGAGGATCATTAATCCCTTGAGATTGCATGGATTAAACTAACCTCTGAGGTGCCGTGCTCTTTATTTTTCCAGCTGCTCTCCTGAGCTGTCAGCGCAATCCTTTAACCTTTTGGGCTGACGTCTAATAAGCCTGCTCCTATCTCCATTATGTGAAGCCCATGTGCCTTTTTTCCTCTCTGGTTTGTCTGTCATCTCCAGCTGCTGACAAAGTGACGATTCCATCTCTCAGCACACTGACATTCTGCTCCATGCCTGAGTCTGCGCTCCAAACCGTTAATATGAAATTCACCCCCACAAAGATGAATGGCTTATAAATGAAATGACAAAACTCTTAAATAAACATAGAAAGTCTAATTCGATTCCAAGTATTGATAAAATTTGCAGGTTTTTTCATGAGAATATGTAGTGAGGGTTGAAGCAATTTGGTCCCTTTGGCAAGATGTAGGATGCCATCGCTTTGCTTCACAGTAAATTCCTTGTTATTTAGATGCCAAAATTGATACACGTGATGTTTTAAATAAAAAAATATAATAAAAAAAATACAATATTTAAAAAAAAAAAAGGAAATTCTAAAAAGGTCTAAATGAAATGTTAAAAAAATGTAAACTTAATGATATAAAAACGAATAATGAAGTGCACAAAAGAAGATATTATAGAAACTAGTATCAATGCAATAAAAACAGGATAATTTCACACAATTCCTTTAATGCAATTACTTTTTTTAAACAAAGACCTCTAAATGGTGCATCCTGGGGTCACGCCCAAAAACTCACAGTCCAACCAGTGGGTACTAGTGAAGGTTTTGTGTATTTTATTATAATTTTTTATAGATTTTGCAGTACAGTTTAATTCATGTGGGCTTGTTTTTTTTTCATATTAACAAATAGTACCAACTACTTGTAATAAAAAAAACTCTATTAAAAATACTAGAATATACTTGAAATAACACCAATGGGTTGTTGTTTTTGTCATATTGCATCAGTGCAGTGTGCATTTGAAAAGATGACATTGCTTAGGTGAAAACGCAGTATTAGATAATAAAGTTGCACTCATGTAAACCTTGATTTTATGTCCCTTTGGTTGAAAAGGAAAAGAAACATAAAACCATTTGATGTTGGTATAATTGAGGTTATTCATTATCATGCTTATATTTTTCAACATTTGATGACGAAAGGAAGTGAGGCAGAGCAACAGTAAGGAATAGGTAGTGGGTGTGTCACTAAAACAATAAATTAAACTAAACCGAAGGACAACTCTTTGTTATACACATGCAAACAAAGGTATACAGGTATAGGATAGGTGGACACTTTATTATTTCAAGTGAAATTATAAATATTCACAATGTAAACGTAAAGGTAAATACTAAACGGACAAATGAGAGGATGTCTGTGTTTGTGGACGTGATGTTGGTGGTTGGGCGGGTGCTGCAGCTCTCTAACATGTCTATGGCTGAGGTCTGTGTTGAGCTGCAACGCCCCGTTGTCAGACAGGAACAAAGAAGCCTCTCTGCTGCAGATCCTTGTCCATCGATCAGCAGCCTGCCAGCCCCAGCTGAGCCATCCCTGTTCAATACATCCACACACAGCGGGCCAACCTGTCAGCCAGCAGCTCGCGCACACACACGCACACACACATGCACACGCACACACAGCTGCATCCACTCTAGGGCTGAACGATTTTGGAAAATAATCTAATTGTGATTTTTTTTTTTCTTTCCTTAATATTGCGACAGCGATTTATTATACGATAATTTTTTCAAGGGCCTCTTGTCGTGTGTTTTCCAATGAACACAAGCAATAAATCCATCTGTTTCATAATAAACAATTTCAGATTATTTTAAACTTTAAATAAATATAAAATGTATCTTTGAAAGCACAGATTACAACAATAAAGCAAACAAATCTGTGGCTTTACCTCTTCAACATATCAAAACTAACATGTAAACATGTGGACTGCACTTCTTAAACACTCACTGAACTTAACAGGACAGTACAAGGAAAAAAAAAACAAAAACATTGCAGTCCTTGCGATTAGAAAATTGCGTTTTATGATATCGCGATAATATCGCAAATGCAAGTAATCGTTCAGCCCTAATCCACTCCCTTATATTCCTTACTACGGTATATTATAAAGACCAATACATTCACAACAAAGCTGTGATCCATTGTGTTTCTCTGACACACACACACATAAAATGTGCTATCTTCTGTATTCTGTAATTGTACATGATTCCAGAATGTCTAAATATTGTTTGACCTTTGACTGAGACAAATAATTATTAACACACTTATCATAATGATTGTAATTAATCCCCTTTAACTGCCTATTGAACCCACGCATTCATGAAATCATTCATTTATCATTTGGAAGTAAGTTGAATTACCTTTTGGAAAAAAAACACCTCAAGCACAGGCGGAACAGGCCAACTCTGCTCAGAAAGTTAACTTACATGATGCAATATATTCAAATGTTACAGAAGAGCAGCTTTGTTTGATATAATTGTTGTAATGAATCAATCAATCAATCAATCAAACAACCCACCAACAAACCAACCTATCTATCAACCAACCAAAAAACCAATCAATGAATTAACAAACCAATAAATAAATCAACTAATCAATCAACCAACCAACCAAAAAAAACAATCATTTAATCAACCAACCAACTAATCAATCAATCAATCAATCAATCAATCAATCAACCAATCAACCAACCAATAAATAAATCAATCCACTAACTAACCAACCAAAAAAAAACAATCAATTAATCAACCAACCAACTAATAAATCAATCAACTAATCAATCAATCAACCAACCAACCAATAAATAAATCAATCCACTAACTAACCAATCAAAAAAAAACAGTCAATTAATCAACCAACCAAGAAATCAATTAATTAATTAATCAACCAAACGTCCAACTAATAAATAAATCAACTAATATATCAATCAATCCACCAACCATCCAAAAGAAATAATCAATTAATCAACCAACCAGGAAATCAATCAAATAATGAATCAAACAACCAACCAATTAATCAACCAACCTATAAATCAACCTAACGTCCAACCAAGAAATCAATCAATCAATCAATCAATGTTTATTTTACAGTAATATATTTAAGTCTGATGTCAGAGTTTAGAGGATTGAACTAAAGAATAAAATCAAACTCACTAATTTTAATAAAAAAAATGAACTATATATTAATTTTAGGTTAGATATCATTTCTAATGAGTGAAGGTGAAGTTGTCACTATGGATTCATCTCCTCCGTGATGTCACCAAGCATCTCTTCTATTACATGATATAAAAAAGTACATTTGATGAGTCATTAAATTGGTCTCCTGGTGAAAGGCGAGCGTGAACAATCTCTGATATTTAATGTTGTGGTTGTAAACGCCTCATTTGCTCTCAACTCCATCTCTGCTGGAAAACGGGCGCTGCCATGCGAGCAGGTATTAAAATCAGCCCCTGTAATGATAATAGTAATATCATAAGATAATAATGTGCTGTCACTGGTCTCATTTGGCCAATGAGCTCCCAGTGTTGACTCCCATTATCAGCTGAATGTGAGCCTTGGAGCTGCTGGTAGAATCTGTATCTACTAGGGCTGTAACGATACACAAAAATCACGGTTCGATACGTACTTCGGTTTTGAGGTCACGGTTCGGTTCATTTTCGGTACAGTGTGGAACAAAACATAACATGCTTGTTGTTTATTTGAAACTTTAGTAAACCAACAATGTATTTAACATTATACAGAATATGAAAATAAAGTTGAAAAAAGTGCTGCCTGGTAATAATAATATTCTCAAACAAAAAATACATCAAATATTATGAAAATAAGCTCCTCACAGGTTGTTAACAGCTTTTATCCGCTGCTATAAAGACTCAGATGACAGTTGTTGTTCGCACTGTGGACGTTTTCTTTCGCACTGTGGTGCCGTCCGTTTCAAGTAAGTTAGCATGATTGTCGCGTTCCCGGAAACATACCCGATCTCTGCTGAACAATGTCGGCACACTGCCCTCGTTTCATCCACTGGTCTTTCTACTTTGCAGTATTTCACCCGGAAGCCGAAGTGTTCCCAAGCAGGAGACTTTAGCGACAGGGGCGGGTCCTCCAGCTCTGGTTTCTCGCTAGTAGGGATGTAACGATTCACTCAACTCCCGATACGATTCGATTCACGATACTGGGTTCACGATACAATTCTCTCACGATTTATTTTACAAAATGGGACTGTATATAAATGATTTTGATGAAATAAATTTTTTTTTTGGGGAAAATACTATACTATTTTTCATTGTCAAAAGAATCCCTTGATAAACTATTCAAAACTATGGAATTTAACAAAAAAAAATCTTGAATGAAATAAATAAAAGAATAATACAAATGAAGAAGAAGCTTATTTAAATTCTGGTTCTATAGTAAACAATACAAAACTGCATAATAGTTCTTTTTCTTTTTAAAAGTGCAACTGAAAATGTATTTTGTGCCTTAACAATTGGACTTAAAAAACAAAAAAACATACATTTTACTGTATTTAGGTCAGATATTTGTTTGAACCAGCAGTGGGCGCTGGTAACCCAGTGGTCGGTTGGCATGCAGATATTTTGCAGTGAAGAACAGATGCTATGCTAGCAGACAGAGCTACTAGAAAAACGTGACTTTTACAGATATTCACGTAATTTTACAGATATTATTTCGGTGCTAAAGGGGTAAGGAATCATTTATGAATATGTTTAAGAGTAGAAGGCAGCCAGAAAGAAAGTATTAGCAGATTTCACTCGCCGCCAACACTTCTGGGTAAAAAAAGTACTGCGATTTAATTTTCACAGCATCGATGTGAATCGTTATACCTATGAATCGATTTTTAACTGCCTTACGATTAATCGACACGGTTCGATACAAATACACGTGTCGTTACGCCCTCAGTAGCTACTGATGACACGGAGGCGTTTTGCTGCAGCTGAAAATACTGCTGTTAGGATTTTGTTTAAAAAAGAATGTTTTTTTCTATTGAATAATAAAAACAAAAGCTACCACCAATTTTAGGGCGATCCTGTTTATTTTTTTATACAGCAAATCAAGCATTTCTGTTGTTGTCTTCCAGATGATGAAGGCTCAGGCTCTGAGGTTGGGAAGAAGTTTACAAAGTGCAGCACTTGCAAATACGGTGCCGAGTGTGATGAAGACTCTGAGGATGTCTGGTGAGTCCAACGTCTGTAACGGCTGTGCACTGAGTGTATAGGATGCTTCACTTACTGTATGGATAAAAGACTTATGAATTAATAAGTGAGATAGATGAATAGATGACATTTTTTAGTTTTTTAATCAATGATGGCTGGTGCAATAGATACGGTGTTGTGAATATATTTATTTAATGAATTGCAAGATTTCAGAATAAATTATTTTCTATGTATTTATAAGAAATGACGTTTCATAGCCCACCTGCAGTACCACGAGTGAACACAGGAGGGCGTAAGGCCAACCAGGTGTGATCAGGGCGATTAAACTCATTTTAGTTCAGGAACCAAATACGGACTAGTTTTATCTCAGGTGTACGTCAGATTTCAAGTGGGAAAGTAAAGCATTTTTAACATTTTTGTGTCCGAGTTCCACCTCCACATATACCGGTAAATGATATATACAGTTTGTAATATTAATACAGCTACACCAGGGGTGTGAAACTCAGGGGCCAAATATAAAGTGGTTTGATCTTAAGTGGGCCGCAGATTTTAGACGAGAAAACGAGCAATTTCAACAATAATTTCCCCAAATTTGCACTTGGATGATACATAAAGTAATGTAAGGTGGCGACAATATCCAAGCAATAAGTGACAGACATCAGTCCCTGCAGGATTTTCTCGTTTAAATTTCATTAATTTTGTGATTATTTTTTATTTAATTTTGTGAAATTATGAGAAGTAATTTCAGGAAAATTGAGTCCTTTGAGCAATTTGAGATTTAAAATGACTGCAGTCATGTGATAAAAGCATGGGAAAACAGCAATCCTTCAAATATTGTGGAGTTTTATTGAATTAGTGTATTTAGAAGGGCTGAATTATTTGGTAATTTACACAATAATTCATGTTTTTATGTTTTGAGCTTGAGTTTGACACATGTAACCTACAATATCCATGCACTAAATCACAGATATCAGTCCCTGCTGGATTTTCTCCTGAATTTATGTATGATATAGGGCAATTTTGTGAGCAATTGCAGGATTTTATAAGAAAAAATATTGAGTTCTTTCCACAATTTGCCATAATGTGATAAAAGTGTGGGATAATCGCAGGTATCTGCTAATATTGTAAGGTTTAATATAATTTGTGAATAAGGGTTGAAATCTATAAATAAAATATTTGGTATTTTACACAATGATTATTGTTTTTTCAGTCATTTTTTTTCTTTTTCCTGTGGGCCAACTTGGATGCTCAGAAGAGTCAGATTTGGCCCCCGGGCCTTGAGTTTGACACATGTGATGTGATATAGAGTTTGTTTTTATAGTTTTAAGAATCTCTCCAATCAAAGTTTGGTATTAAAATCATGTAATCCTAAATGTTTTTTGTATGATTTTGGCACAGATCTGTGGAAATGTTTCTTAAACAAGTCGACTTTTTGTCAAACTTGGACTAATTCTCCACTTTCTAACTGATGCTTTATACTGTATATAAGCCATAGATGCTTCATAAGGACCTGCTTCCTCTCCTCAGGTGCATATGCAACATTGACTGCAGTGGACACAATGAAAACCCAGTTTGTGCTACGGATGGAAACTCCTACAACAACCCCTGTTTGGTACGCGAGGCGTCCTGCATGAAGCAGGAACAGATTGATGTCAAACATCTGGGCAGATGTCCTGGTAAGGCTAAGACTAATATGGAACTCACATGACAGGGATGTTTTCAATCTGTTACGACAGCAGGGGGCCAAAAACTGTGATGGAGCAAGGGCCACATTATCAACATTCATACAGCATTTAAAGAAATGACCAATCTAAGCTTTAATACAGGAGAGAGAAAAGTGTTGTGTTTCTGTAACAGTTTTGTTTGTTTTTAGAGTTTCCTCACATGTTGGGTTTTTGGAGTCATTTTTGTGTCATTTTGTTGTTGTTTTTGTATTTTCATAGTAATTTTGTGTATTTTTGTTGTCCTTTTGCGTTTTTGTAGGAATTTTGTGTATTTTTTTGTCCTTTGTAGTAATTTCGTGTATTTTTTTTTGTTCTTTTGCATTTTTGTAGTTGTTTTATGTATTTTTATTGTCCTTTGTAGTAATTTTGTGTATTTTTGTTTTCCTTTTGTGTGTGTGTTTTTTTTTTTAGAAATTTTGTATATTTTTGTTGTCATTATGTGTTTGCAAAATATTTGTGTGTATTTTTGTTGTCCTTTTGCGTTTTTGTATTTATTTTGTATATTTTTGTGGTCCTTGTGTGCGTATTTTTTTTTTTTTTTGTAATTTTGTGTTTTTTTGTTATCCTTTTGTGTGTTTTTTTGTGTATTTTTGTGGTCCTTGTGTGTTTTCGTAATAATTTTGTGAATTTGTGGTGTTATTTTTTGTATTTTTCTTAAGTTTCGTGCAACTGTTTGAGGTGCCGCACAAAATTCAATCATGGGCCACATATGTTCCCGCATGTGTACCAGTTTTTGCAGAAGCAACATGACTGGTCGACTCACCCTATGGAACTGGTCTTACTCAGTTATAGTCATATAGCTGTCAGTTTTCTGGTGAAGCTGCTGAGAAAGATTTCCTTATAAACAATGTATTTCTGCAGAAATAATTCACAAGGCAGCTCTGGAGAGACTTTTAATGTTGTCGGTGTCAGTGCGAGAAAGAAAACCAGTGTATCAGCAGCGCCCTGATTCACGGTTCTGCCAAGTTTCCAATGGTAGATTATTTTTCATGTCAGGTAGACATAATCCCACGGCTCTGTGTTTTGCTGCATTGAGAATGTAACATGAATATTGTGCGGAGCCGAGGCTGGATCATCTGGTAAATACTGTATGCAAAGGTGCACAATTTCCCATAGAGCTGCTCAATTCATTGAAATTTGATTACGATTTAGATTATTCCACCCACCGATTACAAAAATAACATAATGGAGAAAAAACGATTATCATTTTTTTTTTACGTATGTTTTATTTACTAAATAAAACAAATGCACTATTTCAGATATCTACAAATAATAAAGCTTGGCACACACGTGTTATTAATACTAACTTTGAGTTGTTTAATCCACACACATGCAAGCTCCTCCCCTCCGCCCCGCCCCTCTCAAAGCTAAAGCTAGCCTGCAGGCTAACACGGGGAAAGTTGTTGCTAGTGGTCTTGAAACATGGCAGGAGAAATGCAGCAAAAGCACTCGGTAAACAAATGACAAGGCAAATTCTCTTCTATAGGAACACTTTGGGTTTGATGATGAAGACCTGGAGCAAAGACACATCATGTGCAAGAAGTGTTTTGTTTTGTGCAAAAGTGAACATACTTGGTTTTAGTGTTTGAAGGATTTTATTCATGTTTAAAGAATATCTTTTATGTTTTTTTGTACAAAAATTAGGACTATAATCAAGCGGCCCTAATTTCCCACATGTCTAGATGGAACTACACAGAATATTTGTACCATTCTATAGCATACTCAAATAACTATGCTACCCATTTTTTGGGGGAAAATGCAGCAAATATTTTTAAAAAAAAGCGTGAAAGTCAGTTTGCAGTTGAAACATGTCAAGAGATCAAAGTAAATTTCAAAGTAAATGTGCCATGTGGGTAACAACATAATAGGTAGAAACCACGAGCTGAACCGAGGAAAGTGGCTGAGCGTTGATCAGAAATGACTCGACGACCATGAAACGGAAATTACAAAAATAATCACAACAAATAATAATAATTTGCTCAGTAATGGTTGGGTGTATAAATGTAATGAATTACTTTACTTCTTTTGAAATGTACTTAAGTATAAGTACAATGACTGATTTTTGAAATATACTCAAAAAAGTACAAGTACCCATAAAAGTGACTGAATTACAGTAACGTGAGTACTTGTAATCCATTACTTTCACCTCTACCAACTGAGTTGAGGAAAAAGGGACGGAAAGCCCCAGAAATACCCAGAGGGAGGCTGTCACACACACTTTCCCCATTTCTTCTTCTACTTTATGTGATAATGTTTACCATGATTTCTTCTGGTTTATTTTTTTCTCCCACTTGTCCTCCCCAGGAGATTAACTTTAAAAAGTTTTTTTTTTTTTTTTCTGTCATTGGTTTTACTTCACTTTTTACACCATCACTTCTACCGTCTTTCAATAATATTTTTCATTGTCTTTATCTTTGCATCAAACTTGGATTTAACATGATTTACTCATTCATCTGTTTGTTTTCTTACTTGTTTCTTGTCCTTATTCACTGCAGCTGCCATTTTAATCTTATTCATTAATCGAAACTGTTCTCATTCTAGTTTTTAAACCGCTGCTTGAATTAGTCGATCATTAAACTCTGTGTTTTTATATCAATTGCAGACTCATTGTTGCTTTAAAAAAAAAAAAGAAAAACAACAGCTCAATCCTTAAATCTTCCATCTACATAATCCTGTGAACACTGCTCTAATTGAACATTTAGTTTGTGTTTGTAAGCGACAGCACAGTCCTTTTTATGGCTTAATTTTCACGATTTATCCTTAAATATGCCGAGCGAACTGTAATGAGGCAGATAGACAGAGTCGCAGCTCCTCTGATTCATGAATGAGGGATTTCTGCGCTCAGAGGGGAGCAGAACTGTGAATATTAGATACAAACCTCATTTGCAGTCACACTCAGTGACTCTCTGGTGTTTTTTTTTTTTTTGTCTTCCAGCCTCTGTGAATTGGAGAATGTATTTTTAGCTCTGATTTGTCTTCTTGTTGTCTTCTTGCACTTACCTTGAATAGCCACATGTGTTCAGTTCTGAATACATAGAGGTGCACAATAAAAGGTGTGGGCAACTGGCGGCCCGGGGGCCACATGCGGTAAATGCAAATAAAAAAAACCCAAAAAACTCAAAATGACAAAAAACACACAAAAAGACTCCTAAAAACACACATTATTTCAACAAAAATACCCCAAAATGACTCCAAAAACCCAATATGACAACAAAATGGACAAAATGACTACAAAAATACACAAAAAACTCAACAAACACACAAAAAATGCGAGAAAATATATAAAAAGAATACAGGAAAACCTAAAGATGATTTCAAAAACGCAAAATGACATCAAAAAATGGACCAAATTACACACAAAACACACAAGGTCACAACAAAATGACTGCAAAAATACATCAAAACTCAACAAACACACTCAAAATGGGAGAACAATACACAAAATGACAACAAAAAACACACAAACCCTTTATTCTTTCCCGTATTAACGCTCAGTTTGGTCATAATTAATATTGGTCATTATTCTAAATACTGACATGAATGTTAATAATATTTTTTTTGCCCCAGCTGTCTTAACAGTTGCCCACCGCTCTTTTAGAAGTTAGATGTGAAAAATATAATTGAAAACCTTTTATTTGGTAAAACAAATAAATGAAAAAATAATTACTCCAAAAACGTAAAATGACAACAAAAATTAATAAAATGGCTTGCCAAATACACAAGGTGACTACAAAATGACTACAAAAATACACAAAAAACTCAACAAACACAAAAAATGAGAGAAGAATGTACAAAATGACAAAAAAAAAAAAAAATTGAAAATGGCTCCAAAAACCCAATATGACAACAAAAATGGACAAAATGACTCACCAAACACACAAGGTGACTACAAAATGACTGAAAAAATACACAAAAAACTCAACCAACACACACAAAATGTGAGAAAATATATAAAACGACTACACGAAAACCTAAAAATGGCTCCAAAAACACAAAAGGCAACAAAAATTGACAACATGACTCCAAAACTACTCAAAAACTCAACAAACACACAAAATGAGGGAAAAATATACAAAACGATGTCTTTACAGTTGCCCACCTCTGTTTTAGTGTGAAAAATATGACATTTTGTTTGTTAAAACTCTAACAGGTTCTTAAATTTGCATTTGATTTGTTTTTGTCTTCACAGCTAATAAAGAAAAGCTTGGCAAGAAAGACGACAGCAGCCTTTTCAAAGTAAACGACCTAGGTAAAGATACATTTTTAAACACCATTACATTATGTTTGCTGTGAACTACGATCATTTTCTTTGGATTTTTTCACTCTTGTGTTGTTTTTCATGTGTACCTACCAAGGACTTGGACTTTCCTTTAAATAATTCAACGTATCTCCTCAGTTGAAGCTCACGAATAAGAAATAATGATTCCATCGAGCTGCAAAAAGCAAACTGTGGCTGCAAGGATACTGAATGTACACGGGCTAATTTAATTAGCAGTTATTTTGTACTCTGATTTCCATTTGGCCAAGCTGCATTTCTACCTGTGAGGAAGCAGAATCTGCAATATTACGCTCTGATTTACCCAATTTATGGAAATGATCAGCAAAATTGTTGTGATTAAATGTCAATGCTGGGGAGAAACACTATTTTATTGCCTGATCACAGCATGACTCGGCAGCTTCTCGTGAGTAAACATGCAGATTAGTGAGGCAGAAAAAGGGCATTTTGCAGCTTTTGGCATAGAGCTGTGTTGTGCAAATGTTAAGTTTGGAGATCAAAGTGGAGATGAAACAGAATGTAGATGCTTTAGTTCTCCGCGCCGCTGCCAGAGCAGTGATAAGAATGACTCAAGGTTTGGTAGAACAGTTTTTTTTTTTTTTTCTGTACACTTAGTTTTCAGGCAAAGCTAAGAAAATAAGAATTCAATTATGGCTCTATTGTCAACAACTGAGCTGAGACGGAACGTTTCTTTTTAGCTTTATTTGAGTCTTTGTTAATGTTAAGAGGCGAGAAAGGCTGCGAGACTTTGTGCAGAGACGTCTCCTCTTGTTCAAAGATCTATTTATCCTGCAGCAATGACTGGGTACGTAGTTGATTTTTCTGCTGCTTTTTTAATATTTCAAACATAAGACCTCAGATAAAGCAGATAAAAGGGTAAAATACACAGACGTGAATTTACCAAATGAAGACATTTTCTTTTGCTTAAATTAATAATTAAAAAACTGATACAGTATTTGTTTATTGTTATTGATGGTACACTGACAGGAGCTTCATCCAGCAGCAAGTCAATAGTTTTTAGGGGTGTGCATTGTCATGAATATGACATTACAATTCACAAATTTAATGTCACGATACAATATATCCCGATACTAAACAATACGATATAAATGTGATATCAATAATTAAAAATGTCATAATTTTTTCTTCACCAATCTTTATTTGTATAGCTCCAATTCATAACAATGTTATCGCAAGACACGTCACAGACAGTCAACACATGACTTGAGTTACCATGACTACCTGTCAACATTGAGCTGTTCTTACTTGTCCTGAGTTACCATGACTACCTGTCAACATCAGTTCTTAAAATTTTTCACTCCTGTGGGGCGTGGGGGTGGGGCATCCAAACAAATCTCACGTTGCACACCATTGAACCAAGCAGCAGCCATGTTGAAAGTCTCAGCACTGTGTGTCCCTGAACCACAGAGATATTTGAGCCACAGACACACAGAGATTCCTTGCTTTAAAGATAGATAGATAGATAGATAGATAGATAGATAGATAGATAGATAGATAGATAGATAGATAGATAGATAATTGTGACCATCAAAAGCCCTCCCTAAGGAAGGGGAAACATGAGCGTTTTTTCTTTTAAAGGTAAGATATAAAGAGATGTAAAAAGAGAGGCCAGTGTTACACCTTGATGAGGGGGAGAGGAACGGGGAAGAGGGAGTTAGGGTGGGACAATGGAAGGAGTGTTTTTTTTAAATGGTAAAAATAGTGACTTTTCTACTTCAACACTCATAAAAATAACATAAAATGTTCAATTGCATAATTTAGAACAGTAATAATACAGTAATTAATTAAAAAATAAATGTAGGGGTGGGGGCATTCTCACGTCCCCCAGTTTGAGAACCACCGGCCTTCTCAAACAAACAGTTTCTAATACATTTCCTTTATTTTAATGACCCAACTTTTTTAGCTGCCAATTTTCATTTTGTAGGAAGGGGTTCACGTCTGATGTCGGCAGTCTTTGATATCGTGCTGTGTTTTTTTGTTATTTGTTCAGAAAACACGGGGCTCAATCACGGAGACGGCTTCTACGCTGGGATGCCCATTCCCTGCACGGAAAGTTCGGCTGGCTTTTGTGTTCACGGGAAATGTGAGATCAAATACAGCATGGCCACTTGCAGGTCTGTGTCTTCTCCGTGTGTGATCAATGGTTGATATTGTAAAAGTGATACTATCAACACAAATGTCCCACTCATGGACACCAATTGGATTATTCAAGCATATTAAGTGAACCTCAGCTTTCATTTAAACTTCAGCATTAGTGGACTTAATGCATTTTGCACATTTCTTAAAAGACAGTAACCTATAATAATTGCACAGTCAGTGCCCTCGTTTGCACTTTAATGTTTAACTGATGATTTATAATAAAGTATGTCAGTAACGACAATATCCAAGCAATAAGTGACTTAAAAATTTGCTTGATTTTGTGACCAACTTTTATTTAATGTGAGTAGATTTTGTGAAATAATTTAAGGAAAATTCCCGGATTTTGGGGAAAAAAAATATTTTCAACAATTACAGATTAAAGATGACTGCCATCATGTGACATAAGCATGAGAACACTGTGATCCCCTGAAATATTGTTTAGTTTCATTGAATTTGCGTATTTGTAGGTGTTGAGATATCTACAGTTAAAATATTGGGTTATTTACACCTGTGGTTCTCAACCTTTTCAGCTCGCGACCCTTAAAATGCAATGTATGGGTGTAATGTAATTGAAAAAGTAGGAACAATTAGTTTAAACTGGTAAGTAATTGGCATGACAAATTGTGAATGTGGTTGAATTGGCAAAATTAAGCATGAAATATGGTGAAAAGAGGTACAAAGTGACAATAATGGGTCAACATATGTGACTTTAGGTGGGAAAAGTGCTGGAGAGGGTTTATAAGTGCTGAAAGTATCATGAAAGTAAAAAATGTGCAGAAAATGCATTGAAATTTGATAGAGAAGTGACAGAAATGGGAATAATGTAGCAAATATGCATTAAAGGAAGAAAAAGTGATAAAAATAGGTTAAAGTATGGTAAGTTTGGTGTAGTGGCAGAAAGGGTAAAAATAAGAATAAATGGGTTAGAATTGTTGAAAAAAAATTTCCTAGTTTCTTGAAGGCATCTGGTGACCCCCTCCGAGTGTCAAATTGGATGCTCTAAGGGTCCGTATTTGGCCCCACAAACCTTGAGTTTGACACGTGCTCTACAGGAACATCTTGAATGGCATCGCCTGAAATTGAAGCCAATGTTTATCGAAACCTTATTTTAGCCTTAAAATCAATGACGTTTGAAAATCATAATCATAATCAATCTCATTCACTTAATATATCATAGTTATATTTATATATATTTATTTTCATATTCATATCTGCACTCTCACTGTAAATATTGTAAATAATTGTTGTGTTGTGCTGTCTTTAGAATTTTTATATTCTACATAGTTGTGTTTTTGTGCTTGGACATGTAGTTGTAGCTGACTTTGACTTTGATTAAAGAGATTCCTCACAGTTACATTTTTAAAACATACAGCTGTATCTAAAATAACTCTCATTCTGTCATAACCTGTATTGTCTGCTTTTGTTCGTGTAAAAATAAACAACAATGCATGTGTTTGTGTTTGTGTGTAACTCAGGTGTGACACAGGCTACAAAGGTCCTCAGTGTGACGAGCCTCAGGATTTCAACATTCTCTACGTGGTCCCCAGTGGACAGAAGCTGCATTACGTCCTCATTGCTGCTATCATTGGCGCCGTGCAGATCGCCATCATCGTAGCTGTGGTGATGTGCATCACGAGGTAAAGATTGTAGGTTCGAAATGCATGTTGGGATACTTGGAAGTATGCTTCAGTGGGAACGGTCATCATCATAATTAGACTAGTACATTGTATACAGTAGACTGTGGCCATGGTTACATATGAGCTTTAATTCCTCTTTAATTCAGAATAAAAGTTAAACGTCTGCAAGCGTCACTGCACGCGCTAATAAGGCGGACAAACCCCAGGGAATCGGGACTGCACGTCAAAATGCGAGAGTAAAGTGTGTTTGAGGGAGAGATAAAGCATCAGGCCAGAATCAGCTGATCAGATGTGTAATTTACGCAGTGATGGCACAATGTTCACATATGAGAGTGTGGTGATGCAGCGCTACTTAGGACCTCAGACTTCAGACCCGCTGGATGATGGTCAGTAGATCATCTTCAAATGGTGCAGACTGATTGACAGACTGTGTTGCTGCATTAACTCAGATCAATGGCAGATCAATAGGACGGTTTCTGTCCAATGCTGCCTATTTATAATCAGAGCAAAGCTGACGGAGCAGCCACATTAAATTAGGCGGGGAAAATATCATTAGGTTTCAAAGTTGTTGGGTTTTTTTTGTTTGTTTTTTTTTAAACATTTTTATTTGTTTATTTCGTTTTCTACATTATTAAATGTTTGTGCAGCAGACAGAGAAGTCCATCTGTCTCCAATTTAACCTCCTCAAATGTCATTGTGTGCTTTTGTGCACTCACGTCTCAACATTGAATGAGCAAAACGCTCATTTAAATAGGGCGGTCTGCACCACTTCTGCACGTGCGCTAATCATTGCTGCAATCTTAGTGAATCCCTCGCAGCAGGTGAGGAAACTGCATCACCAAAGGATTTAGGGACGCAACTGGTTTACCACCCTTTATTTCAGAGCTTAGTGAATCCGGCCCTTAATTCAGAATTAAATAATTCCTCTTTCTTGTAAACTAATTAATTCCGGTCATTCTGCACATGCGCAACTTGCCGTGATGAGGCGCTGATGACGACATAATCCAAGAAGATGGCCTGGACGAGAGCCAAGACTATTTCTTTAATGAGGGCCTTAAAAGACATGGATATAATGAAAAGAGTGGATGGACGGCGGCATAAACATGCGGACATTCACACAGACTTATTACGCACACGGACATCGGCAAACGGAACAGGCTTCATTGGCGCTGCGGTGCATGAAGCACCAGAGCTTCACTAATGATACGCGGATCATTATAAATTTCATTTTTCATTCATCGTCCTGTATAGTGGAGGTAGAACAGCTGTTGCATTAACCGCAGGCTTTGATTGACCAAAGTACGGACTTCTATTTCCTTTCTCCGCTGCTCTATTTCCTTCTGCTCCACGGAGCAAAGCGAAACCATGTGTTATTGTCCAGCTGCTGCTTCAAAACTACAATCAAAATAAAAGAGAAAACCGTTCTCATGCGGTCTTTTATGTTGTAGCCAAGAATAAAACGTTTGTTGTGTGTTTTTTCCTGAAAGACGTAACACGTCTCGTTCTCCGCCTGTCCAATCAGAGCCTTCCCAACCCCCACACTTAAAGTGGAATCGAATAAAACTGAATAAACCGGTTTTCATTTAAACCTCAATTCGTGAATTACTATTTCCATGTAAACACAAAGCAGAACACTTTAATTTCGAAGAATTTAATTCCGAATTAAAAAAACATCACAAAACCATGGTTAGTATATACTCATTGAGTATGCTAATATTGCTGAAAAGGAACATGTTCCATATCTTAAATCTGGGCTGTGTAGACTGTTCTACTTTGATGTTTGAAAAAACTTGTTATGCCAAGTTTATGCACAGATGGGATTTTTGGTTTTTGTTTTGGCGAATGTCATTATGACAGTATTTGTTTTGGATTTTAGACAGGCATGAATTGTCAGTCCCTGTTTCAGAAGTGAAAAACTAATAAACAACAAATGATTATAAGACACAGAGGCAAGCTACAATGGCCTCATAAAGGATTTTTAATATTCATGAGTGGTGAAATAGGCCAAAGTTGGGGTCCTAAATAAAAATGAAGAGAAAAAATGTTTTATACCCCAAGAAAGAGTAAACTTTATAACTATAAATTAAAACAGAGATTAAATTGTTTCTTACATTCCCACATGCAGTTATGGGCCAATGAAAATTGTATAAAAAAAGTGTTTTTTCAGATTTCAAGAGACTGTTACACAAGAATCAATGCATATATGTGACTAATCATTAGTATTGTGAACAGTCTATGTACATAGCTCTAAGCTGATTGAATTACAGTTAGCTGAGGAATATGCTAACTTGTTTACTGAAGGCCCAAACATGTTCCAGCCCCAAACCCCAAAAAATGTTTTTTTCCAGTTTTGAGTGGCTGGCATGTCCACCAGATAGGATGTATAGCAGATATTTGTATATATTCTGAGAGAGTAGGTTGAGCTGTATTACTATAGCCAATTTCAGTTACAGTACCTTTATAATGTAGTTCCTGAGATATTGAAAGCTGAAAATGGAAGAAAAAATACTAAATTGGCCATATCAGCTATCAGCTATTCCTACTGGGATCCACCGATTACACAATGACAATACAATTGGTACAATAAAAAATAATAATCACATTACACCAACAGAACAGACAATTCAACAGCTACAACTCAAACAAAATCAATAACAACAGTCATAAATGCTCCAAAGTATTAGGATTAGTGTTTGGCCCTAAAGTTTCTTAGTAAGAAAATGTAGAGACACAGACTGACGATGTTGTTTGAAGTAATAATCTGAGTACCATCTGTTTTTTCTTCTTTGTTTTCAGGAAATGTCCCAAGAACAACAGGGGTCGCCGGCAAAAACAAAACCTTGGACACTTTTCTTCAGACACAAATTCCAGAATGGTATAGCCATGTCCCAAACCGTGGTTCTTTTCTACACCCGTTTTTTCTGTACGATGTGGGAATACCATTTTTCAACATTAAAAATGTAGTTATACCTTTTTTTCCCTGAGGAAATTACTTAATGTAGAAAATTAAGATGTATTTAAGGGGCCTTATTTTCCCTATTTTTTTATTTCAATGAAAATTGTGCACAGTTTTGATTTCTTCATTCAATGAGGGGCGGGGACTGGAGTCAACACATCCAGCTGTGTCTTTACAGTGTTGCAATGGCTGCTGTTTAAATGTTTTAATATACCTTTGATAAAACATGGCTAACATGGAAAATTACACTTTGCTCCTTTTTCTGTTCCACCAAAATTATTGTGCATTTAAAAAGGTCAGAAAAAGTAGCCGGTCATAAAAAATGTTTACACCCTATTCTTTGGTATGAAACCCCATGTAAATAATTCACAGTTCTAATAATTTATCATTTATTTTATGATGAGAATCAATTTCTCCGTAGGAGTTTTTACTCAACGTTTTTATGTTAAACTCTTGTTCCCTGTATATTCGCATGACCTGTGAAAAATGTGTACCGTGGTGTAATTTTAACTTTTTAAAAACAAAATGCTCTCGTGTCTTTTCAACCCTCATCTTGATGACGACCGCAAGACAAAAACGTCCGATTGAGGAACGAAGGATTGTTTGTATAGTGTTTCAAAGAAGGAATATGTTATGGGGCGCCAATTATAATGTTGTGCATGGTAAAATAAACAGCATTTAGCATCAAACCAAGTTTACAAAACGTATGTGAATTTTGTTACTTTTGACCAGATTTGCAGCAATATTTGTGAAATGTGATGTATTAAATGCTAAATGTTAAATCGAAATGCTAAATGTTAAATCGAAATGTTCCATTTATTTATAATTGTTAAATCTCAATGTTAAATAAAAATGTTAAACCTAAATCTAAATGGTGAATTAGCTAAATATTTAGTTTCACCCGTGACATTTAGATTCAACATTTGAGATTCAGATTTAACATTTAAGATTTAAATTTAACATTTAGATTTAAATGTAACATCAGATTTAACTTTTAGATTTAGATTTAACATTTATACTTCAATGTAAAATTTAGATTAAACATTTATACTTCAATGTAAAATTTAGATTTAACATTTATACTTAAATGTAACATTTAGATTTAACAATTCGAATTAACATTGGCATTACATTTTTAGGAGGAAAAAATTTTCACAAATTTCACAAATATTGCTGTAAATTTGGTCAAAAGTAACATTAAAAAATTCACATACGTTTTTTTAAACGTGATTTGTTGCTAACTGTTGCAAAAAGGTGCTGTTTATTTTAGCATGCGCAACTTTACAATCGGGCGCCCCACAGTGTCAGGCTTAGAGGTCGGTTTGTCACTTTTATCAGCACAAAGAAAAACGAGAATGTGTAGACGTCGATAATGTCGGGAAACCTTGGTGTGAAGATACCAACCGTGTTTATAGGTGCAGTAAGTTTTGTATTGATTGTATGGCTTTTAGTCAAGAATGTTTCAGCATCTTTAATCAAAAGGTGAATATTTGTTGATGTCTGATGGACTTTCTAAACCCCGACCGACTCATAATGACGTGTTTTGTGTAATCAATAGAAGTGTTGTCTGCTGAGGAGGCTGTAACCAGGACTTTGAATGTGAGCGGAAGGGTTTTTTGTTTCATTTTAGGTGTGTATGTGTGTGTGTGTGTGTGTGTGACCGAACACAGATGATCACACAGGGAGAATTAAACACTTCCTTAAATTAAATTTGTGATTCCAGCATACAGCCTCAAAATGTTTCCCATGCATTTAACAGAGATTTTTGTCTTGACAAACTACAAAGGCCGAGGACTGAAGCAAATTGGAGACTTTTTCCACATTTAATGTTACTATTTTTGTTTTGCGTTTTGTTGTTGTTGTTTTTTTTTTTTTTTTTTTCTAACTTTGTTGTGTAAACAAGATTTTTAAAAATGAATGTTGACTTTTCTACCTGTGAAACTCATCTCATATGTTTGGCTATGGTAAAAAAAAAAGAAAAGAAAGAGCAATGCAAGTGTTTTTAATCCCATTGAAAGCTGGTATTTTCAGTCACACACTCTTTGTTAACCTTGTGTTATTAGCATATCAGTAGCATTCAGACATAGTCGCCTGCTAATCTGAATGTTTTTAGGATATATTTTTTATCAGAGGTATTCCAACAAGGTCATGTCCTTGCAACAACAACAAAAAATGTCAACCAGCAGCACACATTGTGCTGTGCTGCACTATTCAATGTATCAGACCAATTATTGATGAAAAAAGCTATTTCTATTAGCAGACAAGGACATTTATGACAAAGTTTTCTTTTTTTTTAAATGACACTATGGAAAAACACTCTTCCTCAACATAGGTGTATTACGATCACTTCAACTAGTAGTCTAATTGTTAAAACAAATTAAGTAGGATCAGGAGTTGGTTAACCCAAGTTGACATTTACAAGCACAAATTGCCATTGGGATTTGTAGTAAAACAAAACGAGCTGTAAAAGTTAATGGTCATCAAAAAAATGTAAACGGTACCTGTAGTGAAAATGTATGTAACCCAAAAATGTGTTTCATGTATTACCAATAAACTAGATATGTGCACCTTTTTAAAAAACAAAAACATTGAAAGAGCTTTTTAGAACAATTTGATACCGTCGGGCATCAACTGTGGAGAGTTGCCATTTTGAACAGGATATGATGACGCACGTTCGTTGATTCCTGTTAGCTGTTGCTAGGCAACAGTGTTCCGTTGCTCTACGGTTTCTGAACAATGGTGGAGCGTTGCTATAACAACAAGAGAAAAACCCCACAAAAACATTTCTTTTGTACCTTTAAGCCAAATAGCGACACTAAGTTATATATATACACTGAGTTAAGTTATCCAGATGTTGGCTCCATAATATCGGTACGGGATACACAATTAAAACGTTTACGTTCGGACGAAATTTGACGATATGCGAGGACGACTTCAAGCCAAGCTGCTCTGAAAGGGATCTGCTGGCTAAGCTAATGGGCTAAGCTAATGGGTACGAAGCCAAAGTTACGCCGGAAATCAGACGCGGTCATGACAGAATTTCTTCACATAAAATCGCAAAGCAGCTTCTAAACGTACTTGTTCAGAGCACTACTGCGTTTCATCTTACATGGGCGGGTGTCATGGCACTAACCACACCCCCACCAGATTGTTCCCTTTTTTTTTTTACGGCACATTTTTAAACTCATTTTTTGTTATATACATTTTCTCAACTGGTACCCACTGAGCTCAACTCTAATTCCATCTAATAGCTAAGTTAACACTGGCTACAACCAGCGGCTAGCATTAGCTTATAGCAAGCTACAAAATTGCATTGTGGTTTATTCTAATAGCTAATGAGTCCAAAAGTCATTAGGAAAGTGAAACCACATAAAATCTAGAATACAGTAACAAATGCAATTGATATTTGATTTTTAGACACAGTGTTAGCAGTGTCCCCGCTACCCTGAAAAACAGGAACAAGCTTGGATGGATGTTAGCAGTGTTTATCTGTTAGTTTTAACATAGTAAAGTGAGCAGATTGGGGGGCATTTCAGTTCACATTAAATTACAAGATTTATTTTTAAATCTCATGGAATGGTCCTTTGTACGGTAAATGTTTTCAACTGTTTGTCTTTCTTTCTTTCTTTTGTGATGTGTTTGTCAAAGAAAGGTAGGTGGTATGTCGGCTGTTTCCTGGATGGACTTGTTCTCTACCTTTGCAGCCATGACTTCTCTTAATGTGACTAGACTGTGTTTGACATGTTATTATCCTGCATGTAGACTCCCGAGACGCTACTTTTGTTCTCTGAATAAAATCAAAAAAAACTTTTTTATGACATATACCACATTGTGGATGTGTATTTTAATTAAAATGAACGTGTTTGCTGCACCTTTGATAGTTTTATTTATTTAAATCATTGTGTATTCAATTACATGTTACATGTTCAACTGAAGTATGATTAGGGTGACCTGCATTTTATCCAATTACAAATAAATTTACAATTATTATTTGTCTCCTGAAAGTCATAATTACAATTACATTCTCAATTACTAAAGTTTGAATTAAATTAATCATAATTACTGAGCCTTTGATAAAGAAGCCCATAAAATTCAACCTCCCTTCTGTTAGCATCTCTCAGTTTTCACCCTAAATCTGCTGTAAAATTCATTAAAAAAAAATCAAAAAAACAATATCTA